>NC_059505.1:17163750-17475000 GCF_914767665.1 Harmonia axyridis
TGAAAGCGATAATAAACTCATAACTCGTAAATGGGTCCGATTTTTTACTGACGCGTTGATTTCAAAGAAAAGCGAAATGATCATTATTGGTCCATTTTATGGAGAAATTGTAGTTCTTCGTCTTTACGAGATATCTGAAATTTTAAATTTTGAAAATCTTGGGGGGAGGGGGTAATTACCCCCAGTTCCCCCCCCCCATTTCTACGCCCTTGATTACTTACGTTATGAATCAAAGATACCTACACCGTAACAAGACACACATTTCGTTTCATTCGAATTAACTTTTCTCCAAAAGCAGGCACGTAAAGTATTATCATTATGGATTTAATGTAGGTAAAATGATTTTTTCCTTTTTTTTATGAAATGTGATATTTCGTTTTATATTTTTATGCTTCGAAATAAATAAACTTAATGTTTTCTTGGGATTTTTTGTTTTTTTTTTAGTCTTTTTTTGACATATGTATATGTATTTGTTCAGTTTGGCTATTTTATTTAATTCAAAACTCTCAAAAAAAATGTTATGATATATATAAATATTTCAATGTTCTTTATTTACTAGAATCAAAATTATTTGAGCACGATTACAAGACATCATCGAAGCAGGTGATGTTTTTTGTTGGGGGTGGGAGGCGATTTGATTGATACTTTTTCAGCGGGGCGCTAAAAAATTCTTTGCTTCAGGCGCCAAATTTGCCAGCGCCGGCACTGGAGGGTTAAAAAAACCATCAAACGTGCCGACAGGCAACAGTAACAGCGGATAGCCGTATTTACATCTGAAGTGCAGTTGAAATATTTTTACCTTTAAGGAATTGAAGATAGAAACTTCTCAAGATGGAAATTCTTCGGAGTAATAAATGTAATAATATTCATTAACATAGCAAACAAGCTGATTCACAAACGATTTATTTCGCTACAGTTTCGGATCCAATTTGATCCATCTTCAGGCGAGATAAATCATATCTCATCAATCATGAATAATTAAAATTACTCACAGATATTGCTGTCTTAGACAAATAGTCAAAATACTCTTTTGACTATTATTTATTTCTAAGTAAGTTTCAAGGTACATAATAAAACTGATCTGATCTAAACAATTGTGCATTAAATTCACACAGAAGTGCCAGCGTCAGATGTTTGTTACTGTATCGAATTTCAAGACGATCAAGGACTAATCACATTATGTAAAACGATTAAAGGCTACCATATCGGCGCATTTTGTGTTATGACAAAAATTCGGAAGTGCTTAGTGCTTAGAAATCTGTAACTAAGCACTTAGCCTTTTGTGAAAGTGCTTCGATTACTAAGCACTAAGCACTGATTTTAAAAAGAGCTCGGGAGCACGAAGAGGCTTCAAATGCTTTCGAAAGCACTAAGCACAATGCTTTGGCACAGCTCTGATCTCTGGGTCCTCATCGCCACCAATTTTTTATAATAATCCCATTAACTCATGAACCGTTGAGTTTTTACGCAAATTATGGCATATTGTCGGAATTGTCATCAAAAAAGCTATCTAATGATGAAATAATATACTATGTGTGCCTTTTGAAATAAGGAAGTAGTAGTATCTTTTCGATATAACCGGAAGTTTTAGAGATCTGAAGATATTTTAGGGAGAAACATCATTGTCTCAAACCCCATTATGCAAATTTTCAGCTCAAAGATTTGATTAGTTCTCCATAGTACACGTCAAAGAAGGCATATTTATACCGATTTCCATCGAATCAACAAAATTAAGTGTGGAGTAACTATTTCCTGAGGAAATTTTTCTATTTCTCCGATGAATACTTTTCTTGTGATTTTTCTGATTTTCAGGAGTGATACTTTTGTATATTTTTGTTTTTGATTTGTAATTTGACGTATGTAAGCATTTTTGGTGTGTATTAGCATGAATACACTATTATTATAAACGTCTAATAGGACATCCTGGTGAATCACCCTGTATACTCTATGTCTCTCAGGTATCCGGCAATCTTGAGGCTTTGTTGGCTTGCATTCGGATTTCTCTGATAAGGTCTCTCGACTAGTTATTTCTAAACCCAAATAACTAAACTTTGTACTCTGCTGTCATTTCATTTCGATTTGAAATGAATTTTCATCAAGTAAAGACCAAGTAAAATCTTATATTTCAAACATGCTTTTGAATGCCGCTATCGAAATTTTTATAGCGCACTCAAAATTTTCAGGTAACCTAAACAAAAGTGGATAATAGTACTGCTATAAATAATTCAAATCTGGTAACTCATCAACATCATAATTTTACATCAATACGTTATGAATTTTATATTTATAGATATAAATTTTTCAGATCTTCAAGGCAATTTATTCCATTGCTGCATTGATTGGTCAGTTTGTCTCTTCCACTTCTGGAAGTTCACAATGATAAGATACCATTTTGCATAACTGAGTCAAGTAAATTAATTATTTGAATACTTCATGGAATTTGATTGAATAAGCACCTGTATTAATGAAGATAATTAAAAAATTCTAAAATTGCAATGATTTTTATTATTTTGCCTGAATTCATAACAACAATTTCAATATTTTTCAATCGAAACAGGAATTAGGAGAATCAATAAGTTTTTGTACAGTTTTCAAATATTTTTTTTTATTATAGCTACCTTTTCAGGAAAAAAAGAAAATAATACAGTTTGTTACAGTGATTGTCGTACCCATTCATCATTTGTTTGATCACCTGGCAGGTAGAAAGCCCCACCGAAATGATCTGTCTCTTTGGGAATCTTATTTTTCAGTTATAAATAACACTTCATCAAAATTTCAAGCTGCCTCAAAAACAGTTTTTATAATTTTTTGCAAAATATTTTTGCACGCTTCTGGCAATGTTAAAACCCCGATCAAATTATCTGGCTTATTTTTTTTTTCGTATTCATTAAGTATTACACTGCAACATATATAAATTGCGTAGTGCCTCAAATATATTTTTTGGGAAAAAAAAACAATATTTTTAAAAATTTAGGGGTTGATTTAGCCCCGCTACTCACCAGCCAGGTCTGCAATTCCAAGTTGGGATATAATAGGAGAGGTATCTGACAAGTTTTCAGCTTGCCTCAAATACCTACCCAAAAATTCGTGCCAGCTCTCGGACTATGATTGATGCATCATCGAAGACTGCCGAGGAATTCACCCTGAAACGTCTATATGAGGCAATCATTAAAGGAAAAATGGAGGTAAAAAATTCGATTGCGGCAACTGAAACCAGGCTGGTGTTGGAAATTCAATCCTTAAAAAATAAGGGAGAACATTCCGCTCTGACGGAAAAAATTGAGTTCGCAGATCGAACCAATAGGGGGAATAACATAGTTATTTTTGGATTAGACAAGCTTGCAAATCATCCTACTCCAAGGTTAATTTGTGTAGAACTTCATCGCTTATCGGAGGTCCAACTGAAAGAGGATGACATAAATGATTGCTGTAGACTAGGGAAATCAGATAATTCTCCTTTCAAGGTGGAGTTCATATCAAACTTGAAAAAAAAGCCATCTTTTCAAACGTTAAGAAATTAAAGGAAACCCGTCTTAGTATAGCGCATGATTCAACTGACAAACAACGAACCGAATTTAAAGTACTTAGGTCAAATCTTCTCCAGGCGAGGATCAACACATCCCAAAAATCTTTCATACGAGGTAACCGCCTCGTAATCGGCGCTAGAGAATACACAGTTGAAAATCTAGTCGAAATTCCTCAAGAAAATAAACCCCATGGTGCACCTCCGACACCATTCACCTTTGGTAAATTTACAAGTGCTAATAGACCTGAAAACGAGGAGAGCGAAGATGATGGAGAAGCAAACTGGGAGACTACTGAAGTTCTCATGAGGTTCAAATCCATCAGGTCATGAATCCATAGGTTACCAACAATCCTCGAAACTCAGAAGCTGCCGAAGAAAAAATCACCCAATAAAAAGGAACCAAAACAAGGCATGAAACTTAGAACTGCCTCGACGAAATCTTAAATGTACGTAGTCAGATTTCGCTTTTTATTTTGGCCTTGTTTTGAATTTTGTATGTAATTAAACTTTCCTTTTTTTCTATCCGTTGCTTGAAATTTTTCATTGAGGAAACCATGAATCAATATATCAGAGAATATCAAGAGGGTAAATATAGGACAAAAATAATAGAAACACTTAATAATTTTCCACAAGACATGAAGGCTGGGGAACTTAAAATATTTCATAAGAATATTAGAAGCATCGTTAGAAATTTCGATGAATTAATTATCCTTCTGGACTACTTGCCACTTACGTTAGACATTATAGTTCTTTCAGAAACTTTTCAATTACGTAAACCAGAAATATTCAACATAAGCGGATACAAAACTATCTATAACAAAGCAAACTTAAATAGAAACGATGGTTTGCTAGTTTTTCTGAGAAAAGATATGGATTTCACTCATAAAATCATAACTTTGGGTGAAATTAAATCGATTGCTATGAGTATTTCGGGTGCGAATGCATTAACATTAACAGCGCTTTATAGATCTCCCCAGACATGTGTGAAGAACTTTAATAAAGAAGTATACACTTACTTGGAGAAAAGGAATCACGCCTAAACACACGTGTTGATAGGAGATGTAAACATTAATTTGCTGGCGGATGACGACTTTGTTCATGAATATAACAATGTTTTATCTACTTTCGGATTCATGTCTATAATGAATGAATGCATAAAACCAGCGGGAAACAGCTGCATAGATCATATTTTTCTCAAGAAGGTCAACTTGGAAAACAACTTAGGCAGTATAAAGGGTTATATACTACAATATCTTATAACTGATCATTTTCCTATCATTGTCAATTTAGAATTAGCCAATAAAGTATCAAACCACAATAATAAAGGCTTAAATATGAAAAACTATATCAACTATATAAAACTGAGAGAAGATTTAGAGAATAAACCATGGTCGGAAATGTAGGATCAAAATAACGTCAACGGTTTAACTGACTCATTTATTGAAACTCTTATAAAACATATAGAAAATAATACACATTCTGTTAAACTGAAAAAAATGAAATTATCCGTAAAAAATGGATTACTCCTTCTCTGCTCAAAGCAATAAATAGAAATCTAAAATCGAAGAAAGATCCCAAGAACGAAATTTTCAAAGCTGAATACATTAACTATAAAAATGAAGTTCAAATATTAGTCAACAACTCGAAAAAGAATTATCATAAAAAAAATATTAGACACTAATCAATGTGAGTCGAAAACAGTATGGAAATACATGGAAAGTATATGCGGAAATGCACACTAGTCAAAAACGAAAATCACGAGTATAAAATATGAGGGAAATCAGTTTGAAAATAAACAGCAAATAGCAAATGTATTTGATGATTACTACAGTAGTATAGGTCAAATATATGCCTATAGAATTAAAACTTAGAACTTCTTTCTCTTTTGCAGTCAGGCTATAAGCCTTTTACTGCTCCATCTCAATATAATTCACCTCTGGTCAGTTATTTTGATCAGTTCTAGCAGGTGGAAAAATGCCACTCAGATAATTTTTTATTTATTTATTTATTTATATATTTATCAAGTATGTGTAATCATTACACAATCTCTGTGCAAGTAAGGGGTTAGCTTTAACACATACTTCCTAGGGAAGTGCCATCTTCGGTCGTTTGTGTTTTCTAGGAGTTTTTTCATCGTAGTCGCAAGCCTTCCTTATATGAGGGTTTGCGTGATTTTCCATTTTAATGAAGGTCTTCACGCTCCGATCTTTTAGATGGTCCTCTAGGAATGGTATTTGCAGGTCTTCATGTATCCGTACGTTGCTGACAAGCCAAGGTGCATTTACTGCTCGTCTTAGGATCTCGTATTCTGCACGACTTGAAGTCTCTGCAGGTGCGTCTTTGCGGCGTATTCCCAAGCCGGACATGCGTGAGACATGACTGGCCGACCGGTGGACCTATTAAGAAGAAGATTGTTGGAAAGAGACAATTTTCTGTTTTTGCAAAGTATCGGTTTCAACGCTGCCGCTGCTGTCTTTCCCTTCGTCACAGCTGATGTGACGTGTTGGTTCCAAATGAGCTTCTTGTCAAGTATCACTCCCAGATACTTGGCCTCGTTTTTCCATTCGATCCTCCTACCGAACATTACGACGTGTCCGACGGGATCTTTTTCCTTTTTGCTGAAAAGAACTGCTTCGCTCTTCTCAGGGTTTACTTCAATTCTCAATCGAGCAAACCAAGATTGGAGTCTGCAGATGGCTTCTTGTAGGTGTTCCCTTGCCATTTTGGGACACCAAGAAGTGGCAAGAATGGCGGTGTCGTCAGCGTACAGTGCCATGGAAGTTTTCACCGTTTTTGGCATGTCGGATACATATATGAATAATATTGGAGACAGCAGAGATCCTTGCGGAACTCCGGTTGAAAGAGACCTCTCTGAAGACAAAACTCCGTCAACTCTGGCTCTAAACTTGCGAGAATGCGGGTAAGAAGCTAAAAGTTGGATCATGGAGAGTGGGAAACCTGCCGCAAGCAGTTTGCATAGCAGTCCTTTGTGTCATTCCTGATTCCAGTTCCTTGGAGTCATATATGAGTTTAATTGGGCTCATATTTGTCGTCATTTTGTCCTTGAAAACCTGCCAATCTATCTATGACTTGGTTTTTGGCGGATCCTCATCGAATTAATCTCCAAGATGAACCAAAAAAGGATTATGATCGGAACTCAGCTCAGATGTGGCTGTGATCCGATGAACTAATGGGATGTTCTTAAACATCGCGATGTCCAATACATCCGGGCGACCTATCGGCCCGTAGTGAGTTGGCTCATTTGGTGCGTCTATAAAGATTTCTTGGTTATTGTTCTCAAAATCGATCAGAGTTCTTCCACTAGTATTGGTGATTCTTCTATGCCATTTGTTATTTTTTTTATTATAGAGCATATTCTTAGAATATTTTATTATTTAAGATATCACGCATAATAATACTATATATCTCTGTGACTCTGTGTGAATTTGTTTATTTACCGAAATAAATTTTATTATTATCAATAGTTAAAAAAATAACAAAAATAACTTTCTACTTTATGCTAAAGTTGAAATAATAAAAAATTTTTATTATTCTTATTAGATACTTTTCTGACAAAGTGTTATTCACTGGAATTTGAACCTCCATTGAAATAAAGTAGGTATATTTATAAGTGGATAATATTATTTCAATTAGTGGTTACTCAAACCTCATTGAGATGACTGAGTCAAAAATTCATAATTTTCGACAAAATATCTCATCCAGCATCAATCTCCCCTAATAATTCAGAAACAAAAATTTTCTGAGGCACATAATGCCTTGTGAAATTTCGAAATCAAATAATATATAGTATCATATCATATACACTGTGTCCGTATATAAAGTATTGAACAAATTCATGTTTACCTAAACAGACTATTTTAAGAAATAATCCTGAAACATGTAAATTTTTTATTTTAATTTACCGTATTTTAAAATAATAATCTAATATACAGGGTGAATCACTTTCGAGTAATGACGTCACCGTCATTTTTTTCAAATGAAACATCCCCATTTTGTCACAATTTTCCGATTATTCTAGCTGAGTTGATTCCAAAAAAGTATCACATGTTGATAGCAATAATTAAAACATTCACGAATACCAAAAATATTGTAGTACTACACTGTCATTGAACACCAATAAACTACTATACAAATAAAGACATTTCACAAAAAGCTAGACGACTATATTTTTTTAAATTGATAAGAAATAATTTGTTTCATATTCCGTCTCCTAGACCACAAGTACCAAACATGTTTGGAAACAGCTCATTTTTATATTATTCGAGTGGTAGACGTTGTAGAGTGAAGGTTGCGCAGCGAGGTGCGCAAAGAGTGAGAGCCACTTGGTCAGAGAGCGAAGATGTGGCCAATACGGCTCAAAAGGTTTTTGTTTTAGTACTTTTCAGTACTGTGTGAATAGTTGAAAGTACTTTTCAGTACTGTGTATTTAGTTAAAGTGAAGTTCTTTGAGTGTCCTGTGCTGGATACTCAAAGAACGTCACTTTAACCTCAGTTCCTTTTCAGTGTCTGTTATCTTTTGCGGAATATGTCCGATCATTCGGAAGAAGCATTCGATATGGATCCGGATCCTGTATTCCAGGAGAGGAATGCAGCTCGACGCGACAATGCGAGACTCCAATCGAAATTGGACGTGATGTCGATTTTCAAACGTGAAAATGAAAAACTTCATTTCCAAGTTAATGAGATGTCGCAAACCATCTCAAATCTCATTCTTGAGATAAAATCTTTTTCGGAATTCCTTAGCCCAAGTACTTCCAAGACTATTGCCGAAGCGTCAATAACCCCCACAACCGATGTTGAGGTAGCATCATATTCCCTTGCTGTGAAGAAAGGAGCCGTGCCAAAAATTAGCCCAGATTATCCGAAACTGGACGAAACGCGTCGAAAACCCCAAACTGCTATATATTAACACCCGCAAAGTTTATAGTAGCCACAATGGCCCCCCTATGAAACAGGCTAGGCAAGATAGTTCTTCGTCGACCGAGACGAAAGAGGAAACTCCCGTCAAGAAGGTTAGAATACCGCCAATCACGATGATGGGGACATCAATTGGACTCAAATTTTAAAGGAGTTTCACTACCAGAAACTAAACTACAAAAACGCTACAGTGGTGAGAGACGGAATCAAGATACTCGCGTCGTCTGTAGATGACTACAGAAAAATAATAAAATTCCTTGACCAACGCGGTAGAGAATATTATAGCTTCCAAACAGGAGATGAGAAGAAAGTGTATGCGGTTATTGCCTCTTGATGACGATATAAATATAATATGAGAAGATCTGCATAATGTAGCGAATTCAAACTTGTGACGAAGAAAAGGACAAAAACCAAAATATCTCCAACAAAGAAAATATCGTGGGAAAAAGAGCAAAAAACCACAACTTAGAAGGAATCAGTTGAAAAGGAACCCGTTGAAAAGAAAATTGCTAGAACGACTCAGCCCCCACAAATAAAATCACCGAAAAACTATTCAGTAGAATAATGAGGGAATTCGAATCCGTAATAGATTCGAAAATGAACAATTTATTTGGTAAAACGAATTAATGAATCTTACGAAACAAAGGAAGCATATCAAGATAGTGTCATGGAACATAAACGGCGTGAAATCGCGAAAAACCGAATTAAAAGAACTGATAGCAGAAGAAGATCCAGATATAATTGCCTTGCAAGATACAAGGCTAACATCAAAGGATAAAATATCGTATCAAAATGACATGGTACATGGAAACGATAGACCGGACACGGTAGACGGAGGTGGCGTGGCATTGATTGTCAAGAGAGGCATCTACCATAACGTCGAAAGAGCCACCCCCGATATGTTAATAGAAACAATAAAGGCCAATCTGAAAATGTACAAAGAAGAAATAAGTGTAATCTCAACTTATAAACCGCCAGATGTACAATTAGATACTTGAAGAAAATTCACAGAGTCTATTATTATTATTTTTATTATTATTTTTATTATTATTTTTTATTATTAATACTTTATTTGCTTTAATACATACACCTATGTTAAGCATCGTCAATGTACAAAAAAAATATATAAAGCAATGATGAAATGAAACAAAGAAATTAGTTTTAATTCCACATTCACTCCAAATTATTTAGGAATTCTACAATGTTGTATGGACAGATCTCCAATGTTAGTTTTTTTTTGTTGCTCCTTTAAATTTCACCAATGGCAGTTCTCTAATTGATACCGGGAGAGAATTGTAAAATTTTTTTAAATATACAACGGTAAATAACACTCATAGTTATAACACTAGACATGGTGAAAATCTCCTTGGCCCTAGACATCATTTGAGCCTAACACATAAGAGCTATTAGAAGGACAACACCCGAGGATAATTATAGGAGACTTGAATTGCAAATTACCAGAAGGGAATAGCAGAGAAGAGAACCCGAATCAAAATAAATTGAAAAAATATGCTGAAAAACATGCAGCAATTGTAATCGGACCTGTAACACCGACATACGCCCCAAAAGGTCTAGGGTTACCGGATGTGATTGACAGTATTAATGAAAAATGTGAGACAGGATTTCACACTGAGCAACATAAAGGATGGAACTTCTGATCATAACCCTATTGAATTTATTCTAGGAACAGGACCCTAGAATGAAAAAATGCATACAAGAGATTATAGGGACTGGAAGAAATTCAGTAAGAATTTGAAATTGAGAATTACAAAAATATCACAGATTGACACGCCAGAAGAACTCGAAGATAGAGTAAACGATTTAGAAGAACACATACTGAAGGCATATGAGGAGAGCACGAAGAAGGTAATCAAACCAACACCAAGACATAAAGAAGGAAAGAACCCTATAGAAATAAAAGAATTAATCAAGATCAACAGAAGACTAACGAAAAATTATAGAATCTACAAGAAAAATGAAGACAGGCTTAAACTGAACAAACATAGTCAAGTCTTGAAAAATGCACTCATTGAACTCTGGAGAATTAGATGGAATAAGAAAATAAGCGAACTAAACACGAAGGATCATTCCGCATGGATAATGCAAAAATATCTTAGGCAAGAGAACACAGTAATACCGCCACTGCATGGTATTAATGGAACGGCGTAAACAAATTACGACAAAGCAAATGCCTTAGCCGATACAATTGAAAGGGCATCTAGGATTAATTATAGAGAAGACGACGATAATGAAGAGCTCGAAGAAATAATAGAAGAACATGAAGAAGAAATGAAGACACTACCAGAAGAGACAATGACGAATCAAACTTCTCCTACAGAAATCAAAGAATTGATCAGGAAACTGCAAAATAGGAATGCGCCACGAAAAAATAAAATCACAAACATCATGCTGAAGAATTTTCCCAAAGAAGGGATAGCTGCAATAAATAACATTTGTGACGGCGACTTTCTTCGGATTGTTGATTGTATACTCTTTCCCTTCTATATTACCTCAAGCGCCAATTGCGATAGGTTTTATAAGGTCGCAACTCCTTACGTCGCTCGCTATTATCGACCCTGGGTAGCTTTTAAACAGTTGGAGAAGGGTTCGATTCAATCTAAGATGAGAGCGATTGACCAGTGGTGATTTCTTTCACTAGATGGCAGTAAATGTCTATGAGAGAAATAAAAGACACTCTGAAGAAACATACTACATTAAACACTAATCGTTCCCTTATGTACAATACCAAATTATATACAATAATGCGAAAGGCTACTAAACACCAAAAGCAAATATTCACAATGCAACACGGTACGGAATGGGAACCAAGCGAGGTGAGCAGGTGGCGTATATCAAACAGCAGAAATGATTAAGCAGTGAGCAGGCAAATTGAGCAATGATAAAAGCGGTTAAGTGCGGACAAGCGTGGAAAGCATTGAGAATGGCGTGTGAAATGCAGTCTAATGAGTCAGATGTGACAACCTATCCTGTGTTCCGTACGGTCTGGTTTGATACCTCTTTATTCGAGAAAACAAGTCTGAACAATATATTCGAATCAGGTCTTGTAACGGCGCATCCACCAAAATGGATATCAACGGAATTAGGGCTAAATACTCTGTGGATAATGCGACTGTGATCCGGAGATCAAAATAAACGACCCCTCTTCCCAAGATAAAGAGTTCTGCCTGGTGGTCCCAAATAAGAGTTGCTCGCTATAAGGGACCCGACACACAGACTCTACTTGAGAAAGGTGGATCTGAGGAATAAATCCCAATCAGGGTATTCGTCGGCGCATCCACCAAAATAAATCTCAAGTCAGACTGGAAAGGGTGACTCGCCGAAATGACCACGGTGATCCATAAATCGTAAATAAGCGACCCCTCTCCACAAGTTCAGGAATTCTGTCTGGTGGTGCCAAATAAGAGACGCTCGCTCTAAGGGACCCGACACACAGATTCCACTTGAGGAATGAGTTGGATCTAAGAAACAAATTCCAATCAGGGTATTAGTCGGCGCATCCACCAAAATGAATCTCAAGTCAGACCGGACAGGATGACTCACCGAAATTACCACGGTGATTCATAAATCGGAAATAAGCGACCCCTCTCCACAAGTAGGGAGTTCTGCCTGGTGGTCCCAAATAAGAGTTGCTTGTAATAAGGGACCCAACACACAGACTCCACTTGAGAAAGACGGATCTAAGAAATAAATTTCCAGCAGGGTATTTTTCGGCGCATCCACCAAGTCACGACTCGAATCCGACCGGAGAGGGTAATTCGCCGTAAAGACCGCAGTGATCCGAAGATCAGAAATAAGCGACCCCTCTCCCCAAGATAAGAAATTTTGCCTGGTAGTTCCAAATAAGAGTTGCTCTCAATAAGGAACCTGACAGACAAACTCCACTTGTGAAAGAAAAATCAAAAAAAAAATCACACTCGGAAAGAAGCGATGGAACACAGGAAAATCACCGGTAATACAGACAGGAATAAAACGGGTCTTACCAATCCTAATCACTTCACCACACGAACTCAAATTCTTTTCGTGCACGAGCTAAGTTTCAAATTCACAACTATAAATTACTGCACTAAAAACGTCCGACGTACAAAAAGAAAAATGTAAACTGAAAATTCAACTCTAAATACTTCAGGAAAACCACAAAACAATCTTAATCCGCTCAATAATTATTAGAAAATATCTAGCTCGAAGACACCGACAGGAGTAACTAGAAAAATATCTTTATACTTCGAAGACACCGGCAAGAATAATCCCCTTTTTCCGAAATACCTTACTTGTTGTGTCGGTTGGAAGGGGAAAATTTCGCCATAATCGGCGGTGTGCCTATAAAAAACAAACGACAACATGTAAAAAAAAACACATTGAAGAGAAGTTTTTATACATAGGCTGAGATTTTAAATTGCATTGTTATATTTTCATGAAATAAATGAACCAGAAATTATTCCAAATGAATTTTCCTGAACTGGACAAAAATACTTTCACTGCATCGGTTAAAATTTTATTTTCACCTACTCATATGACTAGTAGAATAATGATGGAAAATTAAACCTGGGGCAAATTATACTGGGTGATTCTAGTAAAATAATTATTGAATTCTGAACCTGGGGCAAATTATACTGGGTGATTTTAGTAAAATAATTATTGAATTCTAAACCTAGGGCAAATTATACCGGGTGATTCTAGTAACGAATTTCACTTCGTTACACATTGCAAACGCAGTAATGAGAACAGAACCCTTCTCAAACAGATGGAAAACAGCCGCAGTGATTGTATTCAATAAACCTGGAAAGAAAATAAAATTCCCGCAAAACTATGGGCCGATGAGTCTCTTACCAGTTCTAGCTAGATAATAGAAAGAGTAGTTGCCAAGAGACTCAAAGAAGAAACCGAAAATCTGAATATTCTACCAACAGAACAATTCGGATTCGGAGATAAACATTCAACTGAACAACAACTTCTCCGGCTAACAGAGTACATCACCCAGGGCTTTCAAGACAAACAAGCTACTGGACTGTTACTACTAGATGTGAGAGTAGCATTTGAGTTTGGCTATAAGATGAGAACAGTGGAATACTCAATTAAGATGTGCCGAATCATCAGAAATTACTTGAGGGATAGAAATTTCTACGTAAAATTAGAAGATGAAATATCAACTCTAAGACACTTAGAAGCAGGAGTCCACAAGGCTCAGTATTAGAACCTCTCCTGTATAATACGTATTTATTTATATACATACATGATATACCAAGGAATCCGAGAAATTTGCTTGCCGTTCATGAGTATGACACAGGAATAGCAGTCAAACATAGAAGAGCAAATATCATACACCAAAGATTACAAGAAGCAGCAGATGAAATAATCAAATGGTTATTTTGAAATTTTGAAAATCTGTTTTAATATTCGGAAACACCACTAAAAACTAAACTGAGACGTGTACTTCAAATTTTCGCGCAGACAGTTTCACTGCACAAATTTTCGTAAAAGTAAAAGTGAAGTTTTTAAGAACTTGGATACCTGAAAGTGGTTTGAAGTGACTTTTAACAATGAATTATCAAAAATATTTAATCCATAATTATTTCAATATTACTTTGTAATTCATTTTTACATTGGTTCTCCTTTTTATAGCTGTATACTATTTCAGTGTCTCTTTATGGAGAATTGAGTTGCATTAGGTTGATATCGTATATTTTGAAACAATTATGAACAAAAAATATAATAACAAAATAATTAATAAATCTGAATTATCCACAATGGTTTTCTGTCAAAATGATGGTTGTCAACCTACTTGATCGAATACGAAATTTTATGATTATTCGCAGTAGTGAAAACAGCTCTGCTAAAAGAAACAAGAGACTTTACACACAAAAAAGGACTATGCTTTCCATAACTAACTTACAGATTTATCACTAAAAGTTACTTTAAACCACTTCCAGCAAACCAAATTCTTAAAAACTTCACGTTTACGTTGAAAATTTGTACAGTAATGAGAAACGACGAGAGAGTAACTCAAAAATAAAAACTGAAAGTAATGTCGAAAGAATTATGGATTCAATATTTTTGATAATGCATTGTTAAAAGTCACTTCAAACCACTTTCAGGTATCCAAGTACTCAAAAACTTCACTTTTACGTTGAAAATTTCTGCAGTAAAACTGTCTGCGTGAAAATTAGAAGTACACGTCTCAGTTTAGTTTTTAGTGGTGTTTCCGAAAATTAAAACAGATTTTCAAAATTCCGATGTACAGGGTGATATTTCGAGGATTCAAACGAGTCATAATTTTTTGTTAACCCGGACATCGATTTTCAAGGCGGTTATTGCATGAAATGTTTGGGCTCTCAATTAGGAACATATTTGCCAAATATGCAGAAAATATACCGGGTGCTTCGTTTGATAAGGCCTCAGAAAGAAACGGGTAAAATTCATAAAAACAGGATATTTTATGAATTTTACCCGTTTCTTTCTGAGGCCATATCAAACGAAGAAACGGGTAAAATTCATAAAACATCCTGTATCTCGGCTACGAAGACAGTACGACCCAATAAATGGGGTATCTCTTGAACCGCCTTGGTGCCACCTATGTATCTGTGAAGAATTTCCGTTTCCCAATGAAACACCCTGTATTCATTTCTTGTATAAACGGAAGTGCCGGAGCTTCGAAAATATTTTAGCTGAATAGGGCATCTTGACAATGTCATATTCTGAATTTTCAGATTTCAAATAGGCCACGTTCTCCAGAAAAGTCTAATAGGCTGTCGAACCATCAACTGGGTCAGGAGGGACGAATGCTCCAAACAGCTCTTGAAACACCTCAAGCAATGTCTGAGAGAAAGCTACACTAAACAAAAACAAAAATATAACAGCGAATTCATTAGTGGTGCAGAAAATAAATCGAGAGCTGTATGGAAGGTTATAAAACGAGAGACGGGAAGAAGAGGCACTGGGGCCGGGCAGTCCCAGTTGTCCTCTGATGATATGGCAGGATCTTTCTCTGATATTGGAGATAGTGGAAATCAGATTCTCCATGGATCAGATGCCGACCCCTCTATTCTATTCAAGAACTACATGTCGAGAAAGAAGATTAACGACCACTCAATGTTCATTTTTCCAACTGACGTATCTGAACTCCAGAGTATTGTGAAAGGTCTCAAGGGAAAATTAACGCAAGACATTTATGGCATGAACACCTTACTATTGAAAAGTATTTTTCCATATGTGGCAGATATTAT
Organism: Harmonia axyridis; assembly: GCF_914767665.1. NCBI lineage: Eukaryota > Metazoa > Arthropoda > Insecta > Coleoptera > Coccinellidae > Harmonia > Harmonia axyridis. The sequence goes on from NC_059505.1 coordinate 17,179,456, forward strand.
GAGTAAAATTTCAGTGTCTGCAACAGGAAATATTTCCAGAGAATTTAAAAATGGCCAGAGTTGTACCACTCCACAAAAAAGGAGATGCCGATTATGCGGACAACTATAGGCCCATTTCAATTCTGCCCGTCTTCTCGAAAATCCTCGAAGAACTCCTGAAGAGAAGGCTAATAGCATTTTCAAAGAGTAAAAATGTCCTAAGTGAGGATCAGCATGGTTTTTCTTCTGGCAAATCGACTACTACTACATTGTAGGGATGTGTCGTTCACGAACGAACGGATCAAAAGACCCGGGTCTTCAAAACGAATGGTTCGATCGGGTCGTCTCGCTGAAAATGATTCGTTCGTTCGAACCGATCCAGATGAGTCAAACTTTCACGTTCAGTTCATTCAATCTGTGGATCTTTTAGGTCCCAAAGATCGAAAGATCCATGGAATGGTTCGTTTTTCTAGTCTAGGTAGACTATTTCGGATGGGTTGACCGCAAAGAAACATCTGGTAGTAATAAAATACATCAATTTCGCAGATGAATCATCGGCTCGGCAGTCGGCACCCGGTTTTGAACAAAAATGATAGATAGTAACTGTCTGTAATGGCTCCCTCTCATGATTATTACCAATTATGATATCTTGAAAATGTGTTAATGTATATTGTTTATTATTTTTCGATAAAAATTTTTCAGAAACATGAATGTAGTTTAGTTAAAACTATACATTCATGATTTATTAGTAGCTAAAACGTCGAATAGTCCGCAATCATTCAATTTGAACGAGACATAAATTGGTTTATGAAATTTTTTCATAATCATTACATGGATCAGATCTCAACTCAATTAACTCAATTCATTATATTCGGCCAATTCGGTAACTTATAACTTCTTGATAATGGATTATCTCCTTTATGTTTATTATCATGTCTCGAATATATCATTATCACGAATTCTCGATCCTATTAAAAACATACCGATCCACAAATACAAAGGTGATCTTAACTTAACAAAAACATTCTTAACCTTAACTTGACCAGGTAAAGAAAAGAAGGAACGAAAGAACCAGATCTACGGATCTTTGAATCATGCGCAAATCGTGCATGGTTCGATCTGAGCTAGTGAGCTGAAAAGAACCATTGGGTCAATTGAACGGGTCTTTTGAACCGGGTAGTCAGAGCTATTGATCTGGTTCGACCCGGGTCGTCGAAATTGAACGAACCACACATCCCTACTGCATTGACTAGCTTATTAGAATCAATAACAGCGGCCCTGGATGATAAAGATCAATGCGAAGTGCTGAGTTGTGACCTCTCGAGGGCATTTGACAGTGTGGTGGGGGAGATCCTACTGAACAAGATGGAGTATTATGGAATTCGTGGCACAACACTCTCTATCTTTCAGTCATTCCTTCAGGGAAGAATGAATATTGTTGACTGGAAGGGTGAAAAAACTACCTATACTATAGAGCGTGGGGTTGCACAGGGCTCAATTTTGGGACCAGTATTATTTAATATATACACAAACGATCTCCCTCTGAATGTCCCTGTCAGTGCGACTGTACGCTATGCTGATGATACGAATTTGTTCAACAGAGTCGATTCTGTGGAGTTACTGAGAGATGCGTCTTCAATGTCTATGCTGGCTGCATAGGGATGGTTTTCTGCAAATGGTTTGAAATTAAATATAAATAAAACCCAGATTCTGAGATTCGGAGGCCACGAGGATCACGATGCAGAACAGATTAAATTACTAAGTATAATATTCGATAGAAATCTCTCATGGAAACCCTATATGTCTGAATTATCAAGAAGGTTCTCTACGGCCATATATACGATAAGGCGGATGAGAGGAGTCTCCTCAGCTGATGTCTGTAGAGTTACTTATTTTGCCAACTTTCAATCCGTGGCCACCTACGGTATAGTATACTTCTGTGGGGATGTTCTTCTGCTGCACATAGGATTTTTTTGAGACAGAAAGAGGCTCTTCGCGCTTTGTGTGGAGTCTCAACCAGAACAAGTTGCAGACATTTGTTTAGACAGGAGCGAATACTGACTCTGCCGTCTGCTTACATCCTCGCATGTATGAAATATGTGGTGGAGAATAATTCGGACTTTAACTCTCGGAAGTTTTCATTGTTATGGAACGAGGCACAGGGACCATCTACTGATTAAACATCATCGTCTCACGAGAACCCAATCAAGTACAAATTATATGTGTGCCAAGATATACAAAAGGTTACCAGATTGTCTGAAAGATCTAAGAGGGAGAGAGTTCTTGCATTCGTTGAAAACTTTTTTGAAAGATAATTGTTTTTATTCTGTGCGAGAATTCCTTGATCGTACTTTTTAAATGTTTATTTTCATTGTTTGTTAAACTTGTAACAGTGTTTGTTGTGTACATTTAACTCGTGTTATATATTAGTATCTATATATCCTGACTTTCCATGTAACATATTTGATGGAGCAAATAAAATAAATATTATTATTATTATTATTATTATTAACTTGAAACACCCTGTATAAATTCCTAAGTTTCCTGAAAAACTTTTTTGAATTCTGCCACCAATTCAGCACCGTGATAATCGTTTGCCAAATTTTTTTCTGGATAGATATAAAAGTGTATCTTGACATATCCAAACGCCAGTTTTCCTAATAAATTTATTCAGTTCATAAATTCATCACACCAGTCGCTCCTGAGTGTAGATGACGCCATCGCAACCGCGCTTATCAAGCCCTCACATCATGGTTGTAAGGTACAACAGACTCACTGAAGAAATTTAATGCTTTCCTAAATTATGTGTGATGTGCCATCCACTAGCACTTAGCCTACCTAATCCATACATCTTTTATAATTTCCTTCATAATTCCTCCCAGACTTCTCCGACAACAAATTTAACTCAATATTAAAAATAAAATAAAACGAAGTAATTTCCACTATGTTATTTAATTGTTAGCAACAATTGTTTCGCCACACTGTGGCTTCATCAGGCTACATTTCTGAACTGATAAGAGTACAAAGGTTTTCGGAATCTTATATAGGAACAAAATTGACACAAAAATATTCGAAAGGGTATAAATTACAAAGTTATATTGGACAATTTACCGCCTGGGATTGTCCAATATAACTTTGTAATTTATACCCTTTCGAATATTTTTGTGTCAATTTTGTTCCTATATAAGATTCCGAAAACCTTTGTACTCTTATCAGTTCAGAAATGTAGCCTGATGAAGCCACAGTGTGGCGAAACAATTGTTGCTAACAATTAAATAACATAGTGGAAATTACTTCGTTTTATTTTATTTATAATGAATTTCCGCCAAGTAAGGACCGAATCCATTAAATAACTCAATATTTTTGCTATCTCCTTTATTTCCGGAGGAGTAAGTACTTCTACGTCGCTATCACAATAACTTGTCGAAAACTATAGGTACCTTATAATTACTATTTTGTTTTATTTATCACTGCAGGAAAAATTAAAATATTGTAGGAATTTTAATACAAGCAATCGAAGCAAAAATTATATGTTCAACTCGGAAGCAAAGTAGACTGCCTTAGCAGAATTCCCAGCCTCGCTATGCTAGGCTATGAACTATAAACCGCGACAGTCAGTCTACTAATTTGCTGCCTGAAAAACAAATAACTATTATTACCCTTCGAATGAGATAAGTAGGTATATATATTTTTCATCATTCATGCATTTTTGACTTGTGAAATATTTAATGATCTTCAGAGATATATGGTCGATGAAAAAGTCATTAAAATAAATATTTCAGATAAATCTGTATAATGAGCTTCAAAAAATCTTTTTATTGTCATTCAATAATCATCATCGATAAGTAGCGAAAAAATATAATGACTCTTTGAATATTCATATCATGCTAATGAGTTCGAAATTCAGTACAATATAACAAGGGTTTAATTGTGCATAAGTGATTCGACAAAGTGTATTGGAATTTAGTTTCAATTGTAAGTTTATCATAATTCGATATAAATATAAGACTCATTACATAAGTGTGAAAATAAAATATTTTTCGCCAAATTGATAAAAGATTCGTTTCGTTCACAGCAATGGACTAAAAATGTTTATAATACAATCTTCGTTACAACTGAGAGATTTTTATTGATGAGTTTTAAGGTTTTACGTAGGAAGTTCACTTATGCGAGAACTATTTCCACCTTTAACCCCCTTTGTGGGGGGTACGGCAGTCAACTTTGTAATTTCAAACGGAAACCCCTGTTTTTCATTTCAGAATCGAATTTTAACGCATAAAAATCAAAAAGTTTTGTACGAACAATTTTTCACGAATCATGACAGGTTATCCTGTATTTGAGTTCTGTCTTTATTCTCAGAACTTTTCCATTGTTTCAACTTTGGCGAAGCAATTTCGATGGCGCGCTCTCTCTTCAAGGATTGTGGTGTTTCATCCCGAAATCAATGATGAAATCGTCAGTTTGGCACAAATTGATATCTGACAAATACACCTTAGAGGAGTATGGTGAACGTAGTGCAGTTGGGCTATATCCTCGGCGGTGCCGAATTAGTCATTATTCACTCCCCTTCCAGTACCGACGATCCCCCTGAGAAGGTTGTAGGAATATATATTCGCGGAGAACAGAGCGCAAGAGCGTTATGAAAGCATGAAAGCAAGGTTAAGCGTGCTATCAGTGCTTTATCAGCGAATCCGCAATATGTGGGAGGCACTACACTACTACACAACGATTACAACGAATAGTTGGACATTTACGTCTAAAATTTCAAACTCGATTACTGAGGCATTATTTACGATTCAAGAGAAATTGTTCGTACGAAACTTTCGTCTCTGTTGCCGTAGGATACAAATCTGCGGAAAAACGGGGGTCCCATTCGAAATTCCTAAGATGACCCCTTTGCCCCCATAAGGGAGAATTAAATGGAAAAGTTTCTGGCATAAGTGGACTTCTCCCACAAAACTTAGACCGAAATTCCTAAGTTAACCTCCGTACCCCTATGAGGGGGAATTAAATGGAGAAGTTCAGGCATTGGATTTCTCCCTTAAAACCTCAACCTTTTTATTCGAAAAATTTTTCTGTGAGATAATTCCTTTTCGAGATTTTTGGCGAATTTGACTTCAAAACGTCATCTCTGAAATGATGCATATTGACATAATATACACTGTGTCCGTAAAGTATGAAACAAATTCAATGATAGCTAAACAGATCATTCCAAGAAATCATCTTGAAACACGTCAATTTTTTATCAAAATAGCAGATGCGTAGCCAGATCGAAAAATCAATCAAGTATTTAATGAAAAATATAAATATTTTACCATTTACCATTTTTTAACATCAGTCGAGACAGTTATAATAATAGGTAACCTATACCTTTGAATATTTATTCTGATTCTGAATACGAAAATTCAAGAGTTTTCGAGGAAAAACTTGAACTAGGGAAATACCACAATTTCTAACTGAGTGGAGTAGTCTATGACTACCAGAAAACGTAAAACTTAAAGTCGATATTTGGATAACTAAATTTGACATTTCATGAAATGTCATTAATTATTCGTAATTGAAAATTTTATTGGTTTATGCATTTTCAACCATCCCAACAAACAATTGATAAAAATTCATGAAATTTCGACTTTTTATTTTCTTTCTATGTTTTCTAGAAGACATAGACTACTCCATTCAATGAGAAATTGCAGGTTTTCCTTAGTTCAAGTTTTTCCTCGATAATTCTTAAAGTATAGGGTTTGCTTGAGACCCCCCTTTTTTTATAAGTAAAATTGACTGAAAGAATAAAAAATACAGAGGAGAAGGGGGCAGGTTCGGACACTCTTTTACAAATTATTATATCTCCATCGATTGTTAATTTTATCAAATTGTTGAAATTTCATCAAATAGAGCCTTCTTGTTATATGCTTCTCCATTATCATATACGTGCAAATTTCGAATAATTTCCCAGAAAATGTAATATTAGTGAATTTGGGGAATTGTCCGGAAGTGCCCCGTAGCGGGGCACTTTCGGACATGAATGGGGTAGGTTCGGATGAAGATACATTTTGGAAATTTTGCTTTATTTTCCATATAAAATTGTTGACAAAATACTATGAAACATTAATTAACATCGTAACCAAAAAAATTTACATTAAATTGAAGAAAAGATGCCATTCTTGAAGTCCCCGGTGTTGTCATGGGCTTAGGTAACTTTGATACAATGTCTTTCCTCTCAATATATGAGATATCCTAAATTTCCGGGTAAACAAATCTTTTTATACACTTCTTCAAAAATGTAACTTCGAATTCTCCATTTTGCATTACATCGATCACTTTCCAAACAAAATGTAAAGATTTTTTTTTTTTTGCGAACTACACTAATAGATAATCATCTTTTAGGATTGTAACGATTCAACGGACCGTATCTCATTTTGCCAAGCTCATGTTTAAGAAACGCCACTGATCCCCGATGTAATTTATCGAACACTATCGATTCTCATATTTGATACAGAGAGTGCGCGGAGATTCCCGTTCAATATGGAAATTTTTCAGTTTTCAGCTGAAAGAGGATTACTATTGATTTGACGACTGATTGAAAACAGGTGGAGAGTGAGTGATATTTTTTGGTGGCTTTACGTTTGGTTGAGTACCTTAATATTAGATATTAAATATTACCTAATAATTTCTTTGAATATCAGTAATTCTATCTTACGATTTGATCTCTGATAGTTTAATTTGATATTCCATTGTTTTTTTTTACTCTTGACACACAGTTGTGTGTAAGGATTTATTTTTTCCTTCTTTCTTTTGAGAGCCGCCAGTAAGTACATATTCCCTTTCTTGCTGTAATTAACTCTAAATTTCATTCAAATTAAATAAATTTCCTCCTAATAATAACTCTCGGATCATATGTACCTTTTTTTTTCTTTGTATTTCATTGTTTCTTATAACATAAGTTTTTTTTCACTTTCCGGAAAGTATTCAATAAGTAACTCATTTTTATATGATAGTTTATAATTTCTGTCAATTCCAAATTTTATACAATACTTTCGATACTATTTTTCTAAATTCTACCAGAAAATTTTTATCTCCGACAATTGTACAAAACTAATTTCCTGAATTTTTCTCTCCACGCATGCTTGGGCATCAATTTTGATACGAAGAAGATTCCACAATTTCCGTTCAAGTTCCTAACCAAGCTGCACTGAATCTGCATCCTGATCAAAGTTACATAGAAACCTTCATCTTATATTTGGACGAAATACTGCAAGTGCCGTTGAGGTGGGGAGTTTCACTTCAGGCTAGCATTCACCAAATTGGAACCCGAGATTTGAATTTCTTTTCACCACTTCGATCCAAGAGCAATTTTCTGATATCAAGCAACTATCAAAATTGAGAAACAGGATCTACCAAATGAGATATCAAAATTCATCTTTCGATAACCTACTTAGTCCAAATTCTGTCTGGAAACCTAATATCCGAATTGTAAGATCAGTGAAATTTTCATCATTTGTAAATGTTCTGAGTTTTTTCTCAGCCTTCAGCAATTTGTTTTTTTAAATAGTTTTAATATATTTGTAAAATTTAATTTGTTTTATTTCTTACCACTGAGCAAAATCTCTCTTATCTATCTCCCGTTTCTCTTACTTACTTTCATTTTTTATTTATCATCCCTAATAATTTTTTTTTTTGAGGAATTTCATTTTTATGAAATTTGGTTTACTTTAGTAAGCCTGGCGCCCAACAATTAATTAGTCAAGTTAACAAATTCATTTGGTGCCCACACCCTCACCGTATCAACTGAGCAGCCGAGAGGCATACGTGTGATTTCACTTTACACAATTGGCGCCCATCGCGGGGCCCTCAAGGGGTGCGTTGGCTTGACATAATTTATTTTCTTTTCTAAATCTTGCTGAGTGGAATTTTTTTGTTATACATTTGATCCGACAGAATTTGGTACATTGTTATTCAGTATTAATATTTTTTCGTATTCACATTTCTATACCATATTGAACGACCATCTTTCTCTTCAAATTAACTTTTCTTATTTTATATTTTCGCTTTTTTACACTAATTTTCGTTACTGATTTCTATAAGTTAATGAAGTATGAATACCAATCATTTGAAGGCCTATGAATTGGTGTATGAAATTAAAATTCGCGGCGTTGAACCAACTGCCGATGTTGAAAGTAAGAGGAGAGTTTTGAGAGGGCTTCTGAGCCAAGAAAAGGCAAATTGTAGTTTTTATATCGTAACAAATCCCTGTTCTCATGATCAGGATGTAACTGAAATGAAAGAAACTATCAAAGATCTTAAAGATATTATTTCTGAATTCGGTGGAACTAAGGATGATCCTATCTTTCATAGAATATCGAGTCGTTTAGCTCATTTGTCGAATCGTTTGGCCATGCTTGTTGCTGATGAGGATGCCGAAATATTGGCAAAGAAGGAAATTCAGTATACGGTGTTAGAGTTAGAGGCAGATCTCGATTTAAAAATTTCTCCAGCTAGAACTTCTACTCCAACTGAGAAGAATGCTTCTGTCGAGTATGCTAGTCCTTCGAATATAAGGTTCGTTCCTCCCTATAAATGGAATATTTATTTCACAGGTTCTGTTAAGGATGAGTCAGTTACTTCATTCTTGGAAAAGGTGGAACTATTGAGGCAAGCTCGAGGTGTGTTCGAACAGGAGTTATTTCAGTCTGCTTGCGATCTGTTCAGAGGTTCTGCGTGGACGATGTTTGTGAATAATAGATGCAAGTTTCAAAATTGGGGTGAATTGGTCAAGGAGTTGAAAAAAGATTTCCTCCCATACTTTTATGAAGAAGATTTGGAGCAAGAAATCAATTCCAGAACTCAAGGTTGTAATGAGCGAGTTTCTTTGTATATTTCTTCAATGTAGGGTCTTTTTAACAGGTTAACTGTCAAGCCAGATGAGGAGATCAGGGTTAGGAAAATTCGCCGGAATTTGCTGCCTTTTTATATTTCAGGTTTAGCGTTGTATAGTCTCAAGACTGTGAGTGAGTTGTCTGAACTTTGCAAGAAGTTGGAAGAGTCTCGAATATGGGCTGATCGCTACAGAGCCCCTTCGAATCATGATGCTGGCCTATTGGGACCAGATCTCAGCAGACCCTTGCCTGAATCAAACTTTCCATCCCCAAGTCACCGACCAAATTTCCGAAAAAATAATATTTCCACTAATATATCTATAGTATCTAATTCTCGATGTTGGTACTGTGGTTTAACTGGTCAAAATTATCCTCAATGTCGAAAACCTAGAACTGTTTTTTGTTATGGTTGTGGTCTAAAAAATACCGTTAAATCTAGGTGTAATAATTGCAAATTGCAATTCAAAAAACGTGAATCGGGATGGCGAAAAACTGAACGTTGTCACCAGTCCAGAAACCAAAAGTTCAGTAAATCGGCCATCAGCCAGTCACACTTCAACCCAATCGAAGGGGAGAAGAAACACTCAGAACCAGTAGAACTTTCATCATCTCTCACATCCTCTGTAAATATGAATCTTCTTTTCGTCATGAAACCTAACGATAACCGTCCTTATCTCAATGTCGAAGTCTTTGATCAGAAAATGCTCGCTGTCACCGATACTAGCAGCACATCTTTCATTTTAGGTTCCGCAGGATTTGCTCTTCTTCAAAGATATAATATTCCGATAGAGTATGAGTCCCCAATTAATGTTACAACTGCTGATGGTAAACCTCAAGATTTCCTAGGGTATATTTTGGTTCCTATTTCACTTGAAGGTGTCGTGAGGAAGTTAAAAATTTCAATAATTCCATCTGTTACTCATAATCTCATTTTAGGATGGATTTCTTCAAATTGTTCGGTATTGAAGTTGAGTTTTCTGATTTTTCCTATTCTCTCGATTCCTCCGTGTGTACAATCAATGCCATTCAACCATTTTCTAAATTATTAACACTCTCTCAGAAAAATGATCTTCAGAATATAATATAATGTTTCGAATATATCGCTCCTAAAGATAGGATAGGTCGTACTCCCTCAATAACTCATCATATCGACACCGGAAATGCTAAACCTATTGTCCAACGACAATATCCCTTATCTCCTGCTATGCAGACTCATTTAAATAAAGAAATCGACGAAATGTTAAAACTTAAAGTAATTCAACCTTCTCAATCTCCTTGGTGTAGCCCTTTATGGTTAGTTCCAAAACGTTCGGGGGAATATCGTGTATGTTTTGACGGTAGAAAGTTAAATGAAGTATCGGTGGATGATACGTATCCTATGCCTCTAATAGATGGTATACTTAATAAACTAAGGGATTCTAAATATCTCTCATCAATTGACTTAACATAAGCTTTTTTCCAAATACCGTTAGATAAATCTTCCTGAGCGAAAACCGCTTTTGCAGTGCATGAACGTGGTTTGTTTGAATTTGTTGTTTGTCCGTTTGGATTAAAGAATAGTCCAAAAGCAATGGCTCGTTTAATGGATAAGGTAATAGGACCTGATCTAGCGCCGTATTGTTTCGTTTATCTCGACGATATAATTACTCCTACATTTGAACTCCACATCAAAGTTTTGGAGGAAGTATATCAGCGACTTAAGAATGCTAATCTTACTGTAAACTTAGATAAATGTGAATGTTGTCGTCCATCTCTTGTCTATCTCGGTTTTGTAGTTGATGAACATGGTTTACGAACTGATCCAGAAAAGGTTTCCGCGATAGTAAATTATCCAACTCCTAAAAATACAACTGAAATTTAACGTTTCATTAGGGATTTTTCATCTATTTATTCCCCAATTTCAGATCTCTTACATGGTAGGAAGAAAGGACAACCGATAGTCTGGACTCCGGAAGCCGAAGTAGCTTTCACCGAAATAAAGTCTCGCCTAGTTTCTGCACCAGTATTAGCCAGCCCTGATTTTTCAAAACCTTTTGTCATTCAGTGTGATGCTTCTGATATCGGCGTAGGACAGGTGCAATTTTATACCAAGAATGTGATGGCGCAGAACATCCAGTAGCTTACGCAAGTACACTTACAGCTTGTCAACGTTAATATACCGTCACAGAAAAAGAACTCCTAGCGGTCATTTTTGGTATCGAAAAATTTCGAAGTTATGTAGAAGGTACGAAATTCACGATAGAAACGGATCATGCTTCTCTTATCTTCATAACCTTTCAAAACCATCAGGACGTTTGACTAGATAGCAGTTAAACTTTCTCAATTTGATTTCACTATTAAACATAGAAAAGGTTCTCTAAACCTAATACTTTATAAGCATATTGTATCACGAAATACTATTGTCAGTTATTTGACCGATTGGAAAATTGTTGTGCCTTCAGCCAATCGACATGAGATTCTTCAATTTTATCACGATAAAGAAACTTCAGGTCATTTAGGGATATCTAAAACGCTAGCTCTAATATCTGAATTATATTACTGGCCAAAAATTAGTAAAGATGTGTATAAATATGTAAGAAAATGTCCTGTTTGTGCGGTTCTTACAAGAACATTAATTTCCCATTTCAATGTATCTCTGCTGATTTGTTAGGTCCATATCCAAGATCTAAAAATGGTAATCAGTATGTCTTGGTATATGTCGATTGGTTCACCAAATTCGTGTTAGTACACCCCATGTCAAAAGCTACCTCTAAGAGTATTCTCAAGTGCATAGAAAATAATGTATTTCTTATTTACGGTGTACCGCAGATATTTATTGTCAATAATGGAAGCCAATTTGTCAGTAACGAATTCAAGAAGTTGATGAAAACTTATCGTGTTCAGAAAATGTGAAATAATGCTAAATATCATCCCCAAGTAAATTTCACGGAAAGAGTCAACAAAGTTATTATAACCTCAATTCGGTGTTATATTCATGAAAATCATAAAACCTGGGATTCTTCTATATTTAAAGTGGCTCAGGCCATCAGGTTGGCCAAACATGATGTCACGGGTTATTCTCTGGCTTTCCTTAATTTCGCTAGAAATATTCCCGTTACTGGAGATTTCTATGGAAAAATTTCTGATAATCAAAATAATACAATTTCTATATTGTAACGCATTGATGATGTGCAGAAACTGCCCGAATTATTTAAAAGTAAGATTTTATGCCGGCGATAAAGTCTGGAAAAGAAATGTAACTTTGTCTTCAGCGGCTAATAATTACTCTGCGAAATTGGTTCCTGAATATTTGCCTTGCATTATTACTAGGGTTGTTTCAGATTTGGTATACGAGGACGTGGATGGTAACGATTTGGGTCGTTGGGACATTAAAGATCTTAAATCATCTTATGATGATGATTCGGATTCAGCTGAGGAGGAGTATTTCAGCGCTGATTCGGATGACTCATAAATATTTTCTCTATTTTTCTCTATTGCAGTTATTATGCGTGGATACATAATCAATTACTGTTGGATGGTGCAATGTTATGAAAGAATCTATCTTTGGTAGCTCCTTTATGGAAAATTTGTGCTTTCATGATATGAACTATTCAGCAGGGATGTGTTGTGTTGATTCTGAATTACTTCGGTATTTATGATATTTGGGAATCAATGCATTTTTCATACCATTTTGATTTATGTTACATGCCTTATTTATCTCACCTATCTGTATCGCTCAAAGTTTTCCTTGCATCGTATATTTTCATGTACTATGAATATTGAGTCTGATTTCAATTTGTTGCTTCCTAAGTCAATTCCTTTGCTCTATAGCGAATTAAAAAATAAAAAAAAAATATTGTAAACTTCTAAAGTTTCCAAATTTTTTTTCGCCCAGTTGGGGTGGTGTGTAACGGTTCAACGGTATCTCATCTTGCCCAGCTCATGTTTAAGAAACGCCACTGACCCCGATGTAATTTATCGAACACTATCGATTATCATATTTGATACAGAGAGTGCTCGGATATTGCCGTTCAATATGGGAATTTTTCAGTTTTCAGCTGAAAGAGGATTACTATTGATTTGACGACTGATTGAAAACAGGTGGAGAGTGAGTGTGATATTTTTTGGTGGCTTTACGTTTGGTTGAGTACCTTAATATTAGATATTGAATATGGCCTAATTATTTCTTTGAATATCATTAATTCTATCTTAAAATTTGATTTCTGATAGTTTTATTTGATATTCCATTGTTTTTTTTTTACTCTTGATACACAGTTGTGTGTAAGGATTTATTTTTTCCTTCTTTCTTTTGAGAGCCGCCAGTAAGTACATATTCCCTTTCTTGCTGTAATTAACTCTAAATTTCATTCAAATTAAATAAATTTCCTCCTAATAATAACTCTCGGATCATATGTACCTTTTTTTTTCTTTGTATTTCATTGTTTCTTATAACATAAGTTTTTTTTCACTTTCCGGAAAGTATTCAATAAGTAACTCATTTTTATATGATAGTTTATAATTTCTGTCAATTCCAAATTTTATACAATACTTTCGATACTATTTTTCTAAATTCTACCAGAAAATTTTTATCTCCGACAATTGTACAAAACTAATTTCCTGAATTTTTCTCTCCACGCATGCTTGGGCATCAATTTTGATACGAAGAAGATTCCACAATTTCCGTTCAAGTTCCTAACCAAGCTGCACTGAATCTGCATCCTGATCAAAGTTACATAGAAACCTTCATCTTATATTTGGACGAAATACTGCAAGTGCCGTTGAGGTGGGGAGTTTCACTTCAGGCTAGCATCCACCAAATTGGAACCCGAGATTTGAATTTCTTTTCACCACTTCGATCCATGAGCAATTTTCTGATATCAAGCAACTATCAAAATTGAGAAACAGGATCTACCAAATGAGATATCAAAATTCATCTTTCGATAACCTACTTAGTCCAAATTCTGTCTGGAAACCTAATATCCGAATTGTAAGATCAGTGAAATTTTCATCATTTGTAAATGTTCTGAGTTTTTTCTCAGCCTTCAGCAATTTGTTTTTTTAAATAGTTTTAATATATTTGTAAAATTTAATTTGTTTTATTTCTTACCACTGAGCAAAATCTCTCTTATCTATCTCCCGTTTCTCTTACTTAATTTCATTTTTTATTTATCATCCCTAATAATATTTTTTTTTTGAGGAATTTCATTTTTATGAAATTTGGTTTACTTTAGTAAGCCTGGCGCCCAATAATTAATTAGTCAAGTTAACAAATTCATTTGGTGCCCACACCCTCACCGTATCAACTGAGCAGCCGAGAGGCATACGTGTGATTTCACTTTACACAATTGGCGCCCATCGCGGGGCCCTCAAGGGGTGCGTTGGCTTGACATAATTTATTTTCTTTTCTAAATCTTGCTGAGTGGAATTTTTTTGTTATACATTTGATCCGACAGAATTTGGTACATTGTTATTCAGTATTAATATTTTTTCGTATTCACATTTCTATACCATATTGAACGACCATCTTTCTCTTCAAATTAACTTTTCTTATTTTATATTTTCGCTTTTTTACACTAATTTTCGTTACTGATTTCTATAAGTTAATGAAGTATGAATACCAATCATTTGAAGGCCTATGAATTGGTGTATGAAATTAAAATTCGCGGCGTTGAACCAACTGCCGATGTTGAAAGCAAGAGGAGAGTTTTGAGAGGGCTTCTGAGCCAAGAAAAGGCAAATTGTAGTTTTTATATCGTAACAAATCCCTGTTCTCATGATCAGGATGTAACTGAAATGAAAGAAACTATCAAAGATCTTAAAGATATTATTTCTGAATTCGGTGGAACTAAGGATGATTCTATCTTTCATAGAATATCGAGTCGTTTAGCTCATTTGTCGAATCGTTTGGCCATGCTTGTTGCTGATGAGGATGCCGAAATATTGGCAAAGAAGGAAATTCAGTATACGGTGTTAGAGTTAGAGGCAGATCTCGATTTAAAAATTTCTCCAGCTAGAACTTCTACTCCAACTGAGAAGAATGCTCCTGTCAAGTATGCTAGTCCTTCGAATATTAGGTTCGTTCCTCCCTATAAATGGAATATTTATTTCACAGGTTCTGTTAAGGATGAGTCAGTTACTTCATTCTTGGAAAAGGTGGAACTATTGAGGCAAGCTCGAGGTGTGTTCGAACAGGAGTTATTTCAGTCTGCTTGCGATCTGTTCAGAGGTTCTGCGTGGACGATGTTTGTGAATAATAGATGCAAGTTTCAAAATTGGGGTGAATTGGTCAAGGAGTTGAAAAAAGATTTCCTTCCATACTTTTATGAAGAAGATTTGGAGCAAGAAATCAATTCCAGAACTCAAGGTTGTAATGAGCGAGTTTCTTTGTATATTTCTTCAATGTAGGGTCTTTTTAACAGGTTAACTGTCAAGCCAGATGAGGAGATCAGGGTTAGGAAAATTCGCCGGAATTTGCTGCCTTTTTATATTTCAGGTTTAGCGTTGTATAGTCTCAAGACTGTGAGTGAGTTGTCTGAACTTTGCAAGAAGTTGGAAGAGTCTCGAATATGGGCTGATCGCTACAGAGCCCCTTCGAATCATGATGCTGGCCTATTGGGACCAGATCTCAGCAGACCCTTGCCTGAATCAAACTTTCCATCCCCAAGTCACCGACCAAATTTCCGAAAAAATAAGATTTCCACTAATATATCTATAGTATCTAATTCTCGATGTTGGTACTGTGGTTTAACTGGTCAAAATTATCCTCAATGTCGAAAACCTAGAACTGTTTTTTGTTATGGTTGTGGTCTAAAAAATACCGTTAAATCTAGGTGTAATAATTGCAAATTGCAATTCAAAAAACGTGAATCGGGATGGCGAAAAACTGAACGTTGTCACCAGTCCAGAATCCAAAAGTTCAGTAAATCGGCCATCAGCCAGTCACACTTCAACCCAATCGAAGGGGAGAAGAAACACTCAGAACCAGTAGAACTTTCATCATCTCTCACATCCTCTGTAAATATGAATCTTCTTTTCGTCATGAAACCTAACGATAACCGTCCTTATCTCAATGTCGAAGTCTTTGATCAGAAAATGCTCGCTGTCACCGATACTAGCAGCACATCTTTCATTTTAGGTTCCGCAGGATTTGCTCTTCTTCAAAGATATAATATTCCGATAGAGTATGAGTCCCCAATTAATGTTACAACTGCTGATGGTAAACCTCAAGATTTCCTAGGGTATATTTTGGTTCCTATTTCACTTGAAGGTGTCGTGAGGAAGTTAAAAATTTCAATAATTCCATCTGTTACTCATAATCTCATT
Organism: Harmonia axyridis; assembly: GCF_914767665.1. Classification (NCBI taxonomy): domain Eukaryota; kingdom Metazoa; phylum Arthropoda; class Insecta; order Coleoptera; family Coccinellidae; genus Harmonia; species Harmonia axyridis. The sequence goes on from NC_059505.1 coordinate 17,195,610, forward strand.
TTAGGATGGATTTCTTCAAATTGTTCGGTATTGAAGTTGAGTTTTCTGATTTTTCCTATTCTCTCGATTCCTCCGTGTGTACAATCAATGCCATTCAACCATTTTCTAAATTATTAACACTCTCTCAGAAAAATGATCTTCAGAATATAATATAATGTTTCGAATATATCGCTCCTAAAGATAGGATAGGTCGTACTCCCTCAATAACTCATCATATCGACACCGGAAATGCTAAACCTATTGTCCAACGACAATATCCCTTATCTCCTGCTATGCAGACTCATTTAAATAAAGAAATCGACGAAATGTTAAAACTTAAAGTAATTCAACCTTCTCAATCTCCTTGGTGTAGCCCTTTATGGTTAGTTCCAAAACGTTCGGGGGAATATCGTGTATGTTTTGACGGTAGAAAGTTAAATGAAGTATCGGTGGATGATACGTATCCTATGCCTCTAATAGATGGTATACTTAATAAACTAAGGGATTCTAAATATCTCTCATCAATTGACTTAACATAAGCTTTTTTCCAAATACCGTTAGATAAATCTTCCTGAGCGAAAACCGCTTTTGCAGTGCATGAACGTGGTTTGTTTGAATTTGTTGTTTGTCCGTTTGGATTAAAGAATAGTCCAAAAGCAATGGCTCGTTTAATGGATAAGGTAATAGGACCTGATCTAGCGCCGTATTGTTTCGTTTATCTCGACGATATAATTACTCCTACATTTGAACTCCACATCAAAGTTTTGGAGGAAGTATATCAGCGACTTAAGAATGCTAATCTTACTGTAAACTTAGATAAATGTGAATGTTGTCGTCCATCTCTTGTCTATCTCGGTTTTGTAGTTGATGAACATGGTTTACGAACTGATCCAGAAAAGGTTTCCGCGATAGTAAATTATCCAACTCCTAAAAATACAACTGAAATTAAACGTTTAATAGGTCTTGTCAGTTGGTATCGTCGTTTCATTAGGGATTTTTCATCTATTTGTTCCCCAATTTCAGATCTCTTACATGGTAGGAAGAAAGGACAACCGATAGTCTGGACTCCGGAAGCCGAAGTAGCTTTCACCGAAATAAAGTCTCGCCTAGTTTCTGCACCAGTATTAGCCAGCCCTGATTTTTCAAAACCTTTTGTCATTCAGTGTGATGCTTCTGATATCGGCGTAGGACAGGTGCAATTTTATACCAAGAATGTGATGGCGCAGAACATCCAGTAGCTTACGCAAGTAATACACTTACAGCTTGTCAACGTTAATATACCGTCACAGAAAAAGAACTCCTAGCGGTCATTTTTGGTATCGAAAAATTTCGAAGTTATGTAGAAGGTACGAAATTCACGATAGAAACGGATCATGCTTCTCTTATCTTCATAACCTTTCAAAACCATCAGGACGTTTGACTAGATAGCAGTTAAACTTTCTCAATTTGATTTCACTATTAAACATAGAAAAGGTTCTCTAAACCTAATACTTTATAAGCATATTGTATCACGAAATACTATTGTCAGTTATTTGACCGATTGGAAAATTGTTGTGCCTTCAGCCAATCGACATGAGATTCTTCAATTTTATCACGATAAAGAAACTTCAGGTCATTTAGGGATATCTAAAACGCTAGCTCTAATATCTGAATTATATTACTGGCCAAAAATTAGTAAAGATGTGTATAAATATGTAAGAAAATGTCCTGTTTGTGCGGTTCTTACAAGAACATTAATTTCCCATTTCAATGTATCTCTGCTGATTTGTTAGGTCCATATCCAAGATCTAAAAATGGTAATCAGTATGTCTTGGTATATGTCGATTGGTTCACCAAATTCGTGTTAGTACACCCCATGTCAAAAGCTACCTCTAAGAGTATTCTCAAGTGCATAGAAAATAATGTATTTCTTATTTACGGTGTACCGCAGATATTTATTGTCAATAATGGAAGCCAATTTGTCAGTAACGAATTCAAGAAGTTGATGAAAACTTATCGTGTTCAGAAAATGTGAAATAATGCTAAATATCATCCCCAAGTAAATTTCACGGAAAGAGTCAACAAAGTTATTATAACCTCAATTCGGTGTTATATTCATGAAAATCATAAAACTTGGGATTCTTCTATATTTAAAGTGGCTCAGGCCATCAGGTTGGCCAAACATGATGTCACGGGTTATTCTCTGGCTTTCCTTAATTTCGCTAGAAATATTCCCGTTACTGGAGATTTCTATGGAAAAATTTCTGATAATCAAAATAATACAATTTCTATATTGTAACGCATTGATGATGTGCAGAAACTGCCCGAATTATTTAAAAGTAAGATTTTATGCCGGCGATAAAGTCTGGAAAAGAAATGTAACTTTGTCTTCAGCGGCTAATAATTACTCTGCGAAATTGGTTCCTGAATATTTGCCTTGCATTATTACTAGGGTTGTTTCAGATTTGGTATACGAGGACGTGGATGGTAACGATTTGGGTCGTTGGGACATTAAAGATCTTAAATCATCTTATGATGATGATTCGGATTCAGCTGAGGAGGAGTATTTCAGCGCTGATTCGGATGACTCATAAATATTTTCTCTATTTTTCTCTATTGCAGTTATTATGCGTGGATACATAATCAATTACTGTTGGATGGTGCAATGTTATGAAAGAATCTATCTTTGGTAGCTCCTTTATGGAAAATTTGTGCTTTCATGATATGAACTATTCAGCAGAAATGTGTTGTGTTGATTCTGAATTACTTCGGTATTTATGATATTTGGGAATCAATGCATTTTTCATACCATTTTGATTTATGTTACATGCCTTATTTATCTCACCTATCTGTATCGCTCAAAGTTTTCCTTGCATCGTATATTTTCATGTACTATGAATATTGAGTCTGATTTCAATTTGTTGCTTCCTAAGTCAATTCCTTTGCTCTATAGCGAATTAAAAAATAAAAAAAAAATATTGTAAACTTCTAAAGTTTCCAAATTTTTTTTCGCCCAGTTGGGGTGGTGTGTAACGGTTCAACGGTATCTCATCTTGCCCAGCTCATGTTTAAGAAACGCCACTGACCCCGATGTAATTTATCGAACACTATCGATTATCATATTTGATACAGAGAGTGCTCGGATATTGCCGTTCAATATGGGAATTTTTCAGTTTTCAGCTGAAAGAGCATTACTATTGATTTGACGACTGATTGAAAACAGGTGGAGAGTGAGTGTGATATTTTTTGGTGGCTTTACGTTTGGTTGAGTACCTTAATATTAGATATTGAATATGGCCTAATTATTTCTTTGAATATCATTAATTCTATCTTAGAATTTGATTTCTGATAGTTTTATTTGATATTCCATTGTTTTTTTTTTACTCTTGATACACAGTTGTGTGTAAGGATTTATTTTTTCCTTCTTTCTTTTGAGAGCCGCCAGTAAGTACATATTCCCTTTCTTGCTGAAATTAACCCTAAATTTCATTCAAATTAAATGAATTTCCTTCTTATAATAACTCTCGAATCATATGTACCATTTTTTTCTTTGTATTTCATTGTTTCTTAAACATAAGTTTTTTTTCACTTTCCGGAAAGTATTCAATAAGTAACTCATTTTTATATGATAGTTTATAATTTCTGTCAATTCCAAATTTTATACAATACTTTCGATACTATTTTTCTAAATTCTACCAGAAAATTTTTATCTCCGACAATTGTACAAAACTAATTTCCTGAATTTTTCTCTCCGCGCATGCTTGAGCATCCATTTTGATACGAAGAAGATTTCACAATTTCCGTACAAGTTCCTAACCAGGCTGCACTGAATCTGCATCCTGATCAAGGTTACACAGAAACCTTCATCTAATATTTGGACGAAATACTGCAAGTGCCGTTGAAGTGGGGAGTTTCACTTCAGGCGAGCATCCACCAAATTGGAACCCGAGATTTGAATTTCTTTTCACCACTTCGATCCAAGAGCAATATTCTGATATCAAGCAACTATCAAAATTGAGAAACAGGATCTACCAAGTGAGATATCAAAATTCATCTTTCGATAACCTACTTATTCCAAATTCTGTCTGGAGACCTAATATCCGAATTGTAAGATCAGTGAAATTTTCATCATTTGTAAATGTTCTGAGTTTATTTTTTTTGCTCAGCCTTCAGCAATATTTTTTATTAATCATCCCTATTAATATTTTTTTTGAGGAATTTCATTTTTATGAAATTTGGTTTACTTTAGTAAGCCTGGCGCACAACAATTAATTAGTCAAGTTAACAAGTTCATTTGGTGCCCACACCCTCACCGTATCAACTGAGCAGCCGACAGGCATACGTGTGATTTTACATTACAGGATTTTCTCGTCATCCAAAAGTTGATTGAGCTCATCATCATCACCACTATAATCGAAATCCATATCAGAGTCGGACAAATCATTTCTTATTTTTTTCGTGGCAATTAAAGGTAGATTTATATAAGAATCTGATGATGAAATGTTATCTGAAACTACTTTATTCTTCTTTCTCCTCTTTGACTGTTTATTACTTTGCATTTTCTTTGGTTTAGATTCAGGCGCCAATTTTCTCGAAGTGTTTGTTTTCTTCACATTCATCAATTTGGCTTTCTCTAATTCTTCTATTCCTTGTTTCTCAGGAGTACTGGTGTAAGTTCTTGATTTTCCCTTTATCGATTTTCTGGTAGTGTTTCTGGGACAAGCCTTTGGTAAGGGTATCACATCTGATGGTTTGACAACAGAAACAACAGAAAGTATATTAATTTTGGGTTTGGTAGCTTCATGTATTATTATATTCAACACATCTGTTACTATATCTTCTACTTCATGATTTTTGGGTGAGCATTGAATTTCTTCATTGGAATTAGGTGGAACAACAATACTTGTATCGACTATTTTTGTAGAAGACTCCCCATCCTTGTTTTCAAGAGGACGGTCTGTTGCGAATGAGGCACAGAAATCCTCGTCTTTATAAACTAGGGAGTTAATAGGCCATAACCCAGTACTGTTGAAACTACTTATAATGTTACAGGGAGTGAATGTTTGCAAATACGGTTGTGCTGACAACTTGGCAACATCATATTCGTTTACCAGGGTTCGATAGAATGAAATCATTAAAAGAAATCTTGCATTTGGATTTGAATGGACCATACACTCCCTTATCCAGTGGCTACATTTTATGTGTGCAATGTGGCGGGAACGACAATAATACAATTCCTTGTTCTCTTGCATACAAGATGGCATCAATAGAGACGTGCGTTTCGTGATTATCCATCAGCAGCAGAATTTTATTTGAGAGGCCACTGTTCGTATGTTTTTGTATATGCTCTAACAGTTTGAGAAACACTCTGGTCGACATCCATCCTGATTTCTCAGCATAACCAACAGCCCCAGGAACAGCACCGTACAAGAACTGATCCTTCATCCTCACACGAGGAAAGATATAAAGAGGTGGAATTGAAGCCCCGACAGCCGATATTATTCCACATATCGTGACAAGAGATCCTCGTTCAGCGGATACGGATTGTCCTACAGCTTTTGTTCCTGTTTCTTCTATCACTCTCGGTGCTTGAAGGACTGTGGTTATACCCGTTTCATCAGTGTTCCATATACGATCTGGTGAAAAATTACATGTCGCCTGCACTGAGGCATAATTATTGAAAAATTCCTCCTCATTGGCTCTGTTGAAAGCTGAAGATCTAGTTATACTTGTATTTTCAGGTTTGCGATTGGAGAGCCTTGGATAGCGCTTCATGTTGTTGTTGATTTCCCAATTTCTCGGAATTTTCTCATTCAGTTTTGAAGCATATTGGAAAGCCAGTTCACGACAGAATTCATATGTCAAGCCGTAACATATCTTTGAACACTTTTTGATATACAGGGTGGCCATTTGAAAACGAAACAGACGAGATTACAGACGAAATAAAGTTTTTCGATAGAAATGCTCGGACAGGTCGATTTCTGTTTCGAGGGGGACAACTTAAGATGTAGGTTACGGACGCATAGCGCTTCAACCCTTGCTGCTACAACCCCCACCCCCAATTTTTGAATAGGGTAGATGGGGTGAGTGAAACCTCAATTTAAAGGTATTTTTATACTGATTTCAGCACAGTAATTGTTTTTTCATTTTATGCATTAGTTCTCGAAATATTCATGCGTTAGTTAGTTAGGAAGGAAGCCACAGTCATGGTTGTTTTGAAGCTCAAAATGTCGATTTTTCACAAAACACTACAAGTGCCATGAAAACACCACTTCATTTTCAAATACTTAGTTAAGAATATTTCGAGAACTAATGCATAAAATGAAAAAACAATTACTGTGCTGAAATCAATATAAAAATACCTTTCAAATGAGGTATCACTCACCTCATCTTCCCTATTCAAAATTTGGGGGTGAGGGTTGTAGTAGCAAGGCTTGAAGCGCTATGCGTCCGTAACCTACATCTTAAGTTGTCCCCCTTGAAACAGAAATCGACCTGTCCGAGCATTTCTATCGAAAAACTTTATGTCGTCTGTAATCTCGCCTGTTTCGTTTTCAAATGGCCACCCTGTATATCTCCAGCTCGATTTCTTCATTTCGTGAGAACACTTGCCGTGTTGCATATTTTGATGAAGCAAATTCTTCCTCTGATTCACCACCTTCATTTCCAGAGTCTAAGTATATATAAAACCGCTTGCACATATACGTCAAACTTTAAACGTAAAATCACAGCCCAAACGGGACCATCTAGAGCAAAAATGACAAGAATAAGACCCCCCTCAAAATCGTCTGGAGATCCCGGGAAAAATCCCAAACCTTCGATTCTCCTCGCGGTTTTCGAGTATACGGGGTGTTTTGGATCATTTTGACATTTCAAGTCCCATATTTCTGTGGTATCTGTGGACAATTTGACTGTCAGTGTCATGTTAATAATAAATATTCCATTTCGATATATGAAAGTTCTTGAAAAAGTTTGCAGTTTCCAAAATTGTTATTCAATATTTAAATAAATGCCGACAGATAAAATGCAAAGTCTTCGGCGAATCAAAAATTCGATAGATATTTGTCAAAATTTGGAAATGAATATTGATATCATCGAATGCATTTTCAGTTCAGGTTCGTTTGAAGGGTTTGTATAATTATTGATTCAATTGGATGAATGTTACTTTATTTCAGGAATTTTTCGTTTATATTCCACAAACTATAAAACTACATTCTCTTTCGTGAGAATTTGAATCTATTGCGACAGAAGATGGAACTACAAAAGAGAACAGAAGCTTCATCTGATCATGTATTAAACAGATAGAAAAACTCCTTATAGATAAGTCACAATTGGCTTTATTACTGGAAAAAGAGATGACAGATGACATTCAAAAATTTCCATGTGTTTTTTGAATATCTGAAATATACACTTTTACGACAGGAGAGTGCAAAAATATAAATGACCCATCCGTTTTTGAAGAATTTGAGTGCAGTGCTGTTGAATTTATAATGAATAAGTCAAGTCGTTGTGAAATCTTCCATACGAATAATTTCAACTATATATCATCTATTATATTATTTGCCGCTCAACTGGAACATGAATTAATAAACCTTGGAAATTAGAGACTCAAACTTTTTACCTGATTTCTCATAAAGGTTCCACCAGTTATGAGGTAACATAAGCCATGGGTATTTGAAAGGCAAGTCTATTCATTCTGTCTCTTTTTAGTTTGTTTATTAAAGCTATACTAGGATATACATATAAAAAATCAGTTGAAATACTATTCAAAATGTTACGACAGAAATAAAATTTAAAGGATCATTCAGTATATGAAGAATTTCAACATGGCAGTTACTTTTGAAATTGGTATCAATTTTCCAGCAATTCAATATAGGTATAAAAATACTTTAAAAAGTAACTATTCATCAAAACTTTCCATTTCATGAATGAATGATTAAACTTGTATAAACATGTAGATACCTATTTCACTAATTTTCAATCGTTATAGGAATAGTTGCTCTATGGCCAGTTTGAAAATGCTATCCTACTGATTTATTCATTGCTTTTGATTTTGGTAAAAATTACATTATTAATTGATTCAGATCCAAAGTTATCATTTGAAAAAAATCAAGTCAGTGTAGTTATTCGAACCCACTAATATGGGTCAATAGTATTGGCCGATACAATTTTAGTACCGATTTCAAATACTCAGTTCCTTTTGACTGATGTAAAAATTGAACAATGATCTTTGTATCTTGAAATGAGTTTTGCACTTTTCCAGTGTTCAACAATGAGATAATTATTAAATTGACTCAAGAAATTAACAGAGTATGCTATATCAGGACTAGTTAATACTGCTAAAGATGTTAATAAATCTATTAATTTCTTATATGGTTCATCATTACAACTCTCTTTTGTTGAATCAAATTTCAATTGAGTTTTCAAAGGAGTAATATTCAGCCCTAAACATTTTTTAGCTTTCCATAAATTCTTTATGATAAAATTATCATTTGAATTTTCTATCAGATATTATATTCATTCAGAATTAACATTAGTTAAAACGAAAAAGTCATCCACGTACAATGCAACAACAGTTAGCAAGTAGATACAATGCTCAATTGTTGATCTTTTTTAACTAATATCTATCAAAATTTTATTTACTATATATATTGCCCTGTTCAATTTACTTCTGAGTAAAACCCAGAGCTACAAGCTTACTCTATAACGTAGCGAACCATCATTCAGCTGTCCTCCACTAAATCAGAATTATCTAGTGAAATTTCTATATCATCCCTTATCTATGATAACTACATCTCGACTGGTATTAATGAAATTGTTACCTGTATCCCTTTGATCATTCACCAGAACCCATAAAAATCATTTTTGTCCCTATACCTTCAAGAAATATGCAACAGAAGAGTATGCAAAATTCATCGATACAATTTTCAGATTCTAAAAACGCCTTAGTTCTTCAGGAATGTCCAATTGGTCTTTCGATATTATAAATTATTGAAAATAACCTACTATTAACCAAATTTTTAGATTTCAAAAGGTGTCCTTCCTTATATTCTAAATATATACACCCTATATAATTGTTGATTATATATTGTATTTCTTAATAAATTATGAAATAGAAGAATAATTTGTTGCTCAACTGAAAAAAGTATTGATGAACCTTGGAAATGAGGGACTTCTTATAACCTGATTTCTCAAAGATGTTACATCTAAATAATATGATATTATTATGATTGCTTGTAAGGCAACATAAGCCATGGGTTTTTGAAAGGTAGATCTATTCATTCTGCCTCTTTTCAGTTCATTATAGCTATACTGAATATTCCTAAAACAAAATTTCACTGTAGGTCTTTTCATAGATCTTATCGAATGATTATGTAAATTCAATTTGTCAAAACTGAAAATAAACATTGAATGCAGTTTCTTTATTTCAGGTGGTATTTCTATTGACTGATAATAACTCTCACATTTTGATTATGCATTTTTCCCAAATTTTTTAAAGAAGAAAGAAATTGCCATTTCTAGAGAAATGAGAATTTCAGATTTCAAAATGTCTAATTACTACTTCAAATATATATACACCCTATATAATTGTTGATCAAATATTGTGTATTTCTTTACAAATTAGTTAATAATTTGAAGTTTTAATCTCAATTTTTAGATTTGAATTGGTCCAACATCTCTAGATACTTCTAATTGATATTAAACAAATAAAGATCCTGTATAATTATCCATCCAAACGAAAATAATCCATCTTCTGAAAAGAAAAACAATGTTTACTATATAGAATTAATTTTAATAATGATTCAAAAGTGATGAAATTTTGCAGACTTACTTATTTTGGGTCTTAGATTATGAATCCAACATCTCTAGATACTTCTAATCTATACTATATTAAACTCGTTGATATTAAACAAATAAAGATCCTGTATAATTATCCATCCAAACGAAAATAATCCATCTTCTGAAAAGAAAAACAGTGTTTACTATATAGAATTAATTTTAATAATGATTCAAAAGTGATGAAATTTTGCAGACTTACTTATTTTGGGTCTTAGATTATGAATCCGCTGTCATAAATTCCTTAATCCAGCTAGTTTTTTTTTTTAATTGTGAATTTTTTTCTTTAATTGTGAAATTGGCCTAATGAAGGTGAGGTTATCCACATTAATAGCTAGTTTTCTTGTATTTTATTAACTGATTCTCGTTAGAAATGATTAATTGATCACATTTCAAGCTTTACCTGAACTAAAAATGCCTTTTTTTCGTCAAAATCGATGGTTTTATTGATTGTTTATATATGGCGGCGGCCATCATGTTTAATACGTATTACGTATCGTCTGTCAGATGCGAAATCATCTGCAACGTTGCCTGTATGCCAGATCTTCTTGATGGGATCGGTTTTTTACTTGGTGGAAATTCATATTAATAGATTGTTTGAGATTATGACGTATTATAAAACTGTATGGAAACTCATAATTTTCGCACAGCTATTCGAGCAGAAAATTCGGCAAATTTATTTTCGAAATTAATAAATGGTAGTTCATATGGTGTTATTCTGGTTTTTTCGATATTGGCATCGGGTTCAGTTTAGTCCTCCTGAACATATACAGGGACATTGATGTTGACGAGGACGCTGTGATTACAAGGTTTTCAAAGGGTTCACAGACCAAATTAGATTTTGTGTTATACTTGCCAATTGTCTTCTTTTTTTTTCATATGAAACAATAGATTTACTATTTTTTTTTAATTTCTATCTGAAAGGCTCAAACCGTTATAAGTAAATAAATATATTATAATATAACAAATACATAAGCGTACAAATTTTTTTACCGAAATTTGAGGCTTTATTGTAAAACACTGGTTATACATTTATGATTCGAAATATTGCCCATCGCTGGTCACTATACTTTCTCACATCTTTCGGGCAGCGTACGAATTGAAAAAACTGGTCATCTTTTGAAGCGATCCACGAATCGATTCAAGTTTTTAATTCTTCATAAGATAGGAAGTGCTGGTCAGCCAGGCTGTGTGCTATTGATCGAAACAAGTGATAGTCCGAGGGAGCAACGTCTGGAGAATACGTCGGGTGGGGTAGGAATTCCCATTTCAACTTTTTCAAGTATATCTTGACTTTCGCAACATGGAGTCGAGCATTGTCATGCAGTAAAATCCATTCATCTACTCTCTCGTCGTATTGCGGCGGTTTGTCTCTCAATGCTCGACACAAACGCATTGATAGCGTTCGATAACGATCGCCTGTGATCGTTTCAGTCGGTTTTAACAACTCATAATACACTACGCCGAGCTGGTCCCACCAAATACTGAGCATGACCTTAGAACCGAGAATATTCGGTTTAGCCGTCGACGTGGAAGCATGGCCGGGATATCCACATGATTTTATGTGCTTGGGATTATCGTAATGAACCCGTTTTTCATCTCCAGTCCCAATCGGATGCAGAAATTCCTTCCGTCTTTGCCTCGAAAGCAGCTGTTCACAAACAAACAAACTCCGTTCAAACACCTCTCGGCTTCAACTCGTACGGCACCCACTTTTTTTGTTTCTGAATCATTCCTATGACTTTCAGGCGTTTTGAAATGGCTTGTAGTCCTAATGATCCTGTCAATTATTTGAATTTGAGAGCATAATCATGTTTGAACACTACCCTTATTTTTACCGTAGAATTCAACGAAATCACAAAAGAATAGGGTTCTGATTTGAAAATCGAAAGTTATGATCAAATTTTGTTCACAATTTTTGGCACAATATTTGAAACACCCTGTGATGTTATTTTTCAAATTCAAGATATGCACGATATTCCAACATCATTCTAGTTTGTGAAAGTGAATTGAGTATACGCATAGGATATTCACAGTGATAATAATTCACGTGATAGTGACTATGGAAATTCTCTCTTTTTTACGGTTTTTTTTTAATATTTTGAAAACTATGAGAACTAACGCAATAATTTTAGCAGAGAGTAATTGAGAATGGAAATCTTTCTTGTATAACCGGAAGTGCCAGAACTAAAATATTTTACCTGAATAGGGCATCATGAACAATGTCATGTTCTGAATTTTCAGATTTCAAATCGGCCCCGTTCTCCAGAAACGTCTAATAGGCCTTCGAACTTGAAACACCCTGTATAAATATTCATATAAATATCTAAATATAAATATTTTTGAGAGGTTAAGCTCGATATCGGTGTAATCTGGGATTTGGTACCATAGAAAAACTCGAAACCCTTAACGGCGAACCCCCTCAAACCTCAAACTTAAGGCTAGGACCGCCCTTGATTTGTCGTCATGGAAAGTTATTTGCATCAAATATTTTCATGTGAGCAAGGGCGAAATGGTATGTTCTAGGAAAGAAGTCATATAGAATTCTACCCTAGAATCAGCATAGGATACCGAGTGAATCGTCTGAAATCAGCTAACGATACGAGGTTTCCGAAAAAAATCTTTTATTTTCTAGAGGGATACCCAGTGAAGGATCTACCGGCATAGTGACGGGGTCCAAGGGGCGGAGCCCCTTCGGCGAGCAGAGCGAGTCTTCTATATTATTATTGGAACGTTTGTTAGCTTTGACAACTCTGTCAAATAAAGTTGATTTAGGTATATTGAATCTTATTTCAGCAGCTCTTAAAGACATACTCTTGCTGATAACATTCTTCACAGCATATTTCAAGACTTCTCTAGGAATTTCTGGCTGATTAGGACGTTTCTTTTTGTATGTTCCCACCATCCTACAAACAGTAAGAAGTTACTGAAAGATCATGGGGCACATCCGGACAAACACGAAAATGAAGCAAGGGGCAGTTCCGGACAGTCCGAACCTGCCCCACATCTTTTGTCCGAACGTGCTCCATCTGTATAGAGTCGAGTCGTCACAATTTCCTCAAACACTAAACAATCCTTATACTTTTTTGAGGTAAGATTAATAAAAATATGCGTTGTTACTGATAGACTCATCATTTCTTACCTGAAACTCACTCCTTGAGGTGTACGATCTTACTAGTAGATACCTCAACCTTGTATCATTAATCCTTTTTCGGATTTTTTGAACATATATCCACTTTTCACTCAAATTCATGGAACATGAGCCGGAGTCAACGATTCCAAACTGTTTACAGAAGCTTTTGTCAATGATTGGTGAATCTGGTGTAATTGCCAGGCGGTAAATTTGAAATGTCCGGAAGTGCCCCATGTCCGAACCTACCCTCTTCTTCCCTAGGTTTTTTCTCAAAAACCTTTTTCATGAGATTTTTTATGAGAATCTCAATAACTCATGAACCATTGAGCTTATACCCAAGTATTGGGATATTGCTGAAATTGTCATCAACTGAGCTATCTGATAATGTAATAATATACTGGTGGTGCCATTGCAAAGAAGAAAGTAATCTGTTTCCGGTATAAGAGGAAATTGAAGAGGTCTGAAAATATTTCAAGGAGAAAGATCATAATCTAAAAACCTAATATACAAATTTTCAGCACGAAATTTATATTAGTTTACCATGAAGGTCTAATAGGCCATCGCGGTGAATCATCCTGTATATCATTATCGTCCAGCCACAGCTGGACATAACTTCGCCTTACAATAACGAAGAAGTAAAATTCAATTCGGCAACGTAGCTCTTAATTTGACGTAGAAAATTGGATGTCATTCAAGGATCTCAAGATCATGCACCTGTTCTTCCCTTGTTGGTCTTATCTTCAGACAAAAAATTTCCGAATTCATCTTAAACATTTTCGTGCTCTTATAATTTTATGCAATGATCAGTTCATCATCGTTGATAATGTTCTTTGATAGTATATTACACGTCGAGAATAAAGAAAAATCAAATTATAACACCGTAGAATGACATAGTATCATTTTTGATGTGACATCAAAAGCTATTCACTTCGCCAATTTTCTGAAAGAATCGACATCAGACTTCCATACCTACTTACGCATAAATATTATTTTCAACTAGAGGGTTTAAAAAGTGTGCGCCTATGGTTTATGACTGTTTTGCAATAATATCTGGCCAAGTGTTTTTATGGACTAGTTCAAGTGACTTTGGATATACTATACCTTCTAACTGTGAAAAAGTTCATATTGGGACTACAAAAAAAAATTTATTCCAGAGTCTGGGAATGATGTTACGGATAATTTTAAACAACCTTCAAAAATGATGTTGTAAATAATAACGATTCATATTTGAATTTGATTTCAGATGGATGATTCAGTTTACATTGGAAATAATGAAGAAGAAGTCCATCCCATGAAAATATACGAAGTACTGGCGAATTTTCAAAGTGAGTATTCAAACATAAGTCGTAGGAGATTTGAATGAAATAATAATAATAACAAAATATTCAGCATCAATAATTTACTTGCTACGTCAATTGAAAATTCACATTCAGTCCTTTAGAAATTCTTCAATAGTGTATCTTGTATCTAGGAGATTTTCATCAATTCATTTTTTTAATTTCTTTCCATTCAGTTATTTGATGACATTGGAAAGTCTATTGTAAACTTTTGGTCCCCAATAGTCACTGCATACTTCCGTTCATGGTATGGGATGTTTGTTTCGGCTTCGTGTATTGAAAAAATTGAATGTGCTATTGGTTGGAAAGGTGTCTAAGTTTTTGTGGATATATGTGAAACACTCTAAAATATGCCCTGCTGGTATGGTGAGTATGTTAAGTTTCCGAAACACATACCTCCAGCTATCTGTTTTAGCCCTACAAACAATTGTTCTCGCCACTTTCTTCTGAAGGATCAGAATGTCCTTGACCTGAACCGATGCCCCACAGGAGGATTCCATATGTCACCAATGAATGGAAGTTGTCAAAACAGAAGATCACTGAAGCCTTCTGCTTGCCACTGCAAGTTTTCTTTTTAATGAATCGATGAGCGGTTCTCATGAAAGTGCCCGATCTAATGAATCTCCTAACAATTTGATGGTCTTATTTTTGTTGCTCTTTATTTTGAAGTTTTGTGTCTTCGATTCATTTATGGCAATTGTATTGTAATGAATGTGACATTAACACCTTACTACCTTACTATCTTGTAATCAGTAATTATTAATTGTTTGCTATTTCTTCTCTTTCTATTTTGTTGCTTTTCTTTGAATCATTTGTATTTGACTTGTCCTAAACTGTACTGTCTTGATGGATCAATAAAGTTTAGTTATTCATTTATTTTATTTATTTATTTACAGGCCAGTTTATAACAGTATTCAATTGGGGATAACCAATAACGGAGGTACAGTTTCGAAATAACATTAATCACCATTATCAAATATCCGGCGAACTTCTTCACGAGGTTGACCTATTATTAGTTTTTCAAGTGCTTTTCTCGATTGTGAAAGTGATTTCATAGAATGCATGCTTTCCAGTAGGGAATTAAACACTGTTGGTCCCAGAAAATTATGAGATCTCTGACCTATATTCTTGTATGCAAATGGTATGATATATTCATTTTTATGACGTGTGGTATACTCATGGTTCGGCCGACTAAGTTTTCTTTTATCCTTGGTCCTTAATTTTTTTACTAAATAATTCATATGGGAGTCCCATCTCAAATGAGAATCTATGAAAACTCCTAAATATTTTACATTAGTTGTTGAGGATATTCTGAATGTATTTTGATGTGTTATGAATTTATAGTGTGGCAAGGAAGATTTATAATTACAGAAAGGCAAGAAAACAGTCTTGTTGAAATTCAAGGAGCGGTGTTTGCAATCAAACCAATCTTTTATCATTTTCAGATCCCTTTCTGTTTTTTCTTTGACATCAAGCCAGGATTCCCCAGAATAGAAAACCACAGTGTCATCCGCAAAACTAGTTATTTCACCGGACGAACCTATAAAAAACAACCCATTTACATATATCCTGAATAGTACTGGACCCAAAACTGTTCCCTGTGGAACGCCACATTCAATATCCCTCTCAGAACTCTTTATACTTTTTATTCTAACTATTTGCTTCCGATTTGTCTGGTATGATTGTAATAATTTGAATGCGTTTCCTCTTATTCCAATATTCTCTAGAGTGGTCAACAAAATGGAGTGGTCAACAGTATCAAATGCCTTCGATAAATCAATGAAAACCCCTATTGACGGCTTGCCTCTATCAAGTGATATTTGTATGCTTGCTTGTTAATTGTAATAGCGGATCTTGGGTGCATTTTCCCTCCTGAAAACCAAATTGTGATCTCCTGAGACGCGAATTGTTTGGGTCGTTTTTTAGCTGTAAGTACATACTATTTTTCTTGTTCACTGATTTGACCAAAGATGAAGATATCCAATCCTTCCTTTTTTTCTGGTTTCCTCTTATTGATATATAACTGGTGCACTGCTCATGGGCGCCCGCAGAGGGGGGCCAGGGGGGGCCATGGCCCCCCCTGAGATTTTGATTGTATCATTTTTCAGCACAACACCCTCAATATAACTTTCTCAATCCAAAGGGCAAGGAAAAAAGGAAAGTAATGGATTCACAAAAATTTTCCGGTTTTCAATGACAATCATGGACGCCTTATCGTTTTTCAATAATTTTCATTTTGCCCCCCCTGAGAAAAATTTCTGCGGGCGCCCATGGCACTGCTCAACTTCATACTGTGAAAGTGACACAAATCTCTCAGCCACAGTATCCAAGTCGGTATCTGAGACAATATTTTGCCATTTCCTGTTTTTAATGTTCTCAATAAAAATTTTTTCATAAAATCTTTTTATAGTTTTCAGGTCATTTATTTTCGATTTGGTGTTTTTTCCTATTACTTCCTGGACAATGATGGTTGAATGGTCAGTTATGTCTGTGAGAGTTACTATCGGAATTGAAAATTCGATATCTCGTGCAATGCAGGGTTTCATAAAGATATGGTCAAGACAAGTTTCAAGGCGTGTTGATGCATTTATCAACGATTTATACCCGTACTCTGCCATGACTGTCAAGTAGTAGTCAACTAACTTTGTAGTCATTTTCGTCGAGAATGTCTATATTTATATCCCCAACAATGAAATTACATTTATGATCATCCATTGCCTGGGTGTCCAAATAGTCTTGTAGATTCTGGTTAAATTGGTTAATACAAGTGGAGGGAGACCTGTAAAGGGCGTGGACAATTATAGGATTACCGAAAAACTCTACTTCCAGTCTCAACAATACCGAATCATTGAAATGTATTAGTTCTTGATGTTTGTAAATATCTGTCTTTATATATACGACAGTATCATCATTCTGATTCAAATTCCCCTCATTATAGAGCATCTTGTACCCTGACAAATTAAAAATACACTCATCTTCAATCTTTCTTGTTTCTGTGAGAACAATGCAATCAAATTGGAAGTCAAATTGTGAGAGGAAAATCTTGAACTCGTCCAAGTTTTTTCCAATACTTCTGATATTATTATGTACTAATTTGAAATGATTTGTCTGTTGGTTAATTTTCAGAACTTCATTTGTTTGAGATATTGTATCTAAAGTAAATGTATCCACTCTTGTCAGATCGAAGTCTCGAATATAAGGATCCATCGCAAACTAGTTCAACAACATTTGAGAGATAAATCGAAACATATGCAATGAGAACTCATAGATATTCTAGGTGGTGATAATTCATGTAAATCTAAACTCAATCATATAAAATAAAGATATCATCTCGATAAACCCACAAATGAAGACAATTGAAGGAACAACAAAAACATTTAAAATGTAACCTATTTATTGGATCTGAGTCTACTCCTCACTGCTTCCGTGATGGATGGCACTGCGGTTGGTTTATGTGTTCTCTTTATTGCTTCTGTTTTCTGGGTGCTAAGTTTTTCCAAGTCTGTCGATACTTTTTCTTCTTTCCTAATTTTACCCTTTGTTTGGCTTCCTTCAGCGCCCATGCGACCCATGCGAGGTCTCCAAGTTGTATGTTGTTGCACGTCTTGCTCTACTTCCAATGATCGATTCAGACAATTGTTTGGTGTTGGAGGGGCACTATTATGTTTCATTCTCGTATCTTCTTCGTTTTGTAAGTCATCAACCGTATAGGACTTATTATTCACGAAGAGCCTGTTTCCCTTGATGTAGCACCGATCATTGGTGCTTTCTCTAACTTGATTGAGGTGCGTTCTCAGAATTAAATTTTCACTTCTCTGTTTTTCCGTTAGGTCACGGAAAATGAAAATTTTCGAGCCTTTCAGTTTGTTACAATTCTGAAGCATCTCTATTTTTTTTAATTGAGACACCAATTCGAGTTTGATTGGGCTTTACCCAGTGGATATATGTTACTGATGTCTGATTCAGTTACGTTAACAGATAGCAGTTGTCTTATTTCACTACAGATAGAAGCAGCAGATACCCCTCTCGAATTTCTACTGAGCCCGAAGATTATCAAATTTTTCTTTCTACCATCTCTATCTAGAAAAGAGCAACAAAAATAAGACCATCAAATTGTTAGGAGTTACATTAGATCGGGCACTTTCATGAGAACCGCTCATCGATTCATTAACAAAAATTGCAGTAGCTAGCAGAAGGCTTCAGTAATCTTCTATTTTGCCAACTTCCATTCATTGGCGACATATGGAATTCTCCTGTGGGGCATCGGTTCAGATCAAGGACATTCTGATCCTTCAGAAGAAAGTGGCGAGAACAATTGTTTGTAGGGCTAAAACAGATAGCTGAAGGTATGTGAAGTTGGCAAAATAGAAGATTACTGAATAATCTTCTATTTTGCCAACTTCCATTCATTGGCGACGATTGGTTTCCAGTGTACCTATTATCGACATCCCAATTTTTCATTAAGTATGTAATGAATATCAAATTTCCTATGAAACTGGAGATACTCGAATATATAGATGTTTGAGTTCAAAAAAGTGTAATTCATTAACATTTTGTGGATTTAGAGAGACATAAGTAAAGGGCGCGCACTAACCAGTTCAGCAAGGAAAACGGTATTCTCTCGACGTCGACTGACACTCGACAGATCATCAGCTGTTTTATTTAGTTCAGAAAACTTCAAAGTTTTAACTAGTAGACTGCAAATTTTCCTCAGTATACTCTTAATCTTATTATTTAAAAAACAAATGGAAACTGTCGATAATTGGGACACTGTCGATAATTGGGACATTTACCTTACATGGAACATTTCGATATAGGTACAACTATAGACCATTCCAGAACGGCAGATTTTGAAAGGTCGGCCATGTTTTACTGAGGGGCAGACAACATTATTTTAGGTTACGTACATTTGCAATAATTCAATTTTCGTTTGGTTAACATCTAACACTAATGAAATGTCTGGAGCATATACTACCATTTCTGATTTTTTTCTATTAAAGGACCTCGTTTAAAGTCTCTATTCACGCACTACGACTTCCACTAGATAACTCCTTCAAATAATCTCCGCGTCTATGAAGCAGGTTTATAGGTTTATAGATAGGTAAACAATCTTTTGTTTGTCCCTCAGCCAACTGTCAATGACGTCATACTGGAATGGTCTATTGATTGGTCATGAGCAACCAATATGTGAGGCGTAAGGTTCGACTCACAGCTGCCAAGTGTTGGGGCATTGCAGCGACATTGTCAAGTAGAAGCCAAGCTTTGCTTTTTCGCCTTTTATAAATCGCTCAAGCTTCCCTCATGTATCCCTCAATATGTACTGTTCAGGGACGTCGGTAATGATGGGGAAGTGTCTGGTGTAACGGCGCCACATGCTTTGATACTTGTGAAAGCTGCACTGCTTAGGATATAAACCCAACCTTACACTGACAAAGTCAACACACTCTGCTATGAATATGTAATTATAATAATAATAATATATTTATTCCATAAATTATTAACAATATCAAATATATTAGGAATTGCGAACTACAAATTTCGAACTTAATTCTACTGATAAGTTTATCGCACAACGAAATTCCACTCATAAGGCAATGTTTATTGATCAACCTTTATGACAGTGCCGATAATAATTTTTGAATTTTCTCTATGAATTAATTATTTGTGATTACGATTCGAGATAAAATCATAAATCACATACAGGGTGATCCAATATTTCCGAAAATAGAAAAAGTGCGGATTTGATTTGTTCGCGATTTCAAAATTTGAAATTATTCGGTCGATTAGTTAAAGAGTTATTGAACTATGAAATTTCACTTATTAGGTTAACATCACCCTGTATATAGCAAACGGAGATCTTGATACGAGTCCTCCATGATGACCTTCATTTACTCATTCTTCCCGAGATACCCTGCATATAGAGTAACTATATAAAACAATTCTCAGACAAAAATTTTTGTGAAAATATTAACGGCAAGAGAAAACGAAAAAGCGCGATTCCTTGGATAAAAAATGTCTTATGAACAAAGAGCCACAAATTTTTTGTGATTGATCAACAAAAATCACATGTTTAGAAATTCGGAATGAGGTTCAATTCGGTCATAAACAACAGGCAGGAATACCGACAAAGTTAATTGCCATCAAAAAAGAGCCGCATCATAGTCATAAATATCCAGATTGACGCTGAAAGGCACGTGCAGTCATTAGGGCTGGTCGGTATGCCTTTGTGCCGACGAAGAAACAACATAAATTTGGCAAATAGGTTCTTAAAATAGGAATATACGTCATTCTATTCCCGTGAATTAGAAAGTGAAAACAACGAACGCCATGCACTACCAGAGCTGTGCCAAAGCATTGTGCTTAGTGCTTTCGAAAGCACTTGAAGCCTTTTTGTGCTCCCGAGCCCTTTTTAAAATCGGTGCTTAGTGCTTAGTAATCGAAGCACTTTGACAAAAGGCTTAGTGCTTAGTAATCCCGAAAGGGCTCCCGAGCACTGAAGTGCTCGCGATTACTTTTGCGGATTACTAAGCACTAAACACTTCCGAATTTTTGTTATAACACGAATATGCGCCGACGCCTTGATCGTTTCACATAATCTGATTAGTCTTTGATCGTGTATTGAAATTCAATAGGTACACAATAAAGATCTGACGCTGGCTCTTTTGTGTGAATTCAGTGTGCATTTATATATCAGATAAGTTTAATTTAATAAAAAATCAATGCATTTGTTAGGCGGAAGGAGAGTAGGAAATTGTATTTTCAATCATATCCCAGGATATTTCTTATAAAATAAAGTATAAACAGTAGGTACTATCATGATATTTTGAAATTGAACATTTCAATACCTATCTTATAGGTAAATGAGAAAGTTATTACAATTACCATCCCCTTTTTTTTCAACAATAAGAATTTTGATATTTGCATGATTGAAGGACGTCTAACAAAGTTCGATCATCAGTAGTTGGCCAGACTGTTAACGATAAAATTGAATAATTTTCTGAAAATATGAATGCTTTGTGTCGACAATTGTCACAAATCACAATTCCTTATTTCTAATCATACCTCTATTTTTTATGCTTGCGTTGTATTCTACAAGTAAATTTAGTTTCCATATCTTGCTTTTTAGTTTTCATTATGAAACTTATTTTCATATTTCGATCTCGTGGAATAAGACTTTTTCTAAACTTACGATCTTGTGATTCCAAAAATGATATACAGTACAATCGCGCTAATATGAACACGCGTTATTATGAACCACTCCGTAATGTGAACACAAAATTTTTTGTATTGACTACTCTATAATATGAACATAGTATAATCTCGTTAGTATGAACTTGTCGGAACTAGTCTATTTTATTCAAAGGAATGAATCGGTTTTCACGATTTATCGTCATTTATGCATTGCCGGTTCGCGCTTTTATTAGTTGTCTCGCATTCTTCTTATGAGTAGTACAATAGCTAAGGAAATGGTGAAAGTGCGTGGAAAATCAAGATGTTTATCTCTTCATGAGAAAGCTGAAGTCTTAGAAGACATCAATAAAGGCCTGAATGTTACCTTATCAGCGAAGAAATATGGAATTCCTGGTTTTGTTTTATAAAAAACAAAAAAATACAAATTCGAGAGAGAGTAGGCAATACGTTCAGATTGACCAAAAAATGTACACTAAAGAAGGCGGAAATGCCAGAAATGGAAATGCAGCTGTATAGATGGTTCCTTGACCAACGAGAAAGAAATATGCCGATTTCTGGAGAAATGATCAAACAGAAAGCCTTGAATTTATGTGCAAGTTTGAATATCTCTGAATTTAAAGCAAGCGATGGATGGCTCCAGCGCTTCAAAGAACGTTATGGTGTTCTTGAAAATAACAGGGGAGAAACTCTCGAGTCAGCCAAAATTCATTGCTGCTTTTAAAGAAAGATTGGAGAGAGTCATTCAAGAACATGAATTTAACGAACATCAGATATACAACGCTGATGAAGATTTTACTGGCGATTACTACCAGATAAAACGTTTGTTTCCCTAGCCGAAAAATCGGCATCTGATTTAAATATTTCCAAACAAAGAATCACATTTTTAGGCTGTTTAGGCTTCAGGCTCGCACAAAATTAAACTTCTGGTTATTGGAAAAGCGAAAAATCCGAGATCTTTCAAGAACTTCAACCCTTGTATACCGAAACAGTAGAAACGCATGGATGACGTGTAACATTTTCAAAAATTGGTTTTTCCAACAGTTTGTTCCAGAGGTTCGAAACTTCCTGAGAACTCAAAATCTTCCTGAGAAAGCGCTGCTTCTTTTAGACAATGCACCCTCCCATCCATCGGCTGAGGAATTGAAAACCAGTGATGGACATATTTTTGTGATGTTTATGCCACCAAATGTAACGCCTCTTATTCAACCGATGGATCAAAATGTGCTCAGGCTCACAAAACTTTATTATAGGAACCTCCTTCTAAGTTCAATCATTACTGGAGATGAACCGGTAGGATCTGCCCTCAACAAACTTACACTAAGTGAGGCAATGATGAATTTAGCTACAGCATGGAACAAGTTGAGCCCTCAGGTTATTAAAAAAATGTTGGAATAAGATAATTACCGAGACTGAAAATGATCAAAATCCGCTAGATGAAGAGAATTTGCCACTATCAGTTTTGCAGAAAAAGCTCACTGGGACGAGAGGTATGGAGTCTGTGGTTGAACAAACAATTTCTCTGCTTCAAGCTCTACAGCCTATGGAATACTCAGGTCAAGATATAGATGAATGGAACAGAGATGAAGATACTAATCTAGAAGAGTGCAACGAATCTGAAGAAAGTGACTGAAATTTCTGCCGAGTCAGTTAAAGTCTCACACGCGGAAGCAGTTCAAGCTTTGAACATATCAATGGAGTGGGCAAAATAGAATACTCTGGATTAGACTGAGATACTTACCCTGAAAAACTTACATGAGAAAGCAGTTTCATCGAAATTTGCTGCGAAGAAGACCCAAACTAAAATAACATCGTTTTTCTTCAGAAAAGATCAGTCATTATAATTAACTTGTATTATTTTTGAAATATTTGAATATTTTCTCATTGAAATAATCTTTTTATAACTTTATGCGCATCATTTTTATCGATATTCATGTACTCATTACGAAATAAAACCTAAAAAACATGTAAAAATTCTTATTTCTTGACCTTCACAAATATGAACAGTTTCTGTAATATGAACAAGCCAGAATTATTTGTGTTCATATTAGCGCGATTGTACTGTATTTCATTATTTATGGATGCTAGATATTAACCTCTTGCTAGTATATTGTTATTTCACGAAATAAAGTCCGATAATATTTCTGTGAAGTGTTTACATAAAAATAAATATATAATCTGAATTATTTTTTAATGTGTTTGACATGATATTTCGAAAAACCTTAATGAAATACTAAATTGGACATAATAAACTTTACGGTTATATGGGAATTTTCAAATTTTTCGAAGAAATTCAATAGTAGGAGTGAGTTTACATCTGTTTGTTCATTATAGAATTTCTTCAATAGTTTAGAAATACCTGGCGTGGTGAACGTCCAATACACCTTTAAAATTTATTTCGACCTATTTAGTATTTATGTTTCTTCAGGCAATGCTCATATTTTTGTCACTTATTTAAGGTCTGTTGAAATGTATGTACCCTGCTCAGAGGAAAGAAAAGATAGAGGTGCCCTTAGAAGTAAATAGCGTTGTATTGTAATCAATTGCAACAGTATGATGATAAAGTGAGATAGGACAACAACAAACCTGCAAAATTAACAACTAGAGGGGCGGTAAACATTTCAGTGGCGTAGTCAATGGTTCTCTTACTGCCTCTTATTAAGTTTTCGGTGCTGAAATGTTTGGAACAAACATATGCATATTTCGGCAAATTGTTCATTTGCAATATTAATACGTGGCACAATATTTTGCTAAATTCTCTATTTGAAGGAAACCTACAAATGTTAGCATTGAATTAAGTTTTCGATATCTCACAAATACTACGCCATAGACGAGATATATTCTACGCCTATGGACTCAAAACGTGAACTAACCTATGATAGGTTAGGTTTTCATTTCCGATGTTTTACACACTATACATGTTTTTCGAGTATTTACCATGATTAAAATTAACAATATGTAACTTAAAATTCACAAACTTGTATGAAATACCGCCGATTACAAACGTGAAATTAAAATGAACAGTTAACCCTTAACGCACCTCTAGTTGACACGTGCAATAACAACAACAGAACCGTGTTGCCAAATCCTCAGAATATTCGCAAAACATCTATGCCACAGAACGGAGAAAAGATTACTTCTTCCTCAGAATGGCAACGCAGTACATTATAAGTGTTTGTAAACAAAAATGTTATAGCGATGTCAACAAATGCTATAAGGCACCTCTATCTTTTCTTTTTTCTGAGGTACCCTGATTATGTCACAGTGTTGGCGAAACAATTGTCACAAACAGTAAGGGATTTATGGAAATCACTTCGTTTTATTATTCCGAAAAATTTCCATTTAGGCGAGTTTCTATCTTCAGAAGTGATTACGGCTGTCCGCTGTTACTGTCGGCACGTTTGATAATTTTATTACCCATTTTTGTTGCTGGTAGACCCGAGGGAAGACCGGGGTGAACACATTTTTTCAGGATTTCTTCTATCTGAAGTTTTTTTCCTTGAATCGAACCAGATTATTCAGCCACTTCAATTTGTCTATGAAATTTCAGTAACAACAGGATTGATATTGTATGGTAGCCATATGAGTTGACGTGTTTCGGTGCCCTCTACATGAATTTGCTAAATTTTCGAAGTAAATAGTGGAATTTTTTCTGAAAAATTAGTGGAAGCTGAACTATAATTTAGGAGAATATAATAGTTTGAAATTATTTTCCGAAGAGTCGGATTAACGCTGAATCATCGGGGTTTACTCGACGGAAAACGGAATCATTTGATTATCAGATAGTTATCACTTGACATCTGATGATACTACTTATCATAATAGTAAAGGGTTCCATACACCGTCAACATTTGTTCCGGGAGTAGAATTTAATGAAGAAATATTATCGAAATTTTTGAAGAATGAATTTGACCGACAGACAGCTACATTGAAGGAAGAGCTCGAGAAAGTGAAGGGGGAGATCCAAAAATTAAGATTGAGCACGGCAATTCGACAAGAGGCATGTGAAGAGAGGACTTCTAAAGTAGAGCATGAGTTGCTGAAGATCAAGAGAAACGCTTTGAAGAATAATATTATTGTGACTGGGTTGAGGCTGGATAGTTCGGATCTTGTGCAATCTACAATTTCCCAGCTGAATTATTTGCTGGATATCAATCTGAGTGAACAGGATATTAATAATATCTACAGATTGGGAAAGAATAAACCTGAAGTAAAAATTGAATTTTTATCATATTTGACCAAAACTAAGGTGATCACGAAACGGCGCAAACTAAAGGGCTCTAAAGTCTACATCAACGAGGACCTTTGTGAAGAAGACCACCGTGATTCCAAAATCTTGAGGAAACACCTGAATCTGGCAAGGCAGAAAAACTGCAGAGCATATATTCGATCTGGTTGCTTATTCGTTGATGGTGAAAAATTCTCTGTCCAGCAACTGAAAGATCAACAAAATTTGGATCGGATCCTTTCAGTCAACATCACGGACAAAAGCGAAGAGTTTAATTCTCAATCTGGTGATAGTGCGAATCTGGTAACTGGAACTAGTGCGCCAGATGATCCTCACCCTTCAACTCGAGTAAAGCAGATGGTAACTGATCACGAGAACTTGCTGATGATTGAAGACCTAAAAGTCAACAAGGATAAATTGAAGGATTCAGAGGAGCTGGGAAGCACCAGGTCGCAGTCTTTTGGTGGTATCAAGAAATCTATTAACCCTGTGAGCAAATTGAAGAAGGGAGGCTAAATCGGTTGGCTGAGTTTTATGTTTTGTTGTTGTTTATAATTTAAGAGACAAATTTCCATTGAGATTTTTTTTGTAATTGTGTTTTCGCTGTTGTTTTCTATATGGATCAATTTGTTAGGGATTTTGATTTGGAAATATATGAGTCTGAATATATACATCAGTTGGGGGATTTGAATAATCGTGACGTGGGGGAAAAGTTTAAGATACTGCATAACAATATTAGGAGCTTAGAAAAGAATTTCGATGAATTCAAGGTATTATTAAGAACATATCAAGGGGATTTCCATGTAATTGTATTCACGGAAACTTTCAGGATTTCTGATCCGAATCTTTTCAACATAAGGGGTTACTCATGTTTGTACAACAATGGAACATATAACAGAAATGATGGGGTAGTTATATATATTAGGGAGGATCTGCAATACAGCCATGAAATAGTGACTATTGGGGATAAAAAAGCATTGGAAGTAGATTTGAAATTAAGAGGAAAAATAGTTAAAATATTGGGAATTTACCGCTCACCCCAGACAAGTCCAGGTGAATTCAACAAAGGCCTGTTTGAGTATATAGAAAAACCAAGGATATGTGACTATCACGTGGTTGTGGGTGACATGAACGTTAACCTGCTGTCTAAGAATGAATATGTTGATGAGTATAAAAGTTTGTTCAGTTTTTTCGGATACAATTCATATATTAGCAATGTTACTAGACCATCTAGTAACAGTTGCCTGAATCATTTCTTCCTGAGATGTCGCCATCCCACTGAAAATCAGAATAAGTCATTCATTGTTCGCACAGATGTAACCGATCACTATTCGATAGAATTGTGTCTCAATATTGATGATGTACCAAAAGAAAATGTTAATGAATATAAAACTTATATAGATTATGGTAAATTAAGGGAGGATTTGAGAACGATAAATTGGTACAACTTTTCTAAACACAAAAACGTGAATATATTTGCTGAATCATTTATTGAATTAATAAACCATTACACTGAAAGGCACACAAAAAGAATTAAGCATACATATAGAAAATCTGGAAAGAAGGATTGGATTACTCGTGGTCTACTGAAATCTATAATCAATAAAAATAAATTATACAAGGAATTGATGAAAGATCCATTCAATGTTCAATTGAAGCAAAACTATATTAGATACCGTAATACTTTACAGAAGATGATAAAAAATGCAAAAAGAGATCACATTAATAATTTCATAACTAAAAATAATTCCAGTGCAAAATCCCTGTGGTCGTACATTGATGATATTTGTGGAAGATGTAGGCCAGAAACTAAAATAGACTCGATTAAGGATTCTGAAGGACTTGAGGTAACAGATGGGAGACAAATGGTGGAGGAGCTCAATAGATATTATAGTGAAATAGGCAAACAGATAAAATAAGAGAAGTACCACAGAGAGAGAGTAGAGAGTATTTCTGTGACAATACACTTTTCCTATTCCCAACTTGTAGAAGGGAAGTGAAAGAAATAATTTCGGAATTAAAAAGTGGTGGGGCTCCGGGTGAGGATGGTATCAGGGCAGAACTTTTGAAGAATATTCGTGAAGAAATAGCGGAACCGTTGATGTTGCTGGCCAATTTTATTGTTTTGAAGTTGGTCAATTCCCAGATATTCTGAAAAGAGGCATTATTAGACCAGTTTACAAATCAGGGGATAAAACTGCCATATCAAACTATAGACCAGTTTGTTTAACTTCCAACATATCCAAGATAATAGAAAAGTTGATCAAAGTTCGTTTTCTGAAATTTTTAGAGAAAAATAAAATTTTGTCTGAAAACCAGTTTGGATTTAGAAAAGGTAAATCTGCGGAGGACGCAATAAAAAAGCTCATGGAGAAAATATACAGCTGTCTAGATGGAGACAAGGTGGGTCTGTGCGTTTTCATAGACCTCAAGAAAGCATTTGATACTGTGTCACATAAGAAACTCCTCCGTAAACTGTACTTGAATGGATTTCGAGGAAAAGCGTACAAGTTAATGAAAGGTTATTTGTCACATAGGACCCAGTTTGTGAAAATAGGACAACACACAAGCAAACCAAAGACTGTCACATATGGAGTACCCTAGGGAACGGTATTGGGACCAGTGTTGTTTCTCGTATATGTGAACAGCCTATTGTTAATGAGGAATAAGGGGGAAGCTATGAGCTTTGCGGACGACACTGTCATAGTGTATGAGGATGACAGGTGGGAAAAACTCAAGGAAGAGACTGAAAAAGATCTTTTTCACATAAAAGAGTGGTTTGAAGATAATAAACTCACAATGAACATTGAGAAAACACTCTACTTACCATTTTCATCCTACAAATCTGGTCTTCCACATATGGTTGAACTAGCAGTTGATACTAATACATCCATTCCTGAAGCGGATCATATTAAATATCTTGGGGTTACAATTGACAGACATCTGAAGTGGGATAAGCACATCGATTCCTTAGTGGTATCTACTCTCAAAGTTCAGATACCTGAAGAATTACCTGAGCGTTTCGAATTTGGAGCTGATTTATACTGCCTTGTGTCAGTCTCAGATTCAGTATGGAATAATAGGATGGGGTGGAGCTTATAATTGTCACATGAAAAGAGTTGAAGTAATCCAGAAGTGGTTGCTTCGTATTATCTATGGAAAACCACTTTTGTTTCCATCCGATGATTTATATGAAATATCCAAAATTATGAATCCTCATCAGCTATTTGTACTGCAAATCTTATCCGCCATAAGTTCGAGAAAAATTCAAATCCAACCAAGAGAATACTCTTATGACACAAGAAATAAGACCAACAGATGCTTTGCACCAAGAGCAGAAAAACGTATTGGCCAAAGAAGTTTCAGTTACCTTGCTCCGCGATTATACTCTACGGTTCCCAAAGATTTGAAGATGATATTAAATCCTAAAAAACGTAGAAATGAATTAAAGAAATGGATAATTGAAAGAGGAAGGGAATATTTTAATTCAATCATCAACCCATAATGAGAGATCGTTATATATTTTATAAAATATTATTCTGAAATGACTACTATCGAATGAAAACCTTCCCTACACTTAATCATTAGTTCGACTATTTTGTAGATGAGAGACCAGAGACCCATTTTTGTCTTGATGCGTTTCGTCATTGAGACCATTCATTGTGGAAGATCCTAAATGAATCTTTACTCCTGTCACATTAGAATTATAATTAATTTTGTATGTTTTATATTGGCTATGTTTAATTTTATAATTATTATTAATTTTGAATGTTTTGTATTGGCTTTGTTTAATTTTATAAGCTGTATTACAAATCACGTACAGGCTCACGCCTCTGTGATTAATGTTTATCTACAATGAACTATATTATTATCCCCGACTTTTGCCTATACGCGTAGGATTTCTCCTCGCCGTCGGCTTCTCACTCCTCGCTAAGAGGAACATTCACTCAATCCCAGATATTTAAAATATCAGAAGGGCAGAGCTCGGTCGTGTCCGGTCCTTGTGGTCCCCCTGGTTCTCGTCGAACTTCTGGTCTTCTTACACGCGATCCTTGGACCTGTCCTTCGCTTCCTAGGAATTTTCTCACCGTCCTTGCAGTACCTAAAAGAACAGCTTTTTGTATTATATTACATATATACTCACTAAGTCCTAGTTGCTTGATATTTCTGTTGAGATTTTTTGGTACTATTCCTGTTGTAGAGATGATAATTGGAATAGTTCTCGTTGATATCATTCCCCACTGGCGCTTTATCTGAAATTCGAGGTCCCTATATTTTAAAATTTTTTCGACCTCTTTTTGACGCATGTTGTTGTTATTGGGTATTGCTACGTCGATGAGTATTGCTGCCTTTTGATGTTTATCAACTAGCAATATATCTGGCCTGTTGTGAGGGACTGTTTTATCAGTCAAAACTGTACGATCCCAGTACAGTTTATAGCGTTCGTTTTCCAGGATGGTTTCCGGTCGGTATTTGTAGTATGGCACTTTTTCAGAACGAATATTGTTAATTTAGTTGCCATTTCTTGGTGTAGTATCTTTCCTACTGCATTGTGTCTCTCTTTATATTCATTTCCTGCAAACATTTGACATCCTCCCGTGATATGTTGGATTGTCTCATTCGTTGGACACCCATAACGGCATCGATCGTCAGTAATAGTTCGATCCTTTATGATATGCTTGCAGTAATTTCTTGTTGAGATCACTTGATCTTGGATGGCTAAAAGAAATCTTTCCGTTTCTGGATACATCGCACCTGATGTGAGCCAATAGTTCGACGCTTCAATGTCGACATGATCCTGGTTCACCTCGTTGAAATGTCGTCCATGAAGGGGCTTTTCTCTCCATCTTTGCAGTTTTTCTTGGATTGTCTGGTGGTTGTATGACAATTGCTCCTTGTGGCAGTTGTAAAGGTGTTGATTCGTCTGCTTCACACAGTACTTTGTAGATCTCTGACGTGCCTGATTTGTCTTTGAAGTATGTTCGTAGGCATTCAATTTGACCATGGGCAAGTTCCATGATGTCTAGCAGACCTCTGCCTCCTTTATTCCTCGGCAGTGTCGTCCTCTCAATGCTACTTTTCGGATGGTGCTTGTGTGCTTTCGTCATCAAGGTTCTCATTTTGCGTTGCAGGTTTTCCATATCTGTTTTGCTCCATGGAATGATACCGAAAGAGTATGTAAGAATTGAACATGCATATGTGTTGATGGCTCTCGTCATGTTCTTGCTGTTGAGGTTTGTTTTTAAAATTCTGTTGATTCTCCTAATGAACTCAGTTGTTAAGTCTTCCTTCATTCTTTGATGGTTGATTCGTCGGTTTTGTTTCATTCCTAGGTATTTATAAAGATCGTCCGATTTCATTGCTTCTATCTCCTGTCCATTGGAGAGAGCTATCGGTTCATCTTGGATTTTTCCACGCACTACGCTAATAGTACGACACTTGTCCAATCCGAATTTCATCCCCACGTCTTTCGAAAAATTTTCCACCAGTTTGACCATAATTTGCAAGTGGTTTTTATTGCCTGTTATAAGTTTTAAGTCATCCATGTTTAGCAAATGATTGAGTGCAATAGTAGTTCTATTTCCTTTGACATTGAAACCTTTTTCAGTAGCATTCAGTTGTTTAGAAAGGGGGTTCAGCGCCAAGCACAACCATAAGGGACTCAATGAATCTCCTTGGAAAATTCCCCTTTTTATTGGAATCTCTTTAGCAGTCATGTTCGTCGTAGAGAGTTCGATATTCGTTCTCCAGTTGCACATTGCATACTTCAGAAAGTTTATTGTAATTGGATCGATCTTGTATATTTCCAAAATTTTTGTCAGCCACCCATGTGGAATAGAGTCGAAGGCCTTCTTATAGTCAAAATATGTCATAAAAAGATTTCTGTGTTTTTTAAAGGCTTGGTTACATATGATGGAATCTATTATCAGCAGTTCCTTCGATCCTAGTGCATTCTTGGAACATCCTTTCTGCTGTGCTGTCATTATGTTATTTGTCTCGCAATGTTTGTAGAAACGAGATGCTATAAATGATGTGATGATTTTATATATTGTTGGTAGACAAGTAATTGTCTGTATTTTGATGGTTCCGCTGTATTTTGCAGATTCTTCTGTAAGAGGTAAGTGGTCCCTGTTGTTAAAAATTTGGGCATTTCCGTTGGATTCCTTATAACACCATTTATGGTTTCAACTAGCCTACCGTGTATACACCAAAATTTCTTCAACCAAAAGTTGTGGATTCCATCTGGGCCGGGTGATTTCCAATTGTGTGTGTTTTTCAATATTTCATGGAATTCTTCTATAGAAACTGCGTTATGCGGCATGTGTTCTATTGTCTCACAGGAGTTCTCTTCACTTCTTATCCAATCAGCCTGGGAGTTGTAGGAGGTTGGTGTAGCCAGTTGATCTGTCCAAAAATTCTCAATATCCTCGACTGTTGGATAACTTCCTGGTGTTGCTGACATATTATTGTTTAACATTCTATAGAATTTTCTTTCGGAGTTTTCAAAAATCATATTATCCTGTTTTCTTCTATAGCTCTCATTGTATCTTCTGAGTCTTTCGGAGTACACACTAAGTTTTTGTTTCAGTGTGTCTAAAATTTGTTAAGCATTTTCATTGTTTGGATCATATGTTGCATGTTGCCGATGACGATACATTATTATATTCACCATTTTTTGTAATTTTCTAGACGGCGAACCTTTTGCAAATTGGGTGAGCCTCCCAATATCTTTGCGGATGCTATGAACTTTATTTTCTAGCCTTTTTTGCCAATGTGGTTTATTTTGTTGTTTTTCTCTGGCTGGTTGCTGAATTTTAGGTTTCGGCTTCATACCTAGCACTGTTGCTATTGAAAATGCTGCACAGTATATGATGAGGTGTAATGATTCGAGATCATGGTAGTCAGAAAGATACTTTGGTATAATCTCCTTGTTGGTCATGACCAGAAGATGAGATAGTTTCTTGGATGTCCCCAATCTTGGCAGAATCAGTCGTCTCAATGGATCAGTGCCCTCAAAATCTATAACGCATCTATTCATTGTGGCAGATCATCGCTCCAGTAGTTCTCTTTGGTCTTCTTCTGGATTTTCGACGGGTGCAGCATATATATTCTGTCGTTGTGCATCACTTATTGCTATCACATCTGCGTTGTTTTGTTCCTCAGTGTTCATTTGTGCATTGATGTTGTGTTGGTTTTCAGCACAATCGTTGTTTTCTTCAATTGTCGTTTCGTTGTTAGTGAGGTCTCTATTCTGTAGCCTCAGTTGGACTACATTTTTTATGGTGTTAAGACTCTCATCGGGTACAAGTTTATTTCTCAATATGACCCGGTATTGGTCGGCTACTTTTTGCTCAGAAACTTGGAGTTCGGAATAGTTTCTGTGGAATTCTGCAAATAATTTTTGCCGGTAGCCTATTTTATCCTCTTCCATATTAGTCACTTCATAATATATGCGCATGGTCGTTTCATTTATCGAACTTGTCCATTTCATGCGTCTTCTTGGTAGACCTGCTTGGGTGAGTGCTGGTTGGAGATCCTGCGCAACACCTTCAGCGGTCGAAGAAACTCGTGTTATTCTTCTCCTAGAATGTTGAGATTGTGGAGGCGTAGCATTTTGTTCGACAGACGCCCGTCTCCTTAACACTCTGTCACCGACGTCCCGCATATTGTCATGTCCAGCGCCGGCTCCAGACACGCCCTGACGAACCTCAGGCAGCGGCTCTATATTCCTATTCCTCAAATTCACCATCATTCATGGGTTCCTCCGTGTCGTGGGGGAGACGGCCTTTGATCGCTTTTTACGATCCGCAGAGCTACGGTGGGAGAATTCTTGAGCTGCTTTCCACACGGCTTCGTCCGTTACCCTGGACAGGGACCCTTCGACAGGTTTCAGCTTCCCGGGTCAGGGAGCTCCTGGAATCTGCGGTGGGCTGGAGTCGATTCAACTCTCCTGATAGGTGAATCGCTAGGGATTCACCTACCGCTACCCGTGGTAGGTATTATTATTATTATTATATATCATATATTTTTTTCCGCCGACTAGAATACGAGATGTGAGATAATAGAATATTTTCAATCGAATATTATACACCATCTGTTTTTAATGGGATACCCTTTGTAGATTCATCCTTTGTAGTTGTTCTCAGCCGACAGCTACCAAAGAAGTTTTATGATTTTATTATGTTTACGTACTTTCTTCTAGAATCGTGTAGAATCTCGAAGAACAATGAATTGATTCATCGAAACAGTCTAGGCATCTCAATTCCCATTCGTCTCGATCAGATTTATAGAACTTCTAAAATCTACCAACTGATTTCTTCCTACTAAAAATTTCCTGGAATTGCGAAAAAACTACTAAAAAGTAGATTTCTAGTAAATCTGGTCACACTGCTTTGAAAATAAAATTCCGATGCTGATAAGGCAAAATATGTTTTATTTTATTTTGCTATCATAAAAATTCTGAGGCTTTGTTGGAGAATCATAAGAATAAAACGATGACTTATATCTTATAAATTGAAATGAGTTCTTTCATTTTTATTATCCAATCCATACAGGCTGTTCCAACATTGATGCGATGCTCAGTTAAGGGCTGATATTTTCGATTATTTTTCGACACAGTAACACGAGGTTCTATTAGATTAGAGCTACATTATCTAATTGTTTGGAAATATACAGGGTGTACCAAAAAATTTACCTACCTCGATTAATAAACAAATATTTTTTTATGGAACACCTTTTTTCATTGAATTTTCAGATTGCACGGAATAAATTAACCTGAGTTGTTTCGCTCAAAATTTACCGTTTTTGAAATATTTCGATTTTTTATAAAGTGAAGAGGCTTTGGAAGATCCTAACGACAAAACGAGTCAACTAATTGACGACTCATTCAAACGTTATTATCGGGCATATTCTAAATGGCATAGCCTGCATTTTATTTTCTTATCAGGTAGCAAATTTTAGTATCTTTGTAAATTTGTCTCCTGAATGACAAAATAAATTATAGGGTGTACCAGTTGAAATAGTCCAATACTAAATTTCGAATGCGTCATCAATGAATTTTATCATTTCGAACACCCAGTGGAGTTTTCAATGATTTTCTTTCGAAATCTCATTCAAATAAATTCCTTCATTACGAAATTTCAGCGCTTAATAATTTTGTTAAGACTATCTAGGTATATCTAGTGGTTCTAGAAATTTCAAGCCTCAACTTTCAATTTCGGTCTGTAGAATTTCAATATTATGATTGAACGTATGTCCTCAATCCAATGAAGGATTGAAATATGTACAATTGTTCTTGCAGTTAAGAAAACTCTTTAGATGTTCATTAATGCTAATCTGGAAAGCCTTCCTGTCGAATATACCTATACATTTTGGCAATCATGACAGGTCAACTGTTGATTTATCATCTTTGGAGGTAGGACCTAGTAAACATGTTATTTGTTATGAATTTCAAAACAAATTCAAACGTCAGTTAATTCCGCGCAGCTCGGTCCAAAAGATTTTACCTGGTTATACTCATTCACCTTCCCGGTAAGTAGTTTCAGACGAATTGTGTTCAAACTGTAAAAAAAATACTAGTAAATAGCAACAAATAGGTATTCTGAAGGATCTACGAAATATTAAATATTTGGTACTTGGGTATTTAAATGAATTTAGTGAAGTTATTGAAAGTAATATGGCGCTTATTTAGCTCTAACTAGATTGAATTATTTAGGTCCAGTGGTGTCTCAGTGGACACAACAATATTGAGGACAAAGAGTACGCAACTGACTCGTTTGTGGTTTTTAATAAATTTTCAAAGATTCAACAACTAATAATATATGTACAACTTTTTCGTCACCTGTATTTCCGTCATATCTAGCTTCGTTTTCGAGAAAAAAAAATTGAAGCCACTCTATTGAATCATAAACACCATGTGGATCCTAAACACCATGAATAGTTTTCAGAATGAGTTGAGCTAATTTTTTTTCTCGATAACAAAGCTTGATATGAAGATAATACAGGAGACCGAAAAGTTCCATTTTTAGTTATTCAATCTAAAAAATGAAAAACTACAGAAAAATATTTAGGATAATTCATAAATAACTTCTTCTTCTTTAAGTGCCGTCTCCTCAACGGAGGTTGGCGACCATCATTAATAATCATCATAAATAACTAGGTACCGTTTTTTCGAAACTTCTTCGCTCGTCATATCTCGGAAACGAAGCAACTCCGGACAGTTCGTAGACCATTTTTATGACCAAAGACCAAACGAACCAATGTCTGAAGCTTCGTACCAGTGTAACCAGATTTAGTAGAAATCAACTTTTTTAGATTTTTCGCATTTGCATGAAATTTTTAGTAGGAAGAAATCAGTTGGTAGATTTTATAAGATTCAGAAATCTCACCGAAATGGTTGGGAATTGGGATACCTTGACTGTTCCGATGAATCAATTCTCTGTTCATCGAGGTTCTATGCGGTTCTAGAAGACCGTCCATAAACATAATAAAATCATAAAACTTCTTTGGTGGCTGTCGGTTCAGAATAACTACGAAATGTGATGGAATTTTCGAAGGGTACATCATTTAAAACAGATGGTAAAACAAGTTTTGCAAAATCTTCATTCGAAAATATACCTACCATTATCTCACATCGGTTATTCTATTAAGCGGAAAAAAATATGTCTAACTGGAATTTCATTGATAAATTAAAGTGGCTGATTATTTCAGATTTATAGATATTCATTTCATATTACAGAATCGTTTTTTATGAACTTTATTTTATAAAGAATTTTTACGTATCTTTGTATTCTCAATCTCAATCAATTTAATCATTCGGTTTCATTTTGTAATAAGAGACTATGTTCAATTGTTGAAAGGAAATTAAAAAAAACATCCAAAAATTTGATTATCTTGAATCGAATTGATTTATTCTAATTCTGAAAGTTACGATTGAAATTGAATATAATTATTATAATAATTTTTGTAACTTGAAATCGTACTTATCAACTTCAACCTTATATATCATGTATAACATTCTTTCAGATTCAATTTCGAAAGGTAGGTATCTTGTATCTAGTGCCTCGAACACTGATGTTGAAATAATTTTGTATTTGGTTATATTTCATTGGGTATCTTGTACATCATTGTCAGTGATAACAAGATTTTGGCAATATTTGAAGTTATTTGGGGAAAGAACTCATATGAAAATGAGGAATTTTTGAAAAAGAAACACAAATCGGTAAAATCTTTTCTGATCGGACAAAAATCTTATGTATCCACTTATGTGACAGTTAGTTCTTCGTTTTATACTATAGTTGAAATTAATGAAGTACTTGTTTGAACAAAATACATACAGAAGCAGGTATAAAGGTCGTAAAGAATAAAATCTCAAAATTTTATTAGTTTAGTATAGCATTGGCCAATAGTCTATAAAACAAAAATGGTGTTATTTACATGAGTTAGATAAACGATAGTGAAAATTAAAATAATAAGAATTAACACGTATAAGGGTCAAGAAATTGATACGCAAAAAAGTTCCATTATTCCATTGTTCCATATTTTCATTCGAATTCTCATTGCTCTGATACCTACTTGCCTAAAGAAATATTTCAGTAGGCACTTAAAAAACAACGACAGAAACGAGGTTTACTATCTTTCTTACCAGATAAATATTTTCTCCGAATACTGCATTCTTTGCGGGTTGGATAGGTCATAAAAAGTCATAAAAGCTCTTTGGGATTTGCCAAAAGAACGGTTCTATTAGATTTGTTCTTGTTTAAAAACCAATTTTATCTTGGAAATATGTATTTAAAACAGAAAATGATTAAAATATGAACTTTAACTCAAATATACATTGGAATATGCAGTTATGCAAATTCATATTCATCCGAAGCCTAGTTATGGTTAAGCCAAACTCGTCGGTTTTGTGATCAAGGAAATATTGGATAATTTTTTCAAGATATTCTGTTTGAAATCTTATGTTTTCGGTTGAGCTATCCACATAATATTCATTACGACTCTTGAAATTGTTATTTAACATCTAAAGGCAACATTATCTACGTCTATATCTACGAGATTCCTTGTTGGATTTGGACAAACTAAACAGCAACATTCGATATTCGAAGATATCCTGAAAATTTCAAGTTTGAATATCTCTCCGAGAATTATCATTTTTTCGGCCGGACGAACACAATCGAATTTCAAGACAGATTCATCATCAGTGAGTCGAACCCTCGGTCGAGCATTGCAGATATTATGACGAAATAATAAGGCTGAATGATGACTGTAAAATATATAGTCATAAGTTTTCAAGTATGGAATAATAACTCATCACATTCGTCCCTTCCATGCAGGTTTCTGCTATTTGATATTCAATTTATCTGTTGGTTAACTAGTATCATTCATTATTGTGACAATTCAATTTTTACTTTCATTCAAATATAGTCAAACATTTTTCTAAAATAAAAATTGAATTGTTAAAAATTCAAAATCATATTTGAAGAATTTGAACTTGTTCTCTTTCATTTTCATTTTGCTCATTCTTCTTTATTTTGATAATCCAGTTCATATTATCAACTCTATAAAATTCTGGTGTACTTCTTCTCTTACCCGACCATAATTTTACATTAGATTATAGGAACAATATATTTTCCGATTAAAAAACTTCACTTTCAACAGTTCCTACTAAAGTGCTTAGTGCTCGAAATTTCGAATTACTTTTACAAAGTGCTTAGTAATCGCGAGTCTTTTGTGAAAATCGATGCTTAGTGCTTGGTGCTCGAAGCCCTTTTTTTTCGAGTGCTTAGTGCTTAGTGCTCAAGCACTTTTTTCAGTGCTCGTCACAGCTCTGTGAAATAATATGCTATTTTCGGCCATAACTCCAGAACGCCTGAAGCTATCGCTTTGCGACCTTTTGATTTTTTCATACAAATTTGATGGGATTTCTGTTTCTGTCAGAACTTAAAGACACAATTTGTTTTTTTGCAGTGCATCAGTTGAAAACTATCTTCTTTCGCCCATAACTTCAGAACGCCTGAAACTATCGCTCTGCGATGTTCCGGTTATTTCATGCAAATTTGATAGAATTTCTGTTTCTGTTAAGAGAATCCTATCATTACAGTTGAAATTTCGGAGTAAAATGAACAAAACAATGAACTTCTGACTTAGCGCCCCTTATCGAAAGCAGCAAAACAAATTTATAATGAGTATATTTTGTCCTCAATCAACAAGATATTTTCTTTCAGATGAGATCTAATTTGCTCGAAAATGTTGAGCCAAACTGAAGTTACAGGCATTTCACTCAGTCAGATTTCTCCCTTTCCCCTACCCTCATTTGATGTCGTAAAATCGAAAGTGACAATTCAAAAAGATAGAGAATTTTCCAAGAATTACAGTGATGATATTTTTTCTTCAACGTTATATGAAACATTTTCGAGTGAATTTCATTTTTCTACTCGACGGTAGCTATTACGCCTCCTAGCGAAAGAGGTATGAATTTCAAAACAATTTCCAGTGTGTTTTCTTGTACACTTTAGTGGTAACATTTTTTACCGAAAGTCTCCGCGATGAGTGGATCCTGAGATATAGCCGCTTACCTCGCTTATTTGCCCACCCTGTACAATCAGATACTGAATGACTTCAAGGGTCTCGATCTAGCCAAGTTTAGATACAGGATGAAGCTAATGCTTCTTGGACGATTAGTGTGAGGTGCAAGCGGTATGATTGAATGTTTTCATCTTTTTTTTATTTAGTGCATGGAATTATGGGGGAACTTTTTTTTTCATGTAACTTGTGGAACAAACAGTTTGTGTGAATTTGGAACTTAATTTCATATCAGTTTTACTGCCTTAAGCTCCGATTTGCAGACGTTATTTTTTTTAGCGTTATATTTTCTTTGAACATTTATCTGTTATGTCATACTTCTGCAAATAAAGAAATTTATTATTATTATAATATACGTCATTCTGTTCCCGTGAAAAAGAAAGTGAAATCATCGAACGCCATGCACTACCCATGTCAACCTAGCTTAAAGCAGGGGCAACTGCATTTTCTGACTGATTATTAGTTCGGTGATCCACGAAAAGGAACAACGTAAATAGAGAGATAGAATACTTCATAAGTGGCTGGCACCGGTCGGTCCAGTCCTCAGTTACGGGGTCGCGGAATGTTTTATCATGTCTTTTTGGTTAAAATTTGTGTGTGATGAATACCTATTGTCGGTCTCGTTTGGATGAGATACTCCAAATTTAAATCAAAGAGACAACTGAATTTGTTCACCGTATTATAGACGATAACATTTACTATTGTTTTCTTAATGAGGAACTCACTAAAATCTATTTTGTTTTCAGAATATCGAAACAAATACAAAGATCCCCTGATATTGCTACTTTACGTCACACTGGAACCTATGAAATTCAAGATCATTCTACTGGTTCTACATTATGTTACGTTCCAGTTTTCTTTCGCATTATGCCTCACTATTTATCGCATGTTATCAACATTCGATAAAGAAATTTTGTTGAAACATGGCTCTTTCGGTGGAATTGAAATATTTGTGAGTATACCATATTTTGAATCGAAAATTTTGAATATTTTTGTTTATTTCTTCATCTTCGATAAATTAATACATATTTATGAACTGATAGAAATCAGCCTTACTACAATTGGCTAATTAAATATTAATTCGGTTCGATCTCAAATTCAATTCAATAACTATATGTTAATCTCAGTTCCGCATCTAGGGCGTAGCAAAGGTGGCACTTGCTACGGGCGCAAGGTCCGCAGGGGCGCCCAAAAATATCAAGAGAAAAAATATTGAAGCAACAGGCGAAATAATTCGAAAGATCACAACTCAGTTTTCATGTATTCTAGGGATTCATCAATCCAAGTAGCTTGATATTTTAACCAACTACTTGACTTGAAAATCAAGCTCGTGAAATATTACATACATACTTGAACTGGACTTGATTTGACTTGCGATATTCTTGCTTACCCCAATAAATCTAGTAGAACCACTTTTGGAACTTTAGATTTATTTTTGGCCATAATTTTAGACCAATATATTATCTTATTGAATTTTTTTTCCTCTCTATTGTCGGAGAAATCGCGGCTTCTGCTAGCTCAACGTTAAGCTAGAAAAACCTAAAAGCCTAATCATATAATCAAACTGTGCTGGAAGGTTTCTAAATATTAAGAAACTGTATTTTTGATATTGTCATCATTATTATTTATAGTGTTTAAATTTTGGTTCCCATTTTGAAATTGTTGATATTTCTGGTTCTTTTATACAAAATAGTTTAATAAATGAATGTGCTTTTTACAAGGTTCCTTCTCATTTCATTATTTTATTTTTTATGTGATACTACAGAATGCTAAAGACCAAGTAGCTTGATAGAATTCAAGTACTTCATAAATAAATACTTACACCCCTCTTTCCTTCTATTTTGCCGCTGATTATCAATTGGAGAATTCGATAGCGACTTCCCCTCATCACATGGCCCAGAAAATATATCTTCCTACGCTTGATGAACTTAAGCAATTCTCTATTCTTGTTGGCTATTCTTAACACTTCTTCATTTGTTTTGTATGCTGTCTAGGGAATTTTGAGCATACGTATGTGTATCCACATTTCGAATGTTTCAATGCGGTTCAATGTTGACAACTTGAAGGTCCATGTTTCGACACCATACAAAAGCACCGGCCAAACATAGCACTTGACCATTCTCTGCCTCAAGTCCAGGTTAAGGTGGTCATTACATAAAAAGGTCTTCATTTTCGCAAAAGTGGTCTTGGCCATTGCTATTCTACGTTTAATTTCCATATCCGGATCCAGCTGGTCTGTTATTATAGACCCCAAATAAAGGAATTGGTTCACCCTCTCAATAGGATTTCGGTTTAATTTGAGTGAAGCATCCGGATATGGGTTACGGCTACATACTAAAAATTTGGTTATCGATAACTACAGTATTGAAATTTTGTGACGAGAATGATACAAAAAATCGAAAACAACGGGTAACTGTATACAGATGACGAATACAAGAATCACAGATGATAAATAAGGGGCGACGCCGACAAAGATAGATGTGCTCGTAGTGCAATAAATGTAATAGTCTTGAAAGCGATAACAAACTCATAAACCTTAAAAGGGTCCGATTTTTTACTATTATTGTACATTAATTCATTAGTTGAATGAATGATTCATATATCAATTCTATATACATATTTTCCATCATCAAATATCATACCTTCTTTGTTTTCAGGTTTTAATAAACCTCTGGACAGTTTTGCTGAAATACAAAGACATAATGTGGTTTTCTGATACATTCCAGTCAATAGGAATACCGCTTAATGCAGAAGTCATTGGAGAGAAGAAATACAACAAACTTTGCTCCAAAATATTTGTGTTGAGGCTCATTGTACTGATCAATTATGGATTAGCCTTGCTGGCTGCTTTAGGATTCACTTTATCCCCAGAGTATTTCAACAAAAGAACCTATTTGGCTGTCTGGATACGTGAGAACTTTCCAAATTACTCCGAATATATCTTGACATTGATTCATATGTCGAACTTTCCAGTAGCCTTGGTACTATCTGCTCTTGCTATAGCTATGTCGTATTTCGGCTATTCCGCTGTTTTTCAACTCATTTTTATTAATGAAGCTGTAAAAGGAATATGTTATTCGACTATTCCTTTACATCAACGCTACTCTTCACAACTATATCAGACTTCAGTTAGAACAAGACTCAAAATAAGTATCATGCTTCATACCCTTGGAATTCAGTAAGTGTAACCTACTGAAAATAGAACAAATACCTATTCTCTACCGATTCTGAATTCATGTTTGTTCATTCGGCATACCATAATTGTTAAAATATAAGAAATGAATCGTATTCATTTTGTTCGAGTTCTTTTTAATTTCATTACAACAAATATATATCTTGATTTAAATGTTTTTGTTTCAATGCGCGAACAAACATTTTTATATATATATGTAAGGAATTTCCTCGATCTGATTGAATTACGCGCGTAGTCAGGTCAATGAATCAGATTGCTTAATACCTATACGGAACGTTGTTAAATTCGCAAACGTATCATCAGTATGATAGATGAATTCATTCCGAATACAGTGAGTTGCAATATTGTAAAAGTTATCTAACGACAACCTAGTGAATAAGAACATTGAATGTTGTTTCTTTGTTATTTACAGGTAGGATTAATATTCTAGATCATGTATGTAAGTGTAAATAGTGTATATAATGATAAAAGCTTTGTTATTTACAGAGGAACACAACTGTTTTTATTCCAATCAGAAAGATATTTAATCACATTATAAAACAACATTCTGGTTTTAAATCACTATGGAAAAATTGAAGATCACATTCAAAATGCTGGCTGTTTCAGATGGAAAGTCAAATGTGCTTTGTGTGACCAGAATAACTACAATGGATGGAAATTCATTCAAAATCCCAAATGAGTATTCAAATGCATTATTACATGTAGAATTACTAAAAACTGCGGCATATACAAAAATCAAG
Source organism: Harmonia axyridis (assembly GCF_914767665.1). Classification (NCBI taxonomy): domain Eukaryota; kingdom Metazoa; phylum Arthropoda; class Insecta; order Coleoptera; family Coccinellidae; genus Harmonia; species Harmonia axyridis. The sequence goes on from NC_059505.1 coordinate 17,238,808, forward strand.
AAAACTTGCTCACAAAGGCCAAACAAAGAGAGTGTGGGTGAGTTTAACAAAAGAAATGAAAAATACTTATTTCGATGAGGATGGATATATCCAATTTGAAAACGTATTCTTAGAGGAAGTGAGTGAAGGAAGCAGTGACACAACTACAAGGATTAGTGCTCCAGAACATTCATTAGAAAAATTATTAGAGAAGATACTGAAGAAAAACCAAGAAAATATTGGAGAGAGAAATGTGTGTAAATTGGCCACAGAATTTACTATCGGAAAATTTGATGGAAAAAATGCAAATGCAGAGCAATGGTTAAGAAGTTTTGAAAAAGAATGTGAAAGATTCGAAATTGATGAAAATTGTAATAAAATAGAAATTTTAAAATCATTTATGGATATATTATGAAAAAATTGCTGCAGATTGGAATGATTGTACTCTATTGAAACTCACTATCACAGCAGAATGGAATGATTGGAGAGAAAATTTTTGTAAAACTTTCTCATGTAAAGGTGGGTCTCCAATAAAATATGCAATAGCATTTAGATATCAAGCAGGTTCACTATTAGAATATTCTATGAAGAAGGAAAAATTACTATTACAAGTAAAAAAACTATGGATAGTGATACGCTTGTTGATCCTATTGCTATGGGCTTACCCAACTTCATATTAGAAAATTGATAGAGAAAAAATGGTGAAATCTGAAGTTCTACATAATGAATTGAATAAATTAGATCATTTAAGCATGAAAAAAAATACAGAAGTCAAAAAGTTCAAACCTGACTTTAAAGGAAAAACAGAAAAAAATACCTTGTAAAATATGCAAAGATAATAACAAAGGAACAACATTTCATCCCGAAATGGAATGTTGGTTTAAAGACTCAGAAAAGAAAGGTAACAAACTGAAACATGTAGAATTAAGTACCGATGATACAAAAAACTAATCGTGCCACCATTGATTGAACTCAAAATTAGGTTGAATGATATTTTGGAAATACCTGCAATTTATGATCCAGGATCTAATATATCATTGATAAATTCTAAATTGATTAATTTAAAGACAAAAAATGGCTATCAAAAGAAAACTAATTTGAGAACGATTAATGGTGTTCATGAAACAGATGGTATGATAAAATTAAAAATAAAAATATTAAATATAGGAAAATATGTAAACGTGTTCATAATCAATAATAAAAATTTTGAGTACAATTTCCTTATAGCCCTAAATTGTATTCAGAAATTTAAGTTGATACAAAATGAAAGATTAGAGATAGAACAAAAAGATTCTGCACCTAATAAATTAATGAATGAGTATCGAATTAATTCAAATAAACATGTAGAGATGAATACTTTTAATATTTCAATGAATCATTTGAATAATAGTGAAAAAAAATCATAACAGATTCAGTAAACAAATATAAAAATATTTTTGCTAAAGATGAGTACGACATAGGTACCGTAAAAGACTATGAAGCAAGAATAGATCTCATAGTAGATAAATATTGTAGTGAAAGCCCTAACAGATGTACAATTGATGACAAGAAAGAAATAGAAGAACAAATATCTCAATTACTTGAAAAAAATTCGATAGAAGAATCCTATAGCCCTTTTGCTGCCCCGGTAACTTTAGGCTTGGAAAAAGATGAAAATAGAAGATCAAGATTATGCATAGATTTTAGAGATTTAAACAGAATAAGGGTCCCTCAATCCCAACCGTTCCCATTAATAGAAGACCTAGTAATTAAAACAAGAAACTGCAAATTTTTTTCAAAGCTTGATATTAATTCTGCTTGTTGGTCAAGCACTTTACGAATTGAAAATAGAGAGGAAAAACGGGATTTGTAATCCAAGAAGGTCACTTCCAATGGACTTGACTACCATTCGGATTAAAAACATCTCCGTCTATTTTCCAAAGAATTCTTAGTAATATAATAAGAAAACACAAATTATCAGATTTCACAGTTAACTATATAGACGACATTTCAATATTTTCAAAATCCTTCGAAGAACACATAGATCATTTGACACAGTTATTAGAAGCAATCATGAAGGAAGGAATTCGATTAAAACTCTCGAAATGCACATTCGCACTCGATTAAGGCCACATAAGAAATCATAACACGATCTCGCCAATGAAGGATAATTTAATATCGATAAGAAATTTTCCTGTGCCAAAAAATAGAAAAAATGTTTGACAATTTTTGGGTGAAATTAATTTTTACAACGAATACATACCAAATAATTCAATAACTTTAGACCCACTACATAATTTACTGGACAGGAATTCATTTGGTCCGAAAAATGTCAAAATGTATTTGATTATATGAAAAATTTTCTTTGCACCCAACAATTTTTAGCCATTTTCGATCCAGGCTTACCGATTCATATACAGGGTGGCCACTTTTTTAATGGGATTGTATTGGTAACTTTCAAACCATGAGAGTTAGAAGGTCGGTCAAATGGAGAAAAAGTTGCATGCATAGAAGCATTATCAAGCCGTTCAAACAAAGCGAGATTATCAGGGCCGGTTATTGAGATATCATAAGAAAAGTGAACTCTGTCATTTTGATTTTTCTTTTTTTCCCACTTTACTTCAAATATTATCAAAAAATGTAACAGGAATTTTTTATTCGACAGTAAATTGTTCTCAATTTGACGTAATCAGATTTCGTATCCAACGTTTCGTGCTCTCTGGGCCGCCCTCAACCTCATTTTTTTCAGTACGGACCTGTATATTTTATGACACTTTTCGAAATAACTTTTAACGCTGAATTCAACGATATATCATACAATGTCATTCAAAGTTCATTTTCAGGTGATTTCGAACCTTATCCAATTTTCTTTGGGTCGGATCTGTAGTGAATGCAATTTATCAAAAACTGCTGTTAATAAAATAGTCAAGAGCTGCGAATACAATGATTTTAAATTTGAACAAATATCGTAATGATATAAAAATAAAGTTCGATTCTGTAATTTGTTTCAACGGAACAAATGACAACTCCAACAATAGTGATTTCTCGCGAGGAGATTGAGAATGTATTGGAAGGTATTCAAGAAGACGAAATAAGCAAATGTATAAGAAGTATGGGTTCCAGAACCAGTAAGTGCATTTTACAAAATGGTTAATTTTCATTTACTTTCGAATAATCATTCGATTTTTCTTTCATTAAATGATAATTCGTTCAATTATTATGAATTGAAATATGTAAATAATTATTACTTGTTTTTTGATTTGATTCTGATATGTTCCATTTAGTTCAAGATGTGTAAGTTGATTTTCTCATCGAAATGTATTGCATGTTTATTTGGATAAGGGTCAAAATCACCTGAAAATGAACTTTTTTTTTATTATTATTACATTGAATGAGAGCTGAGGTTGGTAACCTATAAAAGCTCAGAAATGGAGAAAAAAAAATTAAATTAAACAGAAGTACATTACTAAACTAAACTTAAGTAAACCAAAAAGCACAAAGGTAAATATACAAAGTCACCGCCCATCGTATAATATATATAATTGGTAATTCGGAATAAGGACTACAGAATCAGAAATATCAGTATGCAACCAAGATTCAGTAATGAAAATGAGCGATGGACCATGTACTCTAACAAATGAGAGAAGTTCATGATATTTCGAATGGAGAGATTGAATGTAAGTATAAATAAAATTCTATTCATGCATGGCACCGCTACCACTCAGTTTTCTGGAGTCTGGGATACAATTGTTGGCTCTCCCCTGACGTACTTTATTGTCAAGTCCCTTTCTCCGGACCTTTCGCGCTCCTTCAGATCAAGGCGAAGCTGACTCAGAGTTGCTAACTGGTGAGGAGTCTTGTCATCAGAAACTAGTACGCGCTTGAAATCTCCAGAATTGAGAAGCTTCTTCTTGTTTCTCAGCAATGTTCCCACAACCCCGTTGTTCGAAAAGGGAACCCTCAGCAGACGTGAGTGGGATGGATTACGTTTTCCAATACGGGAAATCTTGACAATCGCGCTTTGTATAGAGTTATCAATAGATTCCAGTATCTTGACAGCCACGTCGGTGTCACCCTCCTCTGTGTCAGATTCAGGTATATTTTTAAGCAAAATGTTATAAGAACGTTTGACTCGCTCTAAAATCTCAGCGGAATCCAAAGAACATAGATATGGTAGTCTATCGGGAGCAGCGGATAGAGAAGATTTAATCTTTACTATACCGTTAGTCATCTCATCAACTCTCGAAACCACAGCGTTCTGTGAGACAACTTATTTTGACAATCGTCAATAATGGAGCTATGGCTACTTAACTGCGAGGTATGTTCATCGAGAGTTGTTTTGCATTCACGCAGCTCGGCCAAAATTAGAGACTGATTTGATTTTATTGATTTTATGTCCTCAGATACTGAACTCATTTTACTCATTAGGAGAGAAAAATGTTCGAGTGTTACAGGCTGATCAGATTGCGAGTTACTCCGTAGCAATCGTTTGCTACTCAGGCACGGCGGACAGCTCCACTTACCCTTCGACTCCTTCATAAACTCAGAGTCAACGGGCGATATATCGACACACGAAGCATGATAGAGTATGCGGCAGGTAGAGCATTTTAACACATTTTTATCTGATTCGGTGGCTTTTTTCGAGCATTTAAAGCATTACGAGGGCATGATTAGTAGAAAAATATTAGTTTAAATAGGAAAGGAGAGGCAAGTAAACTTTTCACCCTTGTGGGTCGATACAAGAGACTTTCACAGAGAGGGAAGACCACGGATTGATAGGAAATGGTGATTAGGCCGCGAAATAATTTGCTACGATTATTATCGGTCTGCTGAATTTAAATATTATGATCCAGTGCGGTCCACGCGTTTCCCACGACAGAGCCGAGAGAATGAAATATGTAAAGATTGTGAAATGTGGGGATCAAAAACCGAAAACCAATGAGCTTTCAACGAAGGGGGGGAAATAACGCCAGGATCAACAATTATCTGCGCGGGTGGGATACTAATATCGACCTTAGAGATGTAAACAAAGATCAGTGATGAAAAAATCGACAGAATTAAGACATAGATTTACCAAAGTGAATTGGAAAAGGAAAATTATATTATCCTACCTGAGGAAAGACAGAAAACTGTATCATTCAACACTAAAATATCAATGTAGAACACAGATAACCAGCTATTAACTACAGGTGATTGAGAGCTACAGCAAAACGCGTATAGACGAGGCAGTACTTCGATGAACATTCAATGAATGACATTGTATGATATATCGTTGAATTCAGCGTTAAAAGTTATTTCGAAAAGTGTCATAAAATATACAGGTCCGTATTGAAAAATATGAGGTTGAGGGTGGCCCAGAGAGCACGAAACGTTGGATACGAAATCTGATTACGTCAAATTGAGAAAAATTTACTGTCGAATAAAAAATTCCTGTAACATTTTTTGATAATATTTGAAATAAAGTGGGAAAAAAAAATCAAAATGACAGAATTTACTTTTCTTATGATATAATAACCGGCCCTGATAATCTCGATTTGTTTGAACGGCTTGATAATGCTTCTATGCATGCAACTTTTTCTCCATTTGACCGACCTTCTTACTCTTATGGTTTAAAACTTACCAATACAATACCATTGAAAAAGTGGCCACCCTGTATATACAGATGCAAGCTTGCAAGGCGTAGGTGCCGTTTTAAAACAACCACAACTGAACGAAAATAGTAAAACAGAAAAACCAGTAGCATATTTTTCTGAGAAGTTGAACGAATCACAGAAAAAGAAAAGAGCAATTTATTTGGAATGTATGATAATAAAAGAATCCTAAAGTATTGGCAACATTGGCTTATAGGTAAACACTTCAAAGTATTTTCAGATCTCAAACCTCTACAAAAGATGAATATAAAAGCTAGAACTGACGAAGAACTAGGAGATCTCACTTATTACTTGTCGCAATTTGACTTTGAGATTATTTATCGCCCGGGCAAGGATAACTTAGAAGCAGATTTCTTAAGCAGAAACCTGGTGCTAGACGCTGAAGAAGAAGAAGACAAGATAAAAGTGGTGAACTTAATAAAATTAAAAGATATTTTAGAAGACCAGAAGAAGAATGAAGATATAAAAATCAATAAGAATGAACTGAGAATGGACAGTAAAAATAATTTTTGTTATCAAAAAGCAAGAAAAAAAGAGAAAATTTTACTATCAGAAGAATTCAGTGAAAACCTTATCAAGGACACACACAATAAATTTGATCATATTGGAATAAATCAAATGAAAAACAAAATACCCACTCATTATACAGCAGCAAATATATCAGAAAACATAAGAAAAATATGTAGATATTGTGAAATTTGCATAAAAAATAAAACAAGAGGACAAAACCAAATTGGCTCAATGTCACATCTTGGGCCCGCAAAAAAAAACATTCGAAATAGTCTCCATAGACACAAAAGGTGGATTTGGTAGCTCAAGATCAACGAAAAAATATTTACACCTCCTAGAGATCACTTTTCAAGGTATGCTTACATATTAACATCGAAAACACAAAATGCAAATGATTTCGTTAAACTAACAGAAAATGTACTTAAAGATCACGATATTCAAATACTTTTGACAGATCAATATCCAGGTATAAACTCTGAAGATTTCAACAATTTTTTGGTGGAAAAAGGGATTACAATGATTTTTGCAGGAGTTAATGCATCATTTTCGAATGGTTTATATGAAAGACTCAACAAAACCTTTGTAAATAAAATAAGATGTACAACGAACGAAGGGAAAAATAAGCATGCATGGACAACTGTAGCTCATAACTGCATAGATCAATACAATGAGACTGAGCATACAGTGACGAAATTAAGTCCAAAATATTTATTAGAGGGCGAAGAAATTAATATTCCAAATGTGATTGCTGAAAAACGTTATAGAAATTATTGTAGATTTTTCACTGAATATGCCAAGAGTACTTTTGTAACTAGACTTCAACAACAAGATTGGAAATTAGTTTATGATATGGATAGGGCAAATGTATGTGAACAATGGCACCAGTTAATGTCAGTATTCTATGGTGTTTTCTGTGAATGTTTTCCGCTTACATTGGCAAATAATAAAAAACGGAAAAATATTCCTCCGAATCGGCAAATAGATGAATTAAAAAATCGTTTAGATATTCTTTGTAGATTAAGCAGACACAACTCTGAATATTGCGAGTCGTATAAAACAACAAAAAAGGAATATGAAATATAAAATTATGAGAACAGAATTAACCAATCTGACAATAAAAACAAAACCATGTGGGCTGTGTGTAACGAAATAAGGGGTAAAAGTAAACTGCAAAATGATTGTCGCGGATAAATTTAATAAATACTTCAATAATATAGCGTTAGAAATGTTGGAAAAATTAAAAGACACACAATTTGATCTTACTCAACTAAAGAAAAATGACCAATCAATGTACTTACGACCTACTAAACCAACAGAAATAATACTGTTGGCAAGATCCTTGAAAAATAAGCTCAGTTGTGGAGAAGATGAAATACCAGTTAGTATAGTGAAAACATCGATCACAAGTATAAGTAGAGTTTTGTCCTATATTATAAATAATTCTTTCAGAGAAGGCATATATCCTCAACAGTTGAAGCGGGCATTAATCAAACCGTTATTCAAAAGTGGTGACCACAAACTCGTAGAAAGTTACAGGCCAATCTGTTTGTTATCAAGCTTCTCCAAAATCTTCGAGCTTGCAATGTGTTCAAGGGTAATTGGGTTTTTACATCAAACCAATTTCTTTGCGGAGAGTCAACACGGTTATTTAAAAAACAGATCAACACAAACAGCTATGTTTCAGCTTACGAAAAGCATAATTGATCTAATAGAAAATAATAATATGGTATTAGCAATGTTTTTAGATTTATCTAAAGCGTATGATTCAATCAATCAGGAATATTTACTGAAAAAACTAGAGATATATGGAATAAGGGGAAAAGTTAATGAGTGGTTCCGATCATAAATATCTGAAAGAACACAAAGTGTTAAAATAACTAAAAATGGTTTCACTGTGAAATCTGCCATGCTAGTTAACAAAACTGGGATAGCCCAAGGGAGTGTAATTGGACCTCTACTATTTATAATATATTTAAATGACTTGTGTGAAATAGTACAAAATACTGTAGAGAGTATTGTAAATTTTGCGGACGATACTAACTTAGTGGTAGGTGCACGCGAAAAAGGTGAATTGATTAGAACCGGAACAGACTTTTTCACTAGAGCAGAAGAATGGTTCTCAAGGAATAAACTGTTATTAAATGCAAAGAAATCTAATTTTGTAATATTCAGTACAGACAGAAATAGGAAAGAAGAGCCCAACAACATAACATTACACGGTGAAAAACATCAATTTTCTGAGCACTCGAAATTTTTAGGATTATTTATTGACAACTTTTTAAAATGGAGAGTACACACGGATTATGTGAAACAAAACCTTAATAAAATCAATTTTGCAATGAGAACAACTAGTAGATACATGAATGAAAAAACCCTTAAAATTTTATATCACGCTAATTTTGAGTCAGTTCTCAGGTATGGGATCATGTTTTGGGGGATGGAATACAACCTGGAGGATGTTTTTGTTGTCCAAAAACGAGTCATGAGAATAATTTTCAAGTAACCTTTCAAACAATCTTGCCGCGGCATGTTCAGAAAAAATAATATTCTGACGGTTTTTGGTTTGTATATACTTGATTGCCTAACTTTTTTAAGTAGAAACAAGGAGAGGTTCACAGGGAACACCGTAGAATCGTGTTATAATACAAGAACACTAGATTTCATATTACCAATACACCGTTTAACTATCACATAGAGGAATCCTTCATATATGTGCATGAAACTTTTTAATGAACTTCCAAATGAAATTAAAGAAGTCAGTAACGGTAAGAAATTCATCAAAAGAGTAAAAACACTATTAATAGAAAGGGAACCCTATAACATAAGGGAGTTTTTCGATAGGTAAATTTTGGTTTTGATTATGTGGAAAAGATTTTTTTTTAGGAAATAAGTATTAATATTCAAAGATGTAATATTTGACGCTATTTTGACGGTTATTATTATTAAGATACATCAATATTACCGAATGAACTGAAAAAAAAATCAAAATTATAATCAACTAGAAAACGATAGAATGACTGCATATAGAAATAGTATAAAATATCATGAGTATAATAAGAAATTATATGACAAAAATAGGAAGGAGTTCGACTTTAATGTGGGAGATTTAGTGTACATTGAAAATGGTAATAGAATGAACCGGAAGAAATTAGATGAAGTGAGAATCGGGCCATATAAAATTTTGAAGATAGAAGATATCAAATTCAATATATGGAATTGACATAGGACATAAGAAATCAGAATCAACTATATTTTACATAATGAAGCTCATTCCAAAATCTTGTTAATGAAAACCTCAGCATATACTGTATATAAGCATATACAGCATATAAATTTTATTTATTAATTTGTGCAATATTTAATTCACGCAAAATTTTTTTGTAGCAAAAAAAAAATTGTCTTAAGGGGGAGATGCAAGGAATTTCCTCGATCTGATTGAATTACGCGCATAGCCAGGTCAATGAATCAGATTGCTTAATACCAATACGGAACGTTGTTAAATTCGCAAACGTATCATCAGTATGATCGATCAATTCATTCCGAATACAGTGAGTTGCAATATTCTTTGAAATAGTTCGTATAGATAAATGCAAAGCAATAGAGGTAAAATTTAGAGTAGATAATGATTATATGTGTATAACTGCTGTATACAGGTCTCCTAACTCTGATTCGAGGCAATTTGTTATGGGTCTGAGGGAATATTTGAAAACAGCTCAAAAATATAATGCGAACCATCATATCATTGCAGGTGATTTAAATTTAAACATATTGGTTGAGGATGAAATTGTTTTCGACTATCTGAATACAATGTACGAATCAAATTTTCATTCATTAATAAATTGCCCTACAAGATTACAGAGTAACACATGCTTGGACCATATATTTTATAAAAATTCAAAAAACGAGATTGCTGTGTCGTCTGCGGTGCTGGAAATAGATGTGACAGACCACTCTTCTACACTGATAGAGTTGCCACTGAAACATATGAGCACCCAAACAAATTCAAATAATACAAAGACTATTGTCCAATATGATAAATTGAGAAATGAGTTGAAAAATCATGATTGGACCCTGTTTTATTCATTACAGGATGTCGAGGCATGGACAGATTATATCTTATTACTTTTAAAAAATACAACTCAAAACTGCTCTAAATCATTTAAAATAAAACATAACGAAATTAAAAGAAAAAACTGCATAACAAAAGGTTTAATCAAGAGTATAAATCACAGAAACGAGCTTTTCCAACAGTACAAAATGAACAAAAATGATGACATCCTAAAAAACGAATATTTGAGATACCGAAATACAGTTAATACATTGATAAAAAATGCTAAAATCTCATATTATAAAAAACAAATTGACCTTAGTAAAGGTGATAGTAAAATTATTTGGAATACTGTGAAGGAGTTATCAGCTGCAAAAAAACAAAATACTGTAAACCGGGTACAATACGAAAATAGAACAATCACTGATAGAGTTGAAATAGCTAACTTATTCAATGAACATTATACATTGCTAGGGAAGAAATTTGCTGATAAAATTAAAGCACCTGCAATTCCACCACTGAGAAGAGTTTGGACACAATCATCGATATTTCTTTCACCTGTAACAGAAAATGAATTAATCTCTACTATAAATAATTTAAAAGACAAAAAAGCTCTCGGATTTGATGGAATAAGGGCAGAGTTACTAAAAGAAATCAGAAACGAAATTTCACAACCCCTCACGTTTTTGATTAATAAAATAATTGAATGTGGAGAGTGGCCTGAAACACTCAAACTTGGTATAATAAAGCCACTATTCATGAGTGGAAAAAATGACGAAATCCTCAACTACCGACCCATTACTCTAATCAGTAACATTGCAAAAGTATTTGAAAAACTTTTAAAGGCCAGAATAGTCAGTTACATCGATAAAAATAAACTTCTATCTGAAAAAGAATTTGGATTCACTGAAGGAAGGTCCACAAATGACGCGATTTGTTCACTGACATCAAAAATATATAATAGCCTGGATAGGAAGAAACATTCTGTTGCTGTTTTTTTGGATCTCGCAAAGGCCTTCGACACTGTTGACCATAAACAGCTTTTGGGGGATTTGCGAGATCTAGGATTCAGGGGAAACGTACTTAAATTATTTGAGAACTACCTGGATAACAGAAAGCAACGTGTAGCAATCGGAAATGTCTTTAGTGAAGAAAGAACAGTACAATATGGGTTGCCACAGGGGACGGTATTGGGACCGGTATTGTTTGTCATTTACATGAATACCATACTCACCTCACAGACCAACGGAGAAATCATAAGTTTTGCGGATGACACGGCAATATTCTATGAAGACACATCCTGGAAAAACCTGAAAAAGAAAGTCGAATGTGATATGAGTAAAATTATAGATTGTTTCAATCAAAAAAAATTAACACTAAACTTTGAAAAAACTTCGTTTTTACCTTTTTCTTGTTACTCATCTCATCTCCCCGATTTCAATCACCTGGAAATAAAAAATGCTGATGATATTATTCAATTGAAGTCCTCAGAATTTGTCAAATATCTAGGTGTTCACATTGACAGACACATTAGATGGGATGTCCACATAAAAAAAACTGTAGGTACTTTGAGGAGCATCATTTTTAAATTTCTATATTTCAAAAATATATTGAATACTCACCAAATGAAAATCCTGTACCATGCATTGGTCGAGTCTAGATTGTCGTATGGGATCCTGGGTTGGGGAGGTGTTGCCAGCAGTTACTTAGCTTATCTGGATATTTTACAGAAAAAATTCCTGAAGATCTGTTTTAATAGGCCTCGAACGTATTCATCGACCTTGCTCTATTCTGAGAGTAAAATATTAGACCTCAGACAAATCTACTTCCTACGTGTAGCGGTGGATCAATACAAAAACAAAAGTAGCCTAAGGAATATTGATCACAACTACAGTACCAGGGCAAAAGAAGAAAACATGGCGCGCACTGAATATTCGTCCAAAACTATTGGGCAGAGAGGATATACTTATCTTAGTACACGAATATTTAACAATATCCCTAGGAAAATCAAGGACTCAACATCAGTGATATCATTCAGAAAACATACAAAGCAGTACCTTCATGAAACAGATAGAGAAATAATACATAATCTCATAGACACGAATAAAATTCCATATAGAACTTATCACTGAAAATCAAAAAGACAGCACACTAATGACATTGTCCCGGAGTTTAAATGAGTAGTTCACAGAGTGTTAATATCAGTATCATCATATTGTCCCATTTAGGCAGTAGACACTATTAATATAATTGTTAAATTTTATAATGTAAAAAAACACTTTACAACTACGCGCTGGCTTTTTAGCCTTAGTGGTTCATTTGTTTATTTCAAAATTGTAAAAGTTATCTAACGACAACCTAGAGAATAAGAACATTGAATGTTGTTTCTTTGTTATTTACAGGGAGGATTAATATTCTAGATCATGTATGTAAGTGTAAATAGTGTATATAATAATAAAAGCTTTGTTATTTACAGAAAAACACAGCTGTTTTTATTCCAATCAGAAAGATATTTAATCACATTATATGTATAATGTATAGTGATTAATGTTTGGTGAGGCGTTCCCAGCTAATTTTAAAGCTCTTTCTCGGATAATTGCGGTATTTCATCCCAGAATCCCGGATGGAATCTCCAATTTGGTACTCAGTTGTCCCTTTCAAATACACCTTCCGTTTCCATAACGGAGTATGGTGGAATTTGCCGTGAACGGTCAGATTTATATTCCAATTGTTTCCATTCTTTCGAAAGATGCGCAACAAAAACTTACAACACACTCCTCTGCCAGTTCATTACTATAGTTCCGAGTCGGAAAATACAGTAGGTCATTTCAATGTTGAGAATAAGTGAATTTCTTTCGCACCATTCAGAGAATTATTGGACGAGCATCTCACAAGCAATTCTGTCAGGCTAGGGGAGTTATATAAAGCGATTAATCATCTGCAAACAGTAAGATCAGAATAATAATAATAATGGACTTTTATTGAATAGAAATTGGATCACAGTTGTTTTAACATTTATAGAGGGCGAGGTTAAAATTTTTTAATTTTCCCTTCAAGTAACTTGCGAGATCATTTACGAACAAGATGAATACCTATACCTGTGTACACCCATTTCAATAGGGTATTTATCGGAATTACTTTCTCCCACACGAACAAACATCATAAGGTCTATCAAATAACCTCGAACCCATTCAAGGAAAATCCCTCTGAATCCGAGACTGTATAGCTTGTCCAAGATGAAGTCAGTATTTAAGATGTCGAATGCACGAAATTCGTCAGAAAACATTCCTGCCACCGAAACGCCATTATCTAGACAGTCGTATACGAATATCAGTCCAGTAGGCTTTAAACCCGTGTTGGCAGTTAGTTATGCTAGAAAACTTGTTAAGGAAATTCATCAATTAGTCAAAAACCATTTTCTTGATAATCTTCGACAAGGTTCTCAATAAAGATATCGGTAGGTAGAGATGTCCTCTCTAGATTTTTTTCCTATGCACAAGATTAATTTTTGCATTTTTAGAATTCAGGCACATTTCATCGTTAACAATTTTCCACACAGTGGCAACTCTCATTTCTCAGCAGCTTGTGGTGAATCTTTCTTGAAACTCGATAAGAATTCTTCTCCCTCGTTGGTTCATTGGCTGTCCTAATTCTTTGGTAATATACTTTGCTTGAGAAACCAACACCACACATTCTTTAGGATCTTGCAGTGGACCTTCTTGTGAAATATTGGCTGTCGTAATTCTTTGGTGATAGACTTTCCTTCAGAAACCAACACCACACATTCTTTAGGATCTTGCAGTAGACCTTCTTGTGAAATACTCTTCATCATGTGAAACATATTCAGGACTATATCCCTATATCACTTCTGATCTAATGATACCTTCAATTAGGGAAGTTTCTCGCCACGCCTCAACTCCCTCCCCAGTTCAATTCGCGAAAGTACATCATCATGCCACATTCCGAAGTTTTCCGATAATATCTCACTTACATCGAAAGATTTGGTCGAGAAGCCTTGGCTGGACTTCGCCTCTAAAATTGCCAAATAAATATTTTATTGTTATTTTTAACTAGAAATAATATCTTTGGCAAAACCAGGAGGGAAAACCTGAAACATGGCTACACCCGTGAACGTTTTGCATCGCCTGATTGTCTCAATGTTCTGAAGGACTGACATTCACGTTTAGCATCAAACGATCGTGTAAGCTTTTGCATCGGCTGATTGTCTCAACGTTCTGCATCGTAGAAATGGTGTTAACGGTTTGCATCAAGCGATCGAGTTAACGTTTCGCATCGGCTGATTGTCTAAATCTCTGAACCTCCAAAAAAAATAATGAATATCCTAAAATATAGAGTTGTGAAGTGTTATTGCATAGAATAATATTTGATTCATGGACAGCTTTTCTCGTAAAGTTCAAGGGTTATTTTCCTAACATTCTCTGGTTCAACACATTGCGGTCGAAAACATTTCATCAGTAAAATTTTTGCGTATCTATTTGTTTTCAGAACATCTTTGACAGCAATGAAGATTATTTATTTTCCGCTGATTGCCTTTTCTCTGGGTGCCGTCGTATTGGGGGGTTCATTACTGCTTGAATTCTTCACGGTGAGTATTTCTATTATTTTTAGCTGATGAGAAAACCAACAAATATTTTTTTCAATTATCAGCATTCCAAAACTGTTATAACTTTTTATATGCGTCAGTACGGGATGTTATTTATATCTTGTTATTCAGTTGAGTTTGAGCACGCGTGAAAGATGGACACTAGCAAAGAGAAAATATGATATATTTTATAGTTTTTCTTCGATGAAGGATGAAAATGTAAAAAGTGTCCATGGTCCTGATACTGTAACAGCCAATCACGGGCAATTTTGTTTTCGTCGATTTGATTGCCGTAATTTCGATGTCAAAGATGTGATTCGGCGAAAACGGTGGTCAAGCTAGGATTGATTGTTTTTGTGAGATTGGCAGGTACTATGAACTGCTTCTCTACGACGCAATACTCAATTTGGAACTGTATTGCCAATAATTTGACTGTCTGAAGGAATTAATCGCCAGAAGCTGCCAGCTTTAACTAGTATAGGACAAAGCCAGGCCGCTCACATCGATAGTGATTCGCCAGAAACTCCGGGGGCCTGGTTGTTAGGTATTTATGCACCCACCTTATAGGCCAGACCTATAACCAAGTCGGTGCCATATGTTCCTGTGCGTGAGAACCGTCTGATTCAGATTTTTATCAAAGGGTACTAGGGCTTTTATGAGACAACCATAATGGTATTAATTTCAATATGGCAACAAGTTATCGAACAAAACGGACCTAAATCGGATCATTCAAATTATGGTAATAAAAGCTTTATTTTCCATTATAATTTTTTCTTTACTACTGCTTATATGTGCTCCTTTGAGTTTTCTTTCAGACGTTACTAAGCACAAATCCAGACGACTAGAGTTTTTTTCCTGTGAGACAGGGTTCATGTATATTTTAGTATATTTTCCTTTATTTTTCAGAATGACTCGACTCAAATGACTAATCAATACTACGGAATTATTTGTTTTGCCCTCGCTGGAACCATTTCATCGGCCCTCTATGTGTCATCAGGTCAAAACGTAAAAAATGAAGTGAGTAGTCAAGAACTCGCTCGGTGCTTTTCTAGTTTTTCAAAATACCTTAATGAGAAGCCAGTATTGTCATGTGTGTAGAATATTGTTGTGCTTTTTTGTGATAATAAAATTGTTCACCATCCTAAGAAATGAGCATCATAGCCAAGATTACATCTCACCCAACTTCAAATTCATTCCAATCGAGTTACTATTAACTATTAAATATTACAATATTCAATAATAATTTAATGGTATAACTTTGATGACTCGATTGGTATGAATTGAAGATGGCTAAGATGTAATCTTGGCTATGATGCCCATAGCGTAAACGATAGTATTGAATAAATTCAATACCATCTTTTATAAGCGAGTATTTAATTCTGAATATAGAGTCTCCTGCATCGCGTTATGTCTAGAAATTTACGGGAATGAATCATTTGAAAGCCCGTTACAGGGATTATTGGAATTATTTTTGTTAGTATTGTTCTTCCAATCTTGATGAAAATACTCTACAAAAACGCTTGTCGAGTTTTCATGTGATGTCATACCGTAACCATGGATGCAGGTGCATCAAGTTGGTGATCCACTCCTAGAATTTTGGTATCAAATTGTTTTGGGTATTTTGTGCTCATTTTGTGGCGTATGGATGGATTTTGTGCCCCTACAGTTTTCGAAATATTTGTAGTTATTCCAGTGAGATAGATAAATGTAGCATAATTCATCGACGAGCATTGTATTATAAAATTATGCTTCGGATAAATCTGCATTTGCCTAACAACATATGCTAATGCGTATAAATATGCATTATTTGTGTCTCAAATGAGATATGTTTGCCTTGTTGTTAATTATCTGTTTTATCAGCATATTTTCAAGATAAAATTTGTTTTCAAACAAATAGAAACAAGCCAAAAAGAACCGTACGTCGAGAATATATTTGACAAATCCCAACCAACTTTTATAAGCTATTGTCTACTCAACCCCTAAGGAATGTAGTGTTTAGAGAAAATATTTATCCCGATTGCTAATATTACTAACATATGGTAAGCATTACAAGGGAACACATAATCGATGTTAACTTGGTCAACTTCAGAAACAAAATAGTCAAACAATGGCAGAGCAGATGGAACGAAACTGAAAGTAAATTAAGAGAATTCAAACGATGTTTAATATTCTTTAAGACAAACTTAAGACGGAAAAATAAGTCTGACAAACACATGTGCTTTCGATTCATTGATTCAAGGCCTTGCAACAAATTTTTGTGACAACAAGTTTCTCGCTGAAATCAACCAAGATGAATTGAACAATATACAGGGTGTAACTGAATAAGTGTAAAACATTTAAGAGTCCGTTCACGCGGCGCAAATTCAGGCGTTTTCTTAACTAATTCGGTCGTGATTTTCTCAGGAACGGTAAACGCTATCGAGATGATTCAAAACAATATTGGAAGGTCTTAATCCCTTGTATGTTCGTTAGGTAATAATTTCACTTTAACTTGCAAATTAATTGTTTTATTGAAGTAGAAAGTACGATTTTCAATACCAATTTTGAATGATTTATTGTCGCTTCAGTTGACCTAAATTCGAAAATCTAATACAAATTGGTCATAGCCTATTTCTTCTTCTTTGCAATGATACCAATTAGAAATATATTACATCATAGTTACTCAAAATTCTCTGAGACGTTGTAAATCTGTTTCGAGTGCCAGAATTGTGAACTAAAAATCGTTGCTCCTCCCTGAGGGGCGTGGCTTGTAGCTATCAGGACCGTCTCTTAGGAAATATATTCTTGAAAACCTGAATTATTTGTTACGAACAAAAAAAAATATTTTGTCGCTTAAACCTGCAAGTTCCTATTCCAGCATTGATTATCTTTAAAGCCATATGTCTGATTTTCATGTTACTTTCTCGAATGAAAAAATGTATTCCTCATGGAAGGTTTCGGATTGGATGCAATAGTTAATTAATTATTTCGGACCGAAGGTTCGTAAGTTTGAGAAAAAGTAGATATCTGTTATTGAAAAAATCGATTCGGATGTAATGATGGCTGGCAAATTACCTTGTTTTTAACATATTTCATATAATACAAAATTTGGGTAGTTCAGAACCTATCTAAGATTCGGTATTGTGCTACTGCTTGAGAATAATACTTTAAAAGTTAACAAGAAGTGATTTCGTGTAAATTTATTAGAGTTATTTCAAGATTTCATTGTCACATCAGATAAACATCAGTTGTAAATAAAGGTTATTCGGTACTCTTTTGTGTACCGTATCATTTCATTGCTGGACAATTTGACAGTTTCTAGGTAGGTTCAGCATTGCATAGGTACCTGAAAGAAGGCATTTAGGAGTAAAAATTTAAAATGGTCTATTTTTGTACCTATTCGTATATTTCTACTTACTCATTGATTTTATGTAGAAATGAAGAATATACCCGACATTGAAATAACCATTTTCAAACTGAAATTCCTAGAATGGTATTCTCAATTTCGGGTTGAGGTATTACTAGAAGTTTTCATATCTATTTGTCCTGTGCAGTTCTCCTTATAATTTTGTTTATGTGTATTGAATTGAACCTTTTATGCAGGGAAATATCTTTGGATACATTCCGAATTGTTTGTATTCAGCAATTTCTCTAAAAGAACATTCTAGTCACTCCGTTATTTTTGAATAAAATTGATCTAATATGCGTTTGGTGAAGGAAATAAAAATAGGTTTTCAGTCGAAATTAGTTTTCGTACGCATTATGTGTAGAATTTCGAAATGGTATGAATGTCCCTTGTTTTTCATTTTCACTGTATAAAGAAAGAAAGACAATTTTTTACAATGATTTCAAAATAAAAGAGTACACAATGAAGTATGTAACAACAACAGTGCATACACGCTATGAAAATTGAAATTCATCTTCGACAGCCATAGAAGCTGAAGGATTTTGTTCCAGTTTACCTATGTACAAATTGATACAGCAAAATGATTGCCGATGGGGACAGTAGTTGTTACAAAAAAAAAATTCTTGATACTACTCTTGTTATAAGAAGCTCAATTTTTCTGTGTTCATCAACAGTTGAAACCATAGAAATATTGAGACTCTTAGATGGTACAAAACCTTATTATTTTATGGAAAAAAGTATTTGACCATTTTCCATTATTTATATTGATACGATACCATACGATGTTATATATTTTTGAAATCAGGAAAGATTGAGCTTTCAAAAAATAGCATAGAAATCTAGTGTTCCCATTTGAAAAAACATAACTTTGGGTCATAGCTTCATAATTAAAAACCCTTTTGAAAAGACGAGCAGGCCACTGGATTTTACGTAAAGAAGTGCCTCTATGTTGTTTTTATTTCAGAGCTCTATCATCAGTATTCGCGGAGATATCAATGGTTTCCGATATCGCCATTTTTCAAATTTTCGCCTATAACTCGAAAACAAAAAAAGTTAGCCAAAAATGAATACCTACTACTCTTGTTAGTTTCCCAGAAAAAGAGAACTAGAATGGGGTATCAGATTTTGTCTTTATCCTCTGGTTCAAAAGTTGAAGTGCTAGAACATCGAAATTTGCCCACCTTGTATAGTTCAGAAAATAGAATGTACCAATCATTTACTGAGGTACTACTGTAACGAATTACGAGAACTCTCGAAAGCACGTAGTGTTCTAGGGCCGGTGAAGAATGTGATAAACTACAGTTCTCTGCAGGGTCAGATAATTATTGAGAAAATTGTGAAAAACCATACATAGATGAGGGAACATTCCAATAATATAGGGCTGAATTCTTGAGGGGTTTAATCAAAGCAGAAGAAGCTTATAATGAAATTTAGCTGAAAACACAGCTTCAAACTGATTCTGCTGATTGGCATCAGTAGAGAAGGAAATTGTTGACGGCTTCAATATATGTAAAATGCCTCCTATGACAAGTTGTTACTCAACAGTTGAAAGCATTTTACAAAAACATTTTTCTGCAAAAGCTATAGATTCGGGAAAAATAATGAAGATCGTGCGAAGCGTCTATTAGAGAACGAATTGTGCTCGAAGATCACAAACAGTGGAATTTTTATTAATAAAAAATGGCCTTTTCTAGGTGCCTCTTCAGATGGCGTTGTTGAAAAAAATAATCATTCAATTGAAATCAAATGCCTGTTTTCAGCAAGAAATAATATGATGAAGGACGCTATTGAAAGGAAACAAATCACATATTTGGAAAAAATGATGATTAGAAATATCGATTAAAACAAAGTCATAATTATTATTTTCAAGTTCAGGGACAATTAAATATAGCTGAAAGAGAAAAATGCCTTTGTCGTATGGACTTTGAAGGACTTTTTATTTATCGAAGTCAACATCGATGAAGAGTTTTTAGAAAAAAAATTCTATTAGGAATCCCCAATTCAAACTAGATCTTCAGGATAAGCAAAATTGAAGAAAAAAAAGGCAATTTGAAATATATCATTATGAACCAAGCTGATTTTTTTTATTATTATAACAAAGTACTATTCCTCAAAACTGTAGATATTTATGAAATGAGTTCATCAACATTCTCAATGAAATTTTGGATTAGATATTTCAAAATTCACGCCATTTAATTCATAAGGATTTTTACAATTCAAGAAATGAGGATAATGGTATATCAAAGCGTATTTGGATTCTCAATTCGATATCAAGTAATTATGGAAAGTAGAGAGTCTTTCTCGAAACCTAAAAAAGAGTTCGTATTTCTCAACTCTTAGCTCTTATTATAAAGAAACCGTCTTTACAACCATAATCATAGGTGACCTTTTGACAATCATTTCATTTCATCAAAATGTCAAAAATGCGGCCGCAAATTCCGACACGCACTAGTAGAACACGAGAAAGAAACGAGATCATCCCAATGCGTTACAAATTCATTCTCTCTGGGCTGAGGGGCTAATACGTTCACGATATATTCACCACAATAGTCAACGCCCACCCGCTCTAGCCCCTGCACGTCGCGACCCCTCTGCTACCCAAGCAGTGTGGTGTAAACAGACTCTTAAGGAGGTGATTCCTCATCGAAAAAAAGATAGGATCTTTTATATAAAGAAACTTCATTGGAGCATCCCTTGTTAAGATACAGCCCCTTAAAGGGGGTACATAAAATTTGTTTAACAATTTTTTTCACAAGCACTGAAAAAGTTACAATATTGAAATTAACCTGACGTTTTGTACTACCAAAAAGACACTTAGCCAGTAATTTATTTGGTTTACCCCATGGTTGTAAGGGGTGAAAAACGCAACCCCTAAAATTTATTTCCAATGTAACTTTTTGTCTTATTATTTGTTTACCATTTAAAAATTTATTTCCGATAGCCTGTTTCATTCTAAACAAAAAATGTCTCTTGGGTTTTTTGCCCAAAATAAACCAGTAAGCAGCAAAACATTATTTTACGAACAACTACAGAGATACATCGTCATAAATGCAAAAATACGAAACTAATCTATCTGGTAGGTCGCTATTAGCGATAGTGACAATTAAATTGGTATGACGCTGTCAGTTTGGGAATTTTCGAAATTGAATTAATACTAATTGTGTGTTGTTGTTCTGTTCTTAATTTGTTACCTTAATAATTCACTTGGTAATAAAATGACATACACAAATGAGGAAATGGCTGATATGCATTACGTTTACGGTCTGAACGAATCTATGAAAATATAGTTCTCATCGAAGTAAACACAGTAAGTGCAGGAATTATTAGAGAACTGCCTTTGCCAATAATTTTGGGTGCCAAACCAAAAAAGTTGAATCTGATGCCCGATTGATATCATAATTTGCGGAGTTGCGTCGTATATGAAGGAGCTGCCTTAGAAAGCAGCATCGGAATCTTTTGGACTGTTTGTCGCCACAATAATAATCATTGGGAAGTATATAATGACTTGATACAGAAAATGACAAACAAATTGATGTAGAGAACGAAGAAAATTTTTTCCCGAAAATACCATAGATACTTCTTGTAGAGAATTCATTCAAGATTTCAAAACATCCCCTAAATTTTCTGTGTAAACATTGATTGGAGAGATATTGATGGTTAAAGACAAAAAGGTCCTTTTCAATTGAAAGTTCGATATTTCAGAGAGAAATGCTCGTATCAAAATTTTGAGAAAAGGATATTGAAGCTGAATGAACATCCATATAGTGGTTAAGTTGGAAAAAAAATTCCCAAGTCTGTATGGCAAAAATAAAATCTGAAAAAAATTTGCAGAAATTTTAGACACTGTATTCATTAGGATTGAGCGATACAAGTTGCTTGAAAAATTTTGTCATCATGAGATCTCTAAACTTTGAACTTCAAGCTTCAAAAAGCTTCTTTTCAAATTGAGATACGACCATTGTTATGGAAAATACAGCCATTTGAAAAACCGTTTGAAATTTCAAATTTTATTTTGATCCTTAAATTTATTCCCCTAGTGTATATCAGCGTGATGAGGTATTCCTGAAGATAAAAAGGTATTATAACGTCGATTCATAGAAATTTGTGTTTTCCCACCCCAACCCAATGCCTGCCTGCCAATGCAACATAATTATAACTAGGCTTCGGATAAATATGCATTGAAAAAATTCCTACTATATAATAAGGTGCGTCAAGTTGGTGATCCACTCCCAGAATTTTGGTATCAAATTGTTTTGGGTATTTTGTGCCCATTTTGTGCCAATTTTTGCCGTACAAAAAAAATTTTTGTGTCCATTCGGTTTTCGAGATATTTCGAGTTTTTCCCGTGAGTCACCAACTTGACGCTGTGACTCATACATGGAAATTTTCAAATTTTTTTATTTGGGTATTTTGTGCCAATTTTTGCCGTATAAAAAAAATTTTATGCCTATTCGGTTTTCGAGATATTTCGAGTTTTTCCCGTGAGTCACCACTTTGACGCTGTGACTCATACATGGAAATTTTCAATTTTTTTTATTTGGGTATTTTGTGCTCATTTTGTGCCAATTTTTGCCGTATAAAAAAAATGTTGTGCCACTTCAGTTTTCGAAATATTTTGAGTTTTCCCTGTCAGTCACTTACTTGTCGGACGGAAATTTTCTTATTTAGATAAATTGTGCTCATTTTGTGGCGTATGGTATGGATTTTGTTCCCCTACAGTTTTCGAAATATTTGTACTTATTCCAGTGCGATGGATAAATGTAGCACACTTCATCGACGAGCAATGTATTATAAAATTATGCTTCGGATAAATCTGCATTTGCTTAACCTCATATGCAAATGCATATAAATTTGTGTCTCAAATGGGATATTTTTTGCCTTGCAGTGCATATTTACTAATTTTCGGTTTCATTTGCATATTTTCAAGATAAAATTTGTTTTCAAACCAATAGAAACAAGCCAAATAGAACCGTACGTCGAGAATATATTTGATAAATCCCAACCAACTTTGATGAGCTATTGACTACTAAACCCCTAAGGAAGGGAGTGTTTGGAGAAAATATTCATCCCGATTGCTAATATTACTAACATCTGGTATTACAAGGGAATACATAATCGATGTTAACTTGGTCAACTTCAAAAACAAAATAATCGAACAATGGCAGAGCAGATGGAACGAAACTGAAAGTAAATTAAGAGAATTCAAACGATGTTCAATATCTTTAAGACAAAATAAAGACAGAAAAATAAGTCTGACAAACACATGTGCTTTCGATCCATTGATTGCAAAAAATTTTTGTGACAGCAAGTTTCTCGCTGAAATCAACCAAGATGAATTGAACAATATACAGGGTGTACACTTTTGAAACGGCCTTACTTCAAGGAGAGATTATACAATTGATTGGCAACAAAAAATGTCATATAACACATGGTGGAGATGTTGGTGGTTATTCTTCAATTTAACATTTTTTGATTTCACGGAATTTATCACTTTTTTCCATCAAACCATTTATATCTTATTCATTTCTGCGTCCCCATCGAATTTGATCATATATTCCGAAAGTGCATTAAATTTGCCTTGATATGAGCAGTCATGAGTGGCAAAAGATTTTCACTGATGAGTATGGTGAAGTGGTGAATTCAAATATTCTGAAGAGAGCAAAATAGTCGTATCTTTCCAATCGTTTTATGAAAGAAAAACTATAAATGAGAATATGTTTTAAATAATTTTGAGAGATAATACTGAATGAAAAATCGTAGTTTCCAGATTAATAATCAGACCATTGAAGCATTTTTAACTATTAACTCCTCAATATTTCGAATTGATGTGAGTGTTTTAAGTCATGTTTGTTGTTTTTGTCTCACTGAATGTATATTTCAGCTCCCTGAAGATGGTCACACAATGATGACCAAAAGCTAAGATGGTACAATAAATGATATAGATCTTATAGAGTTTGATGACCACACCCGATATCCTTGAATTGAGAATATGTTTTCTTTGCAGTAAAAACTTCTCCATTTTGCATGCTTTCGAATAACATATCTAGTTTTGTGTTAGCTACTTTCCTTTTGCTGTAATGTCATGGCTGACGTGATGACAATGAAAAAGACGAAAATACTCAAACTTTCCTTTGCTCTATTTCGGAGGTGCTTAGGATTGGATATTGAAATAATTCACATGGAAATACTTATTTCTATTGAACTCAATGTTTCATAAAAAAATGAATTAATTTCTAGTTATTTTTACCGAATAAAATGATTAAATCAAATAAGTTCAACCGCCACCTGCTACTCGAAATAGCCATTTATGGAAAAGGGAAAACCCACATGCGACTGTTGTTACCCATTTCCAACATGAATTAAGGTTAAACGTATGTTTGGGACTGATGATGGGCGAACTTGGTCCAGTAATTCTTCCAGAACGTCTTAATTCTGAAGAATTCATAAATATTTTCATAGAGAACCTACCAGGCACATTAGACCAAATGCCTACCAGACAAATTGGTTGGTTTCAGATGGATGGCTGCCCGGCCCATAATAGTCGGAATGTAGCGGAATTAATGAACCAATATTTTGGAATGAGTTGGATCGGAAGATACGGTCCATTGAGATGGCCACCCAAGAGCCCCGATCTGACCCTTTAGATTTTTATGTGTGGAACACTTTAAAGAGAAAATGTACAAATTCGCGTTCAGACTCAAGAAGATTTATTGAAAGAATCCCCTCGTTGTGTGAACGAATGCATCAAAAACGTAGTGAACTTCGAAGAGTGGAGGGTCCAACAAGAAAAAGATGTGGAAAATGTATTGAACAAAAGAGAGGACATTTTGAACAATTATTTTAATGTTTTCATCGGTTTCGTTCATATTTTTTTGTATTTAATAATCAAATTTGGTTATCTTTTGAAATACCTATTTATATTGTATGAAATATTAGGTTTGGTAGAAATTAATAATTTCCATTAGAATTATCTCACTATCCAATCGAAAGAAGCTCTGAAATAGGGCAAAGGAAAGTTTGAATATTTTTGTCTTTTTCATTGTTATCGCGTTAGCCATGATATTACAGCAGAAGGAAAGTAGCTATAGCACAAAACTTTGATATGCCGTTCGAAAGCCTACTAAATGAAGAAGTTTTTACTGCAAAGAAAACATATTCTCATCAATAATTTTTCATTCATAAAACGATTGGAGAGATACGACTTATTTCGCTCTCTTCAGAATATTTATATTCACTACCTCACCACACTCGTCAGTAAAACTCTTTTGCCACTTATGACTTTTCTAATTAAGGCAAATTTAATGCTCTTTCGGAATATATGATCAAATTCGATGAGGATGCTGAAATGAATAATATATAATTGGTTTTATGGAAAACAGTGATAAATTCCGAGAAATCAAGAAATGTTAAATTGAAGAATTACCGCCAACATTTCGACCATGTGTTTTATGACATTTTCTGTTACAAATCACTTGTAAAATCTGCCCTTGTTCAATTCATCTTGGTTGACACAAACATTTGTTGCAAGGCCTTGAATCAATTAATCGAAAGCACATGTGTTTGTCAGACTTATTTTACCGTCTTTATTTTGTCTTAAAGAATATTGAACATCGTTTGAATTCTCTTAAGTTACTTTCAGTTTCGTTCCATCTGCTCTGCCATTGTTCGACTATTTTGTTTTTGAAGTTGACCAAGTTAACATCGATTATGTGTTCCCTTGTAATACCATAGTATAAGGATAGTATATTCCTTATACTATGGTAATACTTAGCAGATGTTAGTAATGTTAGCAATCGGGATAAATATTTTCTCCAAACACTCCCTTCCTTAGGGGTTTAGTAGTCAATAGCTTGGCACAAAATGGGCACAAAATACCCAGATAAAAAAAATTGAAAATTTTCATGTATGAGTCACAGCGTCAAGTTGGTGACTCACGGGAAAATCTCGAAATATCTCGAAAACCGAATGGGCACAAAATTTTTTTTATACGGCAAAAATTGGCACAAAATGGGCACAAAACACCCAAAACAATTTGATACCAAAATTCTGGGAGTGGATCACCAACTTGACGCACCTTTTTTAATATGCATCTAAAATATTGAAAATATATATACATTAGAGAATTGTTCATCAGATTGAATAAAACATTATTCGAAGATTATATTGATTTACTCACAATCAATTTACAGAATTTCACTATTATACAAACCTAGGACATAATGAAGTAAATTGTCAAATATAAATTAACGCCTATTATCACGGATGAAAGATCCACTATGTCCGTAGGATTCGAATTACTGGCAAAAATTTTCTCATTTTGTAAGATCTTACAATTTGAAAAGAAATCATAAGCAGTATTTTCATTTGAAACTGAAGGTATTTTTTTGCAAAACTACTATTATTCAATTTACTTAACCTTTAAAAAACATTTTCAATAATTTATATGTTTTCTGGAGAAAGTCTTTTGGTTTTCAATGCTTAAAATATTCTCGGTAAAACAAATGATATTGAGTTCAATGAGAATCAAATTTCATTAAACACAATTCTACTATGGTTCGAATGTTTAACATGTTCATTATTGATAGGTAAGATGATTTCTTCAACTCGAATTCCCAAATCATTATGTGCTTCGCATCTTTCTTCTACAACCGTTGTTTGTTATGTCATTTAATGATTGAAAGTTTTATCTTTAGCTTTTCCTAGCAGCTTTTGTATAGTGGCATTAAAGATTCGTCTGGAGTATTTTGCTTAATATGTTAAAAAAAAGATGTAAATTTTTCAAAGTCACAATCCGCAAAAATTAGAGCTTCACTCAATCCTTCGGTGAACGACTGGGACGACATACGGATTCTAGCGCCCCCCATTTAAAGAAATATGCAAATATAGAAAATACAAAAACATCGAGTAAATATAGAGATGATTTAAAATTCAGTATCAAGATATCAGGCGCGTATTCTTCAGGTCAAAATGATGCTTTTTGTCAATAACCTGTTCCCGCAAACGCTTCATTACTGAACGGTATTTCAATACCGCGATTTTGGAACGGTATTTTTGAGTAACCGGTTCCAAAGTAACGCTGTGTCCTACGTGAGCGAATCATTGCGAGCGATTAGCGCGACGCGACCAAACGCGATATATCAAACAATGTAATATAATAGCGCTGTCCTACGTGCAGTCGTATCGGTCGTAAAACTGTTTCAGCCGAATTTCGCGCTCTGTCGGCGATCAAATTGTTTGATATTTCCAAGCGGAATACGCGCGAACTTCAGTAGTTCTTGTTGATGCAGGCACGTTTGCTTCGACCGCTCTACAATGAATGATTTAAACGAAGTTTTAATACTGGCTGTTAGAAATTCCAGTATACTCTGGGACAAGACTGATAAAAGATATCATAATCGACTGTTGGTGGATAGAGAATGGAGTAGAATTGCCGATGAACTGGGGGAAACAAGTAAGATTGACAAATTAACTATAGTATTATATACACTGAGAGAAGTGTTCATTTGATATTATCGAAAATGCATTATAGTTAATGAATCATTTATTGGATCTATGGTCAAACAAATATTAGTTTCATGGAAATAAATAATTTATTTGAAATCCCACCAATAATCATCATTTATTATTACACATTTATTTACGCATAACTTATATTAATAATGCTGAAGAAATATCCATTTGAAGGAAATAAATATAGTTGAGATTATTGAGTAATAATAAATAAACCTTGATTTAATGTAATATGTATCCATGCAGATTGAAAAAAAATATTTCAATTCAGTATTGGTTAATGTAGGTACTTATTTCTTAGATAATTATTTTGGTTGTTTCTATTATCCGATTGTTAGGATCTGAGAAGAACCGTTTGCCAAATTGAGTAATTTTTTAGAGTTCATATTGAGGGTATCCGGGTTTGAACCCTAGGCACCTTGATTCACATCTGTTATATATTAAATATAAATCTGCTGTAATACTAACCTCCAAATAAGTGTTTTATTAATAAAAAAATATGGATTTCTCTCAATGTATATTTGAAACTCTTTGTAAAGTTTTGAAAGGAACATATTTAAGACAAAATGCATATAATTTATATTATTTATTATTTATAATAGTTTTAACTATACACGGTGAATTGGTCGTAATGTGAAGAACCTGCAAAATTTTTTTCTCACACATGCTGCTTCTTTCGTAGATGCGTTATTTTTTTTTGAAGCTTTCATATGTACCCGTGGATCAATCCTACCATCTCTAAATTGTTCCATATCATATTGTGATACTCCTTCATAGTCTATAATAATATTATGCAACAACGTGATGGCCTTTACAATGTGTACTGCATTTTCTACTTTAGTTTCAATCGCTTTTCCCAAGATCCGGAATTTAGCAACTATACTGCCGAATGAACATTCCACAACCATTCTAGCCCTTGATAGTCGATAATTAAAAATATCTTTTTCTTCATCCTCTTGCAATTGGCGTCGGGGGAAAGGCCTCATAAGGTATTCACATAGTGGAAAAGCTTCATCTCCAACAAACACGTAAGGTGTTTCAATTGTTGAATCTGGTAATGTTGTTTGCTTTGGCAATATAATTCTTCCTGATTCTATGCCACGTCGTAAAGGACAAGCATCAAACACACCACCATCACTGTCTTTTCCGTAGGAGCCTATATTGACCATTAAAAATTTGTAGTTAGCATCTGTAACAGCAAGCAAACCTATAGAGTGAAAATTTTTGTAGCAGTAGTACATAGAACCTGAATTTGCAGGTTTTTTTATTCTTATGTGTTTGCCGTCTATAGCCCCTATGCAATTAGGAAATTGCCATCTCTCCCAAAATGTCTTTGCAATTTCTTTAAATGAAGAAATAGTAGGTTCTGGCATATGCTTCTTTACCAGTGTATTCCAAATAGCTTCACATACCTCGACAACAATAACGGCTACAGTACTCTTTGAAATTCTGAAAGAATATGCAATTTGTCTGAACTGTATACCCGTTGCCAAGTATCTGAAACAAAAAGTATGGTTTCAATCTCAAAATTTTTGTTTTTATTTTTCAGAGGAAACAGTTAAAGGGAGGTGGAAAAATCTCCGTGATACTTTCAATAGAGAACTAAAAAAAGTGCACAAGTCTAGATCAGGTGAGGAAGCAAGCGGACCATGTCGTTACAAGGGTACATGGTGTTATTTTGAAGATATGGATTTCTTGAAACGAATATTAACTCCTCGAGAAACTGAAGGTAACTTGCCATCATGTCAGGAGAAAAATATTTTTGGAGATGAATCCCTATCTAAATCGCTAGAAGGTGACGAGTCTGAAGACAATCGATGGATTGAACAAGAGGAAAGCGATAAGGAAGATGGGGAATTGACTTATAATGAAGACGTTCCTGAATCAGCAATTCGTCCGAAAAGACTCTCGAAAAGAAGTAGACCGACAAGTTTACAAAAGGAACTGGAGAACTTGGAGAAATCTTTGCCTTCCTCAAGTAGTCCGAAAAATCCGATAAAAGTTAGTAGAAAACGAAAAACTGGAACCTCACAATATCAGCATGATAGTTTTGAACGTGAGATGTTGAAACTCGAAGCTGAAAAATTGGATATTTTGAGAAATACTGACGATGACGATGACGACATCAACTTTTTCAAATCACTTTTGCCGCATGTCAGGCAACTTTCTTCGATAGATAAATTAAACTTTCGTATTCAAGTACAGCATTTGCTGTATCAGGAACTGCGTAAGCGGGAACCATCACATATCACGAATATTGCATCGCGATCAACGTCATATTGTTCTCCACCTTCTTCAGACTACAACGGTAATGATCAATCATCCGATTCTAGACATCCAGAACAATACGATTATGTAATACACGAGTTCAATTAACATTATTAATGTCTGATAACAAAGAATAAAAAGGTTAAAAAGTAAAAGGCATTTTTCTACCTACCTTAAAGTTAACATGAGCCTTTCTTCTACTGAAATTGGTCGCTGAAAATTAGTTGGCTTTTTTCGAAACTGAGGCTTTATCGCATTCACTATATAGTCAAATGTTGTAGGAAGCAATCTACAATAACTGTGGAATGAATTTGGAGAATTCCTTAATTGTTCATATAAGTGGTGAAACTCTCCAAAATTCATTCGTTCCAAAAAAATTTCATTTGTTGGATTTCTCTTTCTTCCCATTTTTCTGCGTCTTGCAATTAGCATTTTCAAAGCCACATTTTCACATATAAATAATTTACGTCTTCTTGACCACCTCATTGTAACTGTTTCTCTACAAGCGTATGACAACAGACTGATCTTCCGCAATGCACAATCCCAACCCAACCCAACCATATTCATGTCGCGTCGTGTCGCGTTTGTAGATTTCAACGTAGGACAAAAAAAGTCGCGCTGCTGACATCGCTCGCGTAGTACATAAAATTGGCGTCGCTCGCGTCGTAACATTAGTCGCTCACGTAGGACATAGGGTAAGGGTACGGCCATGGTGAGCCGCTTCTCGCGTCTCGCTTTATCGCGTCTTGCTAGCGGGTAATAAACATACGAAGAAATGATCTGGTATGGACATAGTGCGCCTGCTCGCCCGCTTCCGAGTGCTCAGCCAGCTTCTTCTCGCTTTTACCGGAATGAATTACTAATTCTTTTCTCGCTTGCCGGTAAGCCCGCTCAATTGATTTCATAAAGGAATTTGGACGTAGTAGTGAATAAATATCGATAGGATGGACATTAATAAAGAAATTTTGATTTCTAAAGTGTTTTTAAATAGCGTGATATGGGATATTGTTATTTTATATTATTTTTTTTACTTATTCAATATAATTTTTTTAAGAGAAAATTTGATGTTTCAATTACAAGAAATTCATCTACATCTTTCAGTCGGTGGAAATTATATGAGTCGATATATGGTAAATGAAATAAACAAATATACTCAGGGTACTGAACCAATGAACAAAAATATGAAGAGAATTAGGGTAAATGCACTGGTTCTCGACCATTCCGTGATTTGAGATGAAATAATAATTAAAATATATCATGTAGTGCAAAATATTTTCGCGGTACGTGTTCTCGACCATTCTACCCTTCCAAGATAGTTTGCATAGTAGTGGTATAGGTCAAAGTTTTCGCGCTAAAAATTAGTTTATAATCGTCTTTCATAGAAAAGGGTTCTTTCTCGTCCTCTCTTAGAAAAGTGCTTTGTGATATATGACCAGAAAATAGTAATTATTTCTTATTTTGAATGAATTATGTGTGTATATTTTGTTCCATATCAACTATAAGATATATTTTCGAGTGTATTTCAATCAAAAAGCAAATAAATGTATATTTTTTTGTTCAATATTCGGCGGTCGCGAACTGATATTGGAAAATTTGTACCTTTTATTTCTCGACCAAAGTAGTTGAGAACCAATATGTTACTTCAATAATTGTTTATTTCAACCGATATATTTCTGTTGGGTCATTTTCATTTTTTTTTCGATACCCTGATTCATTTATATATCTACTTTCTGAATATTAGTTTGCGACCACCGAATTAACGTTGAAACACTTATTTCTACCCTTTATTTATTCGCGGTCGAGAACCAATTTGATTGTACTTAATTCTCGACCACTGGTGGTCGGTGTTTTATATTTTATTTACTCATTAGTTTCTAAATAGATATTAAGAGCAAAATAACCAAATAATGTTGTATGAGTTGCTATTTTGAAATATTTATAGAAAGTGGAAATTTTTGCAAAATAATCAGACCTTCCATGTTTTAGTTTCAAAGAAACATTATCACTAGCTATTAAGATACCCAAAAGATCCTCACGGCATAAATTCATGATGAAAAATGAATTATGCTGCAGCGGCAAACACAACGAGACGTTTTGAAGAGCGGTGCACTATGACCACCACCTGCTACAATCTAGCAGGTTCACCAGTCGCCGAGCGCTAGTCTAATCAGCCGCGATAAAGCGAGACGCGAGAAGCGGCTCACCATGGCCGTACCCACGTAGGACACACGTAGGACACAGCGTTACGCTGTGTCCTACGTGAACGAATTATTGCGAGCGATTAGCTCGACGCGACCAAACGCGATATATCAAACATTGGAATATAATAGCGCTGTCCTACGTGCAGTCGTATCGGTCGTAAAACTGTTTCAGCCGAATTTCGCGCTCTGTCGGCGATCAAATTGTTTGATATTTCCAAGCGGAATACGCGCGAACTTCAGTAGTTCTTGTTGATGCAGGCACGTTTACTTCGACCGCTCTACAATGAATGATTCAAACGAAGTTTTAATACTGGCTGTTAGAAATTCCAGTATACTCTGGGACAAGACTGATAAAAGATATCATAATCGACTGTTGGTGGATAGAGAATGTAGAATTGCCGATGAACTGGGGGAAACAAGTGAGATTGACAAATTAACTATAGTATTATATACACTGGGAGAAGTGTTTATTTGATATTATCGAAAATGCATTATAGTTAATGGATCATTTATTGGATCTATGGTCAAACAAATATTAGTTTCATGGAAATAAATAATTTATTTGAAATCCCACCAATAATCATCATTTATTATTCCACTTCATTTATTTACGCATAACTTATATTACTAATGCTGAAGAAATATCCATTTGAAGGAAATAAATATAGTTGAGGTTAATATATCATTGAGTAATAATAAATAAACCTTATTTATATGTAATACGTAGGTATCCATGCAGATTGAAAAAAAATATTTCAATTCAGTAATGGTTTACGTATTTCTTAGATTTTTTTTTATTGTTGCTATATAGTCAAATGTTGTAGGAACTGTGGAATAAATTTGGAAAAGTCCTTAATTGTTTATATAAGTGGTGAAACTCTCCAAAATTCATTCGTTCCAAAAATATTTAATTTGTTGGATTTCTCTTTCTTTCTCCATTTTTCTGCGTCTTACAATTAGCATTTTTGAAGCCACATTTTCACATATGAATAATTTACGTTTTCTTGACCACCTCATTATATGCGTATGACAACGGACTGATCTTCCGCAATGCACATTCCCAACCCAACCCAACCATATTTATGTCGCGTCGTGTCGCGTTTGTAGATTTCAACGTAGGACAAAAAAAGTCGCGCTGCTCACATCGCTCGCGTAGTACATAAAATTGGCGTCGCTCGCATCGTAACATTAGTCGCTCACGTAGGACATAGGGTAACGATAGTTACGGCGTACCGGCACCGGACCTCATTAAGGTTTCACGTTGAATACCACGTCTACAGCATCTACAGTGTTGTGCGTACTGCCATTGACTTTCATATTTGTGAACAAAAATAGTACACCAGTGCCTTTCACAAAACTAAATTCATTTATAATCGCCCAAAAACTCCTGCTGTCAGTGCTTTTAAATTTTTTTCATTTATTTGCGCCATGTTCAATGAGGAGAAATTCCTTTACCTTCCTGTAACTTCCTAAAAATCGTTTCTGCTATTGTGTTTTTAGTGCCTAATGGAATATATTTGATTTCTATGATATAGTATCTTCCAGAATTAGAACTAAACAATTCGATTGAT
Source organism: Harmonia axyridis (assembly GCF_914767665.1). Classification (NCBI taxonomy): domain Eukaryota; kingdom Metazoa; phylum Arthropoda; class Insecta; order Coleoptera; family Coccinellidae; genus Harmonia; species Harmonia axyridis. Next base: position 17,272,513 of record NC_059505.1, read on the forward strand.
GATTTTCGATATTTTCAATGTTTTCTTTAATATTTCTTGATTATTTCTTCGATAAAAATTGGTTGCAGCAAATGTAAATTAGTTGTTGTTTTTTATATTTAATAAAACACTTGCAGAGTTTATAACGGTTTATTCGAAAGGAAAAGAGAAAAAGTAAACTGTGAACACAACGACGACAACGAGTTAAAAAAGAACTGAGAGCTTCCAGAATGAGAAGCACAGATACATAAAATTAGAAGTAGCATGCTGCGCATGTCACACATAGAATAGATGAGCTTTCGGTGTACATTTACAACACCCCCACTCAACGAAAGTTCACATCTTCGCTACCAACTTAAGTACTTAAACCTAAATAACCCAGGAACTTCTTGTTTTTTACATTTTGCAATGGCTTAGTTAGTATATCAGCCACCATTTCTTCAGTGGACAAATACTTCAAACTGATTTTATTTTCCAAAACTGCATCTCTCAAAAAATGGTACCTGATATCGATGTGCTTCGATCTGTCATGGAAAACTGGATTGTTTGCCAACTTTTGGGCACTCTGATTATCATTATAAATTTCAATACAATCCAATCTTCCAGTGAGCTCAAATAAAAGATTTCTCAGATAAATAGCTTCCTTTGTGGCATCACTTAAAGCCATATACTCAGCTTCGGTTGTTGACAAAGCAACTGTCCGCTGTTTACAACTTTTCCACGATATAGATCCACCACAAAACTTAAAAACATATCCCGAAAAAGATTTCCTATCTAGCCTGTCTGATCCCCAATCAGCATCAGCAAAGCCAACTATACTAGAGTTATCATTACAAAATTTCATGGAATAATTCTTTGTTCCCTTTAAATATCGCAAGACACGTTTTGCACACTGCCAGTGCAGTCTCGTGTAACAATTATTGTATTGACTTAATGAACTCACTGCATGTGCAATATCAGGTCGTGTCATCAATGCCAAATACATGAGGCTTCCTATAAGTTCCTGATAGGGAATTTCTAGACTACAAGTTTCTTCCCCTTCAATAACATTGAGTTTAACATTGATTTCTAAAGGGGTACACACAGTTTTACAGTCAATCATATTAAACTTAATCAATAGATCATTTATATATTGCTCCTGATCAATAGTTATACTACTTTTATCTCGATTGATTCTCAAGCCCAAGCAGTGTTTAGCTTCTCCAAGATTTTTTATTTTAAATTTAGAGCTTAAATGACTTTCCAAAAATTTTGTCTCTTTCGTGTCTGCCGAAAAAACAAAAAAATCATCAACATAAAGAGCAACAATCGTTAATTTGCCTTGATTATTTTTAACGTACAAACACGGCTCAAATTTAGATTTTCTATAGCCTATATCTGATAACACTTCATCAACTCTTTCATTCCATGCACGACTTGACTGCTTCAAGCCGTACACAGCCTTTTTTAACTTGAAAACTTTGTTTTTGCTTTGATCAGAAATAAAGCCTTCGGGTTGATGCATAAAAACATTTTCCCTCAAGATGCCATTTAGAAATGCTGTTTTTACATCTAAATGCAGAATCCTTAAATCTAACTTTACAGCTAATCCTATCAATAGTCTCAGAGTGGAATGTCTCACTACCGGAGCAAAGGTTTCACTATAGTCAATACCTTCTCTCTGAGTGTAACCTTTAGCTACAAGACGCGCTCTATACTTGTTTTCATTTTCACTCCCGCACTTCACTTTGAAAACCCACTTACACTGAACTATGGTGGCCGCTTCAGGTGGATCTACAAGTTCCCATGTTTCATTCTCGTAGAAGGACTCAATCTCCTCCTCCATGGCACGCTGCCACTCCTGCCGGTCTGCACTGGAGAGCGCCTCTGCTACAGACTTTGGAACTTGTTGCATGTTCGGTGAAGGGGCACCATTGAAGTAGGTGACATAATCATCAAATGCCTTATTCTTAGCATTCCTTTGCGACCTTCTTGGAACCTGTGTCGTGTCTGGTGGACTTATTTGAATATCTGGAACGTAGTCATTATCTGAAAACTCATTATTGATTAATTCATCAGAACTTAAAGACAATGGTTCACTTTCATCCCCCACTGAATCCAGATCTTCCTCTGGATCTTCAGTAAGAGATACTACGGGTGGTTTTTCAAATACCGTCACATCACGACTTGTGATGACACTCTTCGTACTAGGGTTGAAGCACCTATAGCCCTTTGTAGTTTCATCATAGCCCACTAGAATATGCTTTGTTGATTTTTGATCCCACTTCTTTCTGTTGGCCTTTGGCACATGCACCATGACTGTACTTCCATATACACGAAGGTGACTGACGTCGGGTTTTCTACCAGTCCACATTTCGTATGGTGTCTTCTCTATCTTCGAGCATGCTGAACGATTCCTCAAATAGCACGCTGTTTTGCAAGCTTCGGCCCATAAAGTCTTACTCAGTCCTTCCTCAAACAGTAAGCACCTTGCCTTCTCTACCAGTGTTCGATTTATTCGTTCAGCCATTCCGTTTTGCTGAGGTGTGTGGCTGTTTGATGTCTGGTGTACAATTCCAGCTTTCTTTAAAAACATGCTGAATTCTCGATTGCAAAACTCTCCTCCATTATCACTCCTCAGAACTTTGATTTTTGTGTCAAGTTGATTCTCAGCTAGGTTTTTATATTCTAAGAATTTATCATATGCTTCATCTTTGGTTTTTAAGAAGAATACGAAACACATACGGCTGTAATCGTCAGTGAAAGTGATGAAGTATTTAGCTCCACCTAATGATGTGCTTTCCATTGGACCGCATATGTCACTGTGGATTATTTCCAGAAGTTTTTCTGCTCGACTGCCTTCTTTTGGAAATGGTAAACGAGCTTGTTTACCCCTGCAGCATACCTCGCAATTTCCAATGTTTTTCTCTTGGTACACAAGGCCATCTACCAACTTCGATGTTTTCTTCAAATATAAATCGTTGATGTGGCCCAAACGTTGATGCCAAGTATTCTTGCTAACTGCTTGATAGCACACTGGCTTCTCTTCATGCACGTTCAATTTGTACACATTGTTGCACAAGCTAGCAGTTGCCACTAAAATATTATGGCGATTGTAAATGTCACAACCATTTTCACTGAATGATACCTTATTTCCATTTTTGATTAGCTGACAAACAGAAAGTAAATTTGTTGTCAATCCTGGAACATATTGAACATTTTCTAAAATTATGCGATGGTTTTTGTCAGTTACTGTTCTGATCTCGACATCACCTGCACAGTCAACCTTAATTGTGGATTTGTTCGCAACAACTATCTCTGATAAATCAGGATTTCTTGTGTTCATTAACCATTGTTTAGATGCTGTTAAGTGAACACTGGCTCCACTATCCACATACCAATCTGTCTCTTTGAAATTACCGGTTGTGAATACAGCACTAAAACCTCCTTCAGATCCAGATTTGTTTGGACATTTAGACATATAATGTCCGCTTTTCTTGCACTTGAAACAAATAATATTATTGAGGTCCTTTTTGTTTTGACTTGCCTGTCGGTTTGAATTTGACGTTTTACCGGCCGCACTGGTTGCAGAATTCTCTCTTGCTTTGCTAGCGCCATCTCTCCAAGGTTTTCTGTAACCTGATCTGGTGTTCCTGTTCGCTGCGAACGCACCATTGTTGCCACTGTTACCTCCATCTATCTGCATGTCTAGTAATCTGGTTTTGATTGAATCTGTGGTGATTGCTAATCCCGAATGTTCCACGGCCATTATCATCGGACTATACTTTTCAGGAAGACCTGCTAGCAACAAGGAACCAATCCACTCTTCATCGATTTTAAAACCTGTTCGTCGTAGTTTTTGAGAAGTCTCGATGATCTGATTTATGTAAGATTCCATGCTATTGTGGTTTTCAAGCCTGGCCGATATTAATGTCCGTAAAAGCCCAATTTTTCGCATGAAACCACTGTCATCATATAAGTTTCTGAGACTGGTCCATAATTCTTGAGCACTTTTGGCGTCCTTCACGTGTGGGAACAAAGAAAGGTCAATTGTTAATACCAACTTTGCTTTGGCTTTAGCAATTGTGGGAAGATCCGTTTCGCTACCGTCGATGCATTTACTTAGTCCTTCAAGCACAAACACATTCTCGACTGCGAAAGCCCACTCGTCGTAATTCTCACGTCCTAAAAGCTTGGGGACGCTCATCAAGTAATTGGCGGCCATTTTGCTTTTGTGAGAAAACACGTGTATCACTGTTTAAAACGACTTTTTGTTAACTATCCCGAACTGAAAAACTTTAAACTAGGTTCACACGCGGTGTAAGCGATCTGGTGTCCATAACCTGTTGTTTTTTATATTTAATAAAACACTTGCAGAGTTTATAACGGTTTATTCGAAAGGAAAAGAGAAAAAGTAAACTGTGAACACAACGACGACAACGAGTTAAAAAAGAACTGAGAGCTTCCAGAATGAGAAGCACAGATACATAAAATTAGAAGTAGCATGCTGCGCATGTCACACATAGAATAGATGAGCTTTCGGTGTACATTTACAACATTAGTTAGTCCGAGATTATTTTCAACAATTGAACCTTATTCTCAATTGAATCAATTGGAAATGCAAATATACTTAAAAATTCTCTGTAAAATAACGGTAAACAAAAAATCGATTATAGATATTACCTATGTGAAATGAGTATCTATCAATGTGTAATATTCAGTCAATTTGCCAATGAAATTCCAGATACACATAGATTATTTCTTTCACGTAATACCTAGATTACCTGATGATGGTATATTTCCACTGGAGTTATACCATCTGTTTTTAATGAGGTGCTCTTCGAAGATTCTAACCTTTGTTGTTATTCTGATCCACCAACACATTTTTATGGTTTTATGATTTTGTCATGCTTGCATACGTTCTTCTAAAATTACGTAGAAACTCATTGAACAATGAATCATTCAACAGGACAGTCCACAAATAGTCTATCCCAACGGTCTCGTTTCCTTCGTTCCTCCGTCGCTGGTACTCAACTTAGTTGCAATCGCCTACGGTTTTGTTACCTGTAACCACAGTTACAAAATCGCGGTATTTTGGAGCGGTATTTTTCTGGAGCGGTCGCGAATGTACCGTGACTGGTGAGTAACCGGTATTCCCATCCCTAATACAGGGCTTACAAGTTTCAAGATTTTTTTTTAGTTTTTTCTTCATTGCTCTTTCAGTTTTTGTGCTCTCAAGATCAAATTTGGACTATAGGTTATGTTTTAGGGTTTACAGCAGCCGAATGATTGTAAGAAGCTACAGGGATATATTTTGTCACCTCATAAACTTTTGCAGTACGGCGGTGGTGAATGAATACTATATTATATTCATGAATTTTTCGGTTTCTGTTACTTTTACGCATCTGCGATCGTCATCGAGAAAAGAGTGAAATCATTTTTTGTTATTGGCTACACTTAATTAAAATTTTTACTAAAGATAAGAACCTATTAGATATTACATTGGAAACAAAAAACTTTTGGTTTATGAGCAAATTACAAGTTTCCTTAGACATTAACTAGACATAAGAACTTTATCGCTTTTTGGTTCGGTAACTTAACGTTTGCGGACACATGTTCATGGAAAAAAGTCTTATTTTGACCTGAAAAATACTCCCTTGAAATCTTGATATTGAATTTTGAATCACCCCCACAATAATTATCTCATGCAAGTACCTAGTGTTTCAAAAACAATCAATTTTCATCATGAAATTTTGCTATAGTTTTAAGAACGATCTAGGGTCAATTTGGCGCCCTTGAATTATGCCCCGAGAGAAGCTAAACTTCTTTCCACCCGGTCGCTTGGCCCTGGGTGTGTTAGTTCTGTGTGTTCGATTCTTAGATCCTAGTATTCTGGCTAGGTATGATGTTCTGACACATCGTTTGAATACTCTTAATTCACTTTCAGTTTAGTTCTATCCGCTCTGCCATTGATCGACTATTTCGTTTTTGAAGTTGACCAAGTTAACATCGATTATGTATTGTAATGCTTGTAATGCTTACCAGATATAAGTTATATTAGCAATCGAGATAAATATAAATTAAAAATGGCATCAGGAAGCGAAGTTGAGTATGAGACGGGTCCTCCTGATAATTCGGAAAATGGTGCAAATTATAAATGTTGCGTTAAGAAAAAGTTGTCAAATTGCGTGTGTGTGAACTATTATTCACTTTTGCATGCAAGTTGTGCTAAAAGGCAGCCAAATTTGAGAATACTGGACGATCATAAAGTGCAGTGTTGTGAAAGGTCTGACATGGTCATGTCCGCGGAAAACAGAGAAATGCAAAATATTGAGATTAAATATCTTAAGGAATTAGTAAAGGAAACACAAGACAAAAACGGAGTACTGAAAATGAATAATGAATTATTAATAGAGAAAGTGAGGTTAATAGAAGAAAAAATTAAAGACTTAACAAAAAAAGTTGAAAACAAGTCTAGTTATGCTAACGTGATAAGCAGAGCACAGAAAACACAGACAGGAACTACTATAGAAGAAATGTCAAAATGGTCAAACAAGTCGAGAGGAACTACTGTCGAAGAAATGTCAAAGACGTCAAACAAGTCGACAAGTATAAACAAAAACAAACATTTAAGTTTAATGCCAACAATTGTGGACAAGTTTGCAGGTGCGACAAGTATTCAAAAGCCAATAATAACGATCAACAAACCAGGTATGAGCCAAAATTACGAAAATGACACTGAAATACTACAAAAGGACATGCAAGAGAATGTTAGGGATTTTTTCAGTGTTCTTTCCAGTGATAAACAGGCAAGAGAGGAATCAAAGGCCGTCAGAATGAGTGGAAATGAGCGAGGTGTTTCAGATGACTATGAAGGCCAATGGATGTCTGCTAGAAAAGGAAAAAATAGAAATATGAATAGGAATATATGTACTGGTACTAAAGAAATAGATAAGGATATAGGCTTTCAAGGAGCTCCAAAAAAACAATGGATATATGTTGGTGAAATTGCAGGAAAGGAAGTGACAGCTGAAACAATGATCAAATATTTGAAACAAAGTAATGATAAATATGAGTTTGATGTAAAAAAGCTAAATACAAAGAAAAATAACTCTGCATTCAGCATTGGTGTGGCCTCTAAGAAATTTTATTCTGATATTTGTAAACCAGAGTTCTGGCCGGAGGGTGTACTAGTCAGAAACTTTTCATTCAAGAATTTTTTTCGGAGGGAGCTGGGCAGACCACCAAATATCCTAAAAGAAGTAAATTGAAGCCAATATTGAAAGATATAAATATATTTCATCAGAATGTTCAGTGTATTGGGACCTCATTTCTGAGGGTGGAGGAAATGCTGGCCAAACACTGAGTAGACTATCTATGCGTCTCTGAACATTGGGAATCTATGGAAGAACTGAAAGAGTATAAGTTTGATGGATATAAGTTGGAAGCTGCTTTCTGTCGTGAAAAAGGTAGACATGGGGGAACCGTAATTTTCAGTCGAGATGAAAAAACTGCGTACAACGAGAGGATATTAATTCAATAAGTGCTGTGGGAGTGTTCGAATGTTGTGCAATACAATGTATGGAAGGAAACACTAAATACATAATTATCTCCTTATATAGACCTTGTTCGCAACCAGGGAATGATATGGATTTGTTTTTTGAAAAATTGGTTTTACTTCTTGATAAATGTTTACTGGAGCAATGTAGAATTATAATAGCCGGCGATTTTAATATAGATGTCCTAAAGGACACCAAAGATTCTAGAAATTTTTTAATGCTATTGAAAACTTATAATTTAGGTTTAGGTACTATGGAACCCACTCGAGTTGCTAAAACATCTGGCACATGTATAGATAATGTTATATCTAATGTGATGGGAGTAACAAGGGTATTAGAGGAGCATATATCAGATCACTCTGGTGTAAAGATGACATTCCAAACTAGCAATACCCCTTTGAATAACAATTTCACAAAAAAAGTTAGAATATTCAAAGATAGTTATTATGAGAATTTAGAGCGGATGCTTGGTGAGATTGATTGGTCAGAAATTTATGTGTTGCCTAAGAGCGAGATAAACACTATGTGGAACACGTTTGCTGGTCATATAAATACCATCTTTGAGACTTGTTTCCCACTTAAGGATGTTAAAATAACGCCACAATCAAACGAAATAAAAAGATCACCATTAATTAGGTCTCTAAAAACAAATCTCGATTTTCTTTTTGTGGCAAAAACTCATGATTCCACATACGCTAAGGAATATAAGAAAATTAAATGTAAATATGACGCAGCTTTGAGGGAGGCTAAACAAAAATATTATGGTGAAATTATATCAAATGCAGCAAACAAAAGTAAAGCTGTGTGGAACATAATCAATGAACTGAAAGGTAACAAGAAAAAAGTACTAAATCTTCCATCGATAGCAAATGTTGGTAGCTGCAATAAAAAGGTTTTGGCAGATGAGTTCAGTAGACATTTTACCAATACAGTCAAAAGTGATATTAAGACTTCACCAAATGCAAAAAGAGACAGTTAGATGAAACGATCCATTAATTCTTTTTATATGTTCAAGATTGAAAGGGCAGAGATTATTAAAACTATCAAGAAAATGAAAAATAAGAGATCATGTGGCTGTGATAATATCCCCATATTTGTAATAAAACGTTGCATTGAACAAATTGTAGATTCCCTAGCATATATAAAACAGCCCGGTTTCCGAGTACAATTGAAGAGTCGTAAATCGCCTATCCCTTCTTGAAACAATCTTGATCAAGGTGTTTTTGGCCACTTATAAGTGATACAAGCTCTTACGAAAAGCGCCCCCATACGATAATGCAATATCTAATTATAGATTCTGCTAGCGACTTATATACCAGAAGTAAATTATCGCGAGAAAGGATATCTCTGAGAGTATAAAACCTATACATTAAGAGTCTTATCCTCTTCAAAACAAACTCTGCCTGGCTGTCCCATCTCAAATGCTGTTCAATTATCAGGCCCAAGTACTTGATAGTGGAGGTCTTCTCAATTGAATTACACTGACACAATGAATTGTGAGTGCATGTGGATTCATGTATGTTTAAAGTACCTACAGGCTGATCACTTGATAGAAGAGAAAATGAAACATATCTAGTCTTATCCACATTCAAGCTTAAAAGATTATTGCTCAACCAAATATGCAGCCTTCGAAGATCCTCTTCAGCAGTGCGGTAAACACTCTGCCAGTCCCTTCCTGTGACACAAAGTACTGTGTCATCAACAAAACACACGATACTTCCCTTTAAATTTCTTATTCTAGCTATATCGTTTATATACACCAGAAATAATATGGGACCTAAGATAGTCCCCTGGGGTACTCCAATGTCCACCACCGAAGCAGCACTCCGATCTCGACCAACTTTCACCCTTTGAGTTCTGTCACACATGTAACTTCGCATAAGTTTCAAAGCATGTCCTCGAATGCCGCATTTGAACAATTTAGCCAACAAGATGTCATAATATACAGTGTCAAAATTCATTAATCTCTTTTGTAATTTGATCGAATTAGTGAATATCTGGAAAACAATAAACAGTCCTACAGTACCGATTTAATACTTTTAATTATATTACAATTTCAATTTGGGAACTGTTTGAATCTCATTGATTTTATGTAGGTATGTATCCTAGTATGAAATTGTTATAACAGATTACTTCATAACAAACCTTAATTCTCAGGTAGATATGTCAAAGTCAAATTTAACATACCTACCTAATTTTTCTGACTCAAATAGAAGTTCAAACAGAAGCTGAATTATTTACAATTGATTCATTTTTATTCAATTCCAGTCCGAAAGAACTCTGTATTTACTCAATCAACTTCCTTGGTACTACATGAATAAAGAAAATATAAAAATCTACAGTATTTTCACGAAAAGAGCAGAGAGACCTATTTCAATGAGCAATTCCCTTCTGGAGATAAACTTCTTATTACTTGTGAGAGTAAGTATAAATCCTTTCTTGTTTCATTATGCTAATTCATGTTGAATGAATCTTGGTCGTTTTTACAAAGTGCTAGAACATAATTGAAAAATTCCGTACTTTTGATAGATAGTCTACAGTCTAGTCGGTTATTCACCTGACATTCCGCATCAACAAAGACATTTTTGTTCCTATACTCAGACTCTACATATACGTCGTATAAGTATATATCTCCGAAAGGAATTAAATTACTCGAGACAAGCTTATCATCCGATAATTATCCAAACGAATTATTGACTCAACAAAATTTTTTGAGCAAAATTCCAAAAGAGGAATCGGACTAAACTAAACTAAGAAATGTATTTTGTTTGCCATTATTTCTATCCAATAATTAATACTTGTAATTACAGAAGTGATGAAGATAAGATTGATCCGTTTTCTAAAGTTGATGTACATACATATATGATGGAACGTAAACATCGTAGACTTACAAACAACGAGTACAAAAAAAATGACGAGCGAGTTTATGACGTTAAAATCCTACAAAACGAAAATCCATTAAGGACTTAAATAAGACCTTCCACTCCCATCCTTATGCCACAACATCGTCATGGGATACTAGGATCGATACCACCTTGCAAAGGAAAAGCAAAAAGAGGTGGACGTAAAAGTCCAATCTCCTGCTGTCCCCTCGCAACAACCAAAATTTTCCTGACACAAGCGAAAAGCTGTCAAGAAACATAGAATTCTTCTGTTTCCAGTTTTCTCCGAATGGAGCAAATCGAGGTCATATCTCAAACAAAGACGAATCATAGAATTAGCATTAAAATAAAATTTTGAGTCACTACAGATAAGTAACCAGAAAGCTCGAAGCCAGGAAATCCGGCTTTCTACACTTACCATCTAGAAGATGAGAATCTACTGGAGAGTAGTAAAATAGTTGGTAATATTCCACACACACTTTGCGTGTTGTCTACTGCTCGATTGCAGTATTTAGCATTGGGATGCATGCTAATATGCGTCTGGACTGTTATTATTATTATTATTTGAACTGGGGTCGTTTTGCTTCGGTAAGCCTTCCGGGAACTGCGACCATGCAGATCTTTTGTTCACTATCCTACTCATTCATAGAAACCCAGGGAGGTCGTCAACGACGTTAATAAAATTGACAACCTCCCTAGGGGCCTTGGCCATTACCTCTCTGGTATCCAGGACCGGCTTGCCCATGTGAATGGTTCTTAGGCCAGCCAACTCTGGACACTTGCATATCAAGTGTTCAGCCGTTTCTACTTCCGATCCACAGAGCCTGCAAATCTCGTCTGCTGACTTACCCATACGGTACAAATGATGTTTGTACCGTCAGTGCCCCGTCAGCAGTCCCACCATCACCCGAAGCTCTGCTCGCGACAGCTTCAGGAGCTTTCTGGTGTAAGTAGGTGAAACCTTCACGAATTTCTTTGCCTGAGCAAGTCTAGGAGTGTTAGTCCAGTGGATTGTCCTACTGTTCAACTCCCATAGCTGGACCGCAGCTTTGTATTGGTCTTTTCCTATCCCACAGAAAGGCTTAGGTCCAGCAGGTCTTAAACTTGATGCAATTTTTGCAAGCTCATCCGCTCTCTCATTTCCTTCAACCCCACAGTGCCCTGATACCCATAGTAGAGTCACCTTATTTCCTCTGGCCAGTTGCTTTATGGTGTTACGGCACTCCAAAGTCAGCAGAGACCCCTGACAGCACGATTCCAGGGATCTCAGCGTGGTTTGGCTGTCCGTGGTGATGTAGATATGCGCCCCTTTGAGGTTCATTTTGAGACACTCCTGGGCGCATACATAAACAGCCATTATCTCGGTCTGTAGAAGCGAGGGCTCACTTCACAGGGCTTTAGAGATCCTCAGTCTAGGTCCATATATCCCAAATGCCGGTGCCCTTTTCTGTTTTTGATCCATCTGTAAACCATATGGATGACTTTTTGTCCAGACGATTTATGAGACTTATTGCACTATGACGGTCATTTATAACCGTTTCAAAGGGCGTTTCAAAATCGTAGGTGGTTGGCATATCTGATGGTTTTGCAAGGAGGTTTGAATCTAGTTGATTCAGTATCCTCATATGTCCAACCCAGTTCCAAGGAAGGAGCTTTCCATTATGGGAAATTCTTATTGCTTCGAGCAGGCTACATTTCCTCACATGTAGGTGTAAGGGAGGCAAGTCTAGTATGACCTCCAGCGCTGCCGTGGGAGCTGTGCGCATATCTCCTGTGACACCAATACACGCCAACCTTTGCAGTTTCTGCAACCTGATGCGTGTGGTGACCTCCTCGGTTTTTGTCCACCATGCTAGAGATGCATAGGTGACAATAGGGCGTACCATCGCTGTGTATAACGACAGTACCATTTTCGGTTTCACTCCCCATGTCTTTCGAAAGAGTCTTTTGCATGCCCACATAGCCGCCGTGGCTCTGGAAAGAGTCTTATCTATATGTTTCTTCAAGTTCAGTTTATTGTCCAGGATAACACCTAGATATTTACACTCACTAGAGAAGTGCAGTGTCTGACCATTTAGGACCAGAGCTCTGAAGTCGAGATTCCTTCTTCTAGTGAACGGAATTATTGATGTTTTCGAGGGGTTGACAGTAAGCCCCTCTTCCTCGCACCAATTTTCAATAATTTTGAGAGCAAGTTGCATTCGGCTACTTATTGGGCCCCCATGCTTGCCTCTAACCGTTACCACTATGTCGTTGGCGTGAGCCTGGACGTTAAATCCGCCTGTTGTAAGCCTCTCCAAGAGGCCATCCATGACCAAGCTCCACAGCAGGGGTGATAGAACCCCTCCCTGAGGGCATCCCCTGCACGTCAGCACAGTCACTTCGGTTTCTCCCAGATAGGCTGTAACGGTTCGTCCTTTCAACATAGCTAGTATCCACTTAACAGTGGAGGGTTCTATCCCTTTCCTTTTGGCTGCATTGCATATGGAGGTATGTAGGGTATTGTCAAAGGCCCCTCCGATATCACCGAACATTGCAAGCAGAATCTCCTTTGCGTTGAGGGTGCCTTCCACCTCTCTAAGAAGATGATGAAGGGCGTCTACAGTAGATCTACCCGCCCTATAAGCAAACTGTTTGCTGTGGAGTTTTAAACTTCCTCTTATATTATTGTCAATTATTTTCTCCATGGTCTTCAGGAGAAAGGAGGTGAGGCATATGGGTCGATAGGATTTAGGCTCCAGGGAGCCTTTTCGACCCTCTTTGGGTATGAATACTACCCTCGCCTCCCTCCATGATTTCGGGATATAGCCCCTTGTAAAGCTGGCCTGTAGGTGGACCCACCTGATGCAGGAACCTTTGGAGTTCCTAAGGGCTGAGCCCCGGAAGCTCCAGAGGATTGAACTTTGGAGGCACCCGAGGCCTGCGCCCCGGCACCTCTTGAGGACCGTGCGACTTTTGAAGCCTCACATTTGGCACTCTTAGGCTCCTTGCCTTTAGGCGTGCTGTCCTCCGACCTAGTTCTCTTGGTGCCTCGGCCTGTTGTCTGCCTTGGACCAATTGGTTTGGAGGCTTCTTTCCTGGAATCGTCAGGAGCCATCCCTTTCTTGGGGAGGAACTTCATCCTCTTTCTGGCGGCCCCGGAGAGTCTAGGTCTCCTGACCGTCAGCTTTTCGAGGCCAGCTACGACCTCTTCATCGCTCCTCTTCAGCAGCATTTCCTCCGCCATGTGGTCAGGACTTGCGCCCTGTTCCTCAGGCTGAGTGAGGCTTTGTTCTTCCTCAATTAGCACATTAGGGCTAGTGCTAGGCCCTTCTCTTTCTACTATCTGGTCCATATGAAGTCCCACGTGCAGCTTAGGAATTTCAGTCACCAGAGGCAGAGCCGCGCATGCCCCTGGAAGGCCAATTAAACCAGAGGTCGCCTGGTATCTGGAGTTCGCATATTCAGGACTAGATCCTCCCACTAGCCACGCAGACTTCGGCATACGCTGTTCCACCTTGTCTTGGGGAATGTTCTTATTGTGTCTTTCATACACTCGGTTGAGGCGGTTAAGCCAAATCCCCCGGCATGTGTCCTCTGCTCGCGAGACATGACCACAGACATCAGATTCCACATGTCGGTATATCAGGCATGAAGGTGCTGATCCCTTGCATACCTGGCATCGTAAACCCCGTGCAATACCCCAAGACACGACACTACAGCAGGGTATGGGGAGTCGCACCGCATTGGTCAGTGTCAGTCGATCACTGTCCAACTCTCGCCCCGAGGAGGCTGCGGTGAACCATGCCAGCACAGACCTTGGCATGGCTGGGGTCGACTAATCCCCCGAGACTTGCGTCTGGACTGAGTCTGGTGTCCACGGGCTCTTATACTATTATTATTATTTATATATTGAATGAAGTTGAGTTATTATTGTAGGGGTGAGTGGGGTTGGACGTTCCGATTTTTAAATAATACGAATTTTCATCATGATAATGAAGGATTTCATTTTCAACTTGGTATAATATCGAACGAATATTTATTCTTTTTGAAAATCTTATAGTCGTTTTTACTGATACCTCGATAGTTTTTTTCACAGAAGCAAAGGTTTGTAAAATTTCGGAGCGGAGCATTCAACCCCACTTTGGGGCGAGTTGTTCCACCTTTGAGGCAAATTGTACCTCTTAGATTCTGATATTTTGTTGAAATAATGAATTATGATTATGTGGGTTTGTATGAATCTTTTTATTTAGCTAAAATAAAATTGAAGTCCATAAAATCTATAAATCTTATCTAATGTGTAAATATACTTTCAAAATGAAAAACATATCAGTTACTTCCATATAAACTTTTTATTCAGGTTAATTAAGTCTAATCATCAATCAGCAGTCTTTTTTTATCAATTGTGACTAACTTTGACAATCTCCATTTTTATTCATCAGCAATCTTATTCATCAATCTTCTCTTCATCTGACTCACAATAATTTGGTAGGAGCCTAATTTTTACACATAGTACACTCTATCCACAATCCATTGTTGTCTTGGTCGAGAATTTTAATTTGAATCATAACAAATTAGCCAGTAGGTACCATTCCAGGGGTAGGATTCTGTAACTTTCGTTATCATAGCAAACGAAAGCGATAACGTTACGAAGCGAAGCGAATGCGGTATTCTGTAAGCGTCTTTTTCTTTATCGTTTCGTTATCTTTACGCTTTTAGTTTCGTTGTCGGAGCTTACCGACTTTACACGAAGGAACATTGGCAACGTTGCAAATAAGTAGATATTTAAGCTACTGTAGGATTCTGCAGGTTTTGACATATGAGGTACCTGAGATAATCTCTAATAAGAGCAATGAGATAAGAGTCCCTTTTATGGACTCTAGCTGTAATGTCCTTTGAATAATCCACAGTATTTAACTTGAGTATTGTCAGAAATTATATTTTGATTTATGACTCTCATTGGAAGTTACTCAACAAAGGGTTTCATACCATTTTAAACTGTTTAGTTTATCATTAAGAATGAATTAGCGAATTGAAGACAGCACCTGAATGTAAATATTGAGTATTACAAAAATTCTTATTTGAGCACTGGAAGAAATTCGAAATGGAACCTCGTTCAATGGATTATAATTTAAAACCTTCATTCTTATTCCAGTTACAAAACCTACCCATACTACAAAATAACTTCGGGGAGTCAACTAATAGTGTGTATAGGTATAAAGAAATATTCATCATGTTTTCAATGATTCTGATCATCGACGAGGAAATCTCAAGAAGAGTTCGTCTAACTCTTACAAGAGAGGAGAATAGATTTCTTCGAGATAGAAGTGATCCATTTAACTTAACGGATGAGAGATTCATAGACGTTTTCCGTTTGTCGAAACATTTAGTTCACGTTCTATTCGATGAATTGAAACCATTTATGGATAATTATTGGAGGAACACGAGAACGCCATTTGAACAGCGAATATTGATAACTCTGAGATTTTTTGCCAGTGGAAATTACCAACGCGGTATTGGACAAGAATATTTGCTAGCAGTAAGTCAACCCATGGTCAGTCGTTGTGTTAGTGAAGTGACTAAATTGATTAACCATGTATTCCAAGGAAGAATTAAATTCCCTAATGATTCTGAGAAGACCCAAAATAAAAGGAAATGTGGAATACCAGGAATAATTGGAGCAATCGACTGTACACACATAAAAATCTTGAAGCAATCAGAAGAAGAGCATTCCTTTTTGAACAGAAAAGGATATCACTCAATTAATGTGCAGTCGATTTGCAATTCTGATCTTTTAATATTGAATGCCAATGCTCGATTTCCTGGAAGTTGTCATGACTCCTTTATATGGCGCCAATCGTTAATCAAGACGCAATTTTTCAATAATTAATAGAATGAATTTCAAAGTTAATATTAAGAATTGTGATATTGTGAAGCAAAACATTCAAAATTATAACATCGAAATCATTCAAGTGTCATAATATGACGCTTAAGACTTGGTCACGTGGTAAAAGTAAACCAATCAAAAACGTCGTCGGACTTTTCGTAATGACAACGAACCCTAAAATGTTTCGTTATCGTCATGAGGTCGTTCTTTGCTTCGGCAAACACGACTATTGCCGAATCCCTTTACAGAATACCGAACCGAGCAAAACTGTCGTTTCGTCACGTTTTCGCTTCGCTTTGCCGTTACAGAATCCCACCACAGAACCTTACCGCGGTCACTCTCGGTATCTTGCGTTTTGCCCCTTCGTAATCCTGATATTTTTCTCCACTTTCCTCCTTGCTTTTACCATTTACTTTTCTTGTATCTATGATTTTTCTGTTCCAGTCCTTGTAATGCCTTCATCAGTTTGTCTTTTTTGCTGCCTGTTTTTTAGCCAATCCATTTTTAATGGCATGTCAGTTTGAATAGTCGTCTGTGGTCAACGTCATTTTCTAGAATTCAATGTAAGGTCATGCGGAAAATTCAATTTCTCTTGCCACAGTTTTAACAGATTTTCCGTCGTTGGTAATAGCAGGGGAAGCTTGACGTAACAATTGTCTTGGAGGTCTTACCTCTCTCTGTCTAGTAGTTTCGCATCCGTAGAATACAAAAAAAATTGTCATGAAAATTTTAAATACGATTGAAAGTCGATTGGAACTTATGACCCCAAATTACTTCAATATACGAACATTGACATACTGGCAAACTAACAAAATCAATTGAAACAATACTAAAGCAATAAGATTGCTTACTTATGTAACAACAAGTGGGGAAATTAATGCATGAATAGGTTCATAATTAACAAAGATAGACCAAATAGTTCAAACATGAAAACTGATAATTACGTGAAGTTTCGAGAGCACGTGCACACAGCCACTCAACCACCGTCACCAGAGTAATAAAAATTACTGCTAAATTGACGCTCCACTTGGTGCTTTAGAAGCATATTTTGCATATCTTGCTATCTTTTTTCGTTACAAAGCATCAGAACACCTTACCCCGGGAACTTCCAGCCCCGCTCTCCCCTACTTACTTACATTGAAAGAAAAACCTGACTAATGATTGATCTTTTTGAAAGTATGTGTTTCAATAATAATTTTAATATCTTCGATTTTATTACAGATTTTCAAAGCGATATATTCTATTGCTGCTCTGATAGCTCAGTTTGTCACATCCACTTCTGGGAGTTCACAATAATTAATCTTTGATTATTTATAGCATTATGCACCAATATGAACATAATTCTTGAAAATATTAAATTATTCAGAAAATCTCATGTTTAGATACTTCATCCTATTTTTGTCCTTCCTCCTGCCTCTATCAAAAATTTCTAGCTTGAGAAAAAAACTCCCTGGTATTGAGTTGGGTCAAGAATTATCAGTTCCTATTACCCCCGTTAAGCTATCCGAACCACTTTCGAATTTTTGATTTTTTTTAAGCAATAATTTTAGGCTTATTTTAGGCTAATCTCTAACCTTATTGAGAAACGATTTACTCCAAAATTGTCGAAGGAATCACGGGTTCTGTTAACTTAACTTTGAGCTATCAGAACCACCGAGTTAATCGGTTTCTTATGGACAATCTGATTACATCTGATTTATGCTCATTTTAGGCTCACGTTTGAACCCATTGTCAAATTTCTGAATTCAAGTTCTGAAAAACAAACCCTGGGTTCTACTAGCTTTATTATTGAGCTAACAGAATTCAATCGTAAAGAAACTCCCCTGAATAATTCAACTTAAACTTTTGGTTCTTCATTAGGTGAAAAATGCAAAACGAATATAAATATGGAAAATCTGATTACGCCATAATATAAGGCGCTATTCAAACTAATTTATTACCGTATTATAAAATTTTTTGCTTTTCAGATTACCGAGATCTTATGGGTATTACTTGATTCATGGGCAGTGCGTGAAAAATGCAAATCGAATATGAATATGGAAAATCTAATGTCAATATAATTAAAAGCTCTCTGAATTCAAGTTTTTTCAAAAAACCCTGGGTTCTGCTAACTTTATCATTAAGCTAGCAGAACCCAATCGTAAAGGAACTTTCCAAAATAATTTAACTTACATAGTAATTTTAGGCCCAATTAAGGCCAATTTATTATTCTATTACGACATTTTTTGCCCCTCAGGCGAGATATCCAGGGTACTACATATTAGATTCATACTCAATCAATCATTCAATCACTTATTCAACAAAGCATCGCAGAACAGAAGACAATACTTAAATGTCAACCTTATATTTCAAAATTACAGTGATAAAAAAGTCAATAATAAATAACCAATCTTACATGTTAACTTTCTACGATAAAAATCAAATACAAAAATACACATACAACAACCAATCAGAAAACAACTATACTACAACTATAGCGTCAATCATAGAATGCAGAAATCAGTGGCTTCTATTGGGTATCAAGTTGATTTACCAAAGAGTGAACTTGTGTTCAAAGGTCATATTGACTCTAATTGGTCTGTAGGAGCTGTATTAGAGAAGAAGCTAGTACCATTACCTTTTACTTTAGCATTGAGCGGTCTTTTAAATCATCAAAAAAATCAATTCCGATTAGGAATTGTCATATTGATAGGATGATTTTTCCATTGAATTGCAATGAATAAAATTGATTGTGCATTTCTACATTCAATTTGATTTCAATTGATAATATTTTCAGATTTATATGAATGCAATCATAGATAATCAAATTTTGTTGTATTATTTTACTAAAGTTTATTTTGAAGGAATACTATTTCCTTCGTCAAAGTAAGTTCATCATAAACTTTTTTATTTCTGATTTTTTAATATCTTTGAGAGTACTAGATCTCTAAAGACATTTGTTATTCAGTCTTTAAAAGTGTAGAAGAAAGTTATTGTAAGAGAATATGATCAGATGAAAGTGATTAAAATAGGTGAAAAATGTAGAACGAATATGTAGGTACATGGAACATCTGATTACACCATAAGTTCAGGCTCTATTCAAGCTAATTTATTATACTATTACGAAAGTTTTTGCTCTACAGATTACCGAGATCTCGTGGGTACTACTGGATTTATTATATACCGGTAGTAGGTAAAAATGCAAATCGAATATGGAAAATCTCATTACACCATAATTTTAGGCTCTATTTAAATTAATTTATTACTGAAGAGTAGTAGTAGCACAGGTCCTGATATGTGTTATTGATAACAAGCTACAGTTCACTGAGCATATCAACTGGAAGCTTCGGTTGGCCTATTCTACCCTGAAGCAGATTTATGCACACAGATATTCCCTCAGCCGGAGCACAAAGATAATGCTCTGTGAGTCCTTATGTTTGTCACATTTGAGTTTCTGTGATACTGTGTATGGCCCCGCGCTGAACTCGTATAATACTGGACGCATTCAAAGACTCCAAAACTTATATACAAGATGGCGCCGCGTAATTTTCATAGCGCAGAAAAAGTTTGTAATAAATGTGGGATCCAAATTCTTAACACCCGACTGAATGGCCCGGTGCACACATCCGACTTTTGCAGTTACGACACCGTTGCTGTGTCGTACTTGCGGCCTGTGGTACAAAGAATCAAATGGGAGCATGCACACTACCCGCCGTGCAGTTGCGACGTCGTAACTGCCAGCCTACGGTCGTTTTTTGGTAGCATGTCCCTCTAGGCCGCAACTGTGCCGCAGTCGTACATGCGATCTCTCAGTACTCTATTCCAAATTGACCTGTGCACACATACGACTTTTGTCGTGAGTTCGCACAATGGTAGCGAGGGAATTGGATATCGAGTTCTTCATTGAAGAAACTAAAATGAGATGAAGTCATCAGAAAAATTTATTGGGTAGTAGTATGTTTTCATCAATTCTTCGAACAACAGGATTTTCAACAATTCATTTCTATTTCTCATGATCGGTGAGTCCGCTGGTAGCCTATATATTTTCTTCCGAACGATTTTATCATTGTCTATAGTTTTTGCGAAAGTAATAAAGTGTCTTATTCAAACTCTTATTGATAAAAATTTAAATTCAATTTTTGAAACAGCTAGAGATTTCAAGATCATATGAGTGAAAGTTTCGTAGAAATCATGAAAAACTGAAAAAGTTTTAAATTTTTATGATCCAACAAATACTATAATCAAATAAGTCCAGAAAGTATTACATTCACGATGCTGAATGGGAAACTAGTGCTCATTGAATTGATCTGGCTCCGCAACCACGCCGGTGTAGTATGTAGTGTGCATTGAATAGGTACGACACCGCAACGGGTGTCGTAACTGCAAAAGTCGGATGTGTGCACCGGGCCAAAGGTTGCACCATGCAGATTTATCGATAGGGAGACGTAAGGGGAAGAGGTACTTGAAACTTAAGGACTGAAGTACGATACAGATGAACGAGGGTGGAATTCGACGTAAGATAGGAGACGGAGATAGTTGATATTCGACGTTACAGATTAGACGGAAAAGGTTAAAGAATTCGACGTGATAGACGCATATGATTCGACGTAAAAGAGTAGACGCAGCGAGTTAGATAATTCGATAATTAGACTATTAACAATTAGACGGAATAAAATAACTTCGATAGTTCTATAGACGAAAGTTCAGTGGCTGTACATTCAATTGAAGTTTAATTGTACATTGTGTAAATAAACAATAGTTAAGTTCCGGCGGCCTTTTTTATATAAACCCCTAGACAACGATATAAAAACCCTACATAAATGTACAAAAGAGGTGAAAATATTCATCACTTGTTCAAAATGCAACAAATATTACCATCCAAGTTGTGTACTGAAGATTTGTGGAATGTATGTGAAAGCTGATGGGGAAATCGTTTTTTGTGAAAACATAACCTCCAAAAATTGTCATTGTGAGAAGAAAGATCAGGAAATTCGCGAACTGAAAACCCGCAGAGCAAATTTAAATGAGGCCTCTTTCGAACAATCGTTGAGTGGAAATCAACCATCTAGAGAAAACGTTGATGATTCATTGAGTTGCGACGATGAAACAAATTCAGTAAGTACCCTATTGAAAAACGAAATTTGCAGAGACACTGAAAGAGAATATTTGTCCACAATAATTGAAGGAAAGAACGATTTGATCAATGAGTTGAAAGACAAAATTATAATTTTGAAAAATTACACAAATTTAATGGGATCGACTGTGAATAAACGTATTGCGCCATCTATGTCTTCAAAGAGGAGTGAATTAATTCCTGAAGAAATAAATCCATCTACCGTGGAACTTTCCCTTTCTTTTGATCTAGTACAGGAATCTACATCAGTAGAAAACATTAGTGGATTGTCGGAGAAGAAAACTGTGAGTAAAACTAATAAACATGCAAAATTGAAATATGAAAAAAAAAAGAATTCAAGAACAAACTTGATGTCTACTTTAGGGGAAAGTAGTCTCAAAAAGGAGATATCCTAATAACGGGTACTAACGCAAATTCGTCGACCGAAGAGAGCTTGGGTACCTATATGTTGGCAGAGTAGGTCACTGGGTGTGGTAGTTAAGAGATTTAGGATTTTTCGCGAGAGAAATGTAAAAGAGTAACACTGTTAGGGTTATGAAAAAAAAATGAACCGTTAGATGAAAAATATGAGTCATTTCTTAATTTAAACATACAATGCCTGAGAAATTCTGACTATAAAGTCGTTTGTTTGACACAACATTGGATGAGTAACGAAGAACTGAAAGGTTTGAATATTTTAGGCTATAAGATAGCGAGTACAGTGCATCCCATTTTGGGTGAGACTGCCAGGTTTCTCGCTTGTTATTTAAGATAGAGCCTTGCGTTTTTCACGTTCCTGTCCTACTTTTTCGTGAAACTCAAGTTGGTCTAATCAGATTTTGCATATCTGTTTCCGTTCAAGAGATACAGGGTGATTTTGGAAATTGATACTTT
Organism: Harmonia axyridis; assembly: GCF_914767665.1. Taxonomy (NCBI): domain Eukaryota; kingdom Metazoa; phylum Arthropoda; class Insecta; order Coleoptera; family Coccinellidae; genus Harmonia; species Harmonia axyridis. Next base: position 17,294,764 of record NC_059505.1, read on the forward strand.
TCGGACCCCTCCTTTATCTCCGAAGTTATTAGAAATAATGCTGAGGTAAAAACTACGTCTGAATCAGAATTCTGCGTAGAATCCAGTGGCGTATTCAATTTTTTCTTTCGGGGTATGGTTTTGAAGATTCAACACAAACCTATATTTTTTTTAATGGAACACCCTGTATATCATGACTTCGTTGAATTCGTTATTTTTTTCCCTTCAAAATGATGTATGATACTATGTAGGTAGGATGTTCAGAAATGTTAAAAGAACACTAAAACATCAAATAATGATGATTTTTTGTTAATGAGCAATGGATTTCCCATATGAAAAAAAGGTTCGATTGGATAATTTCAATTTGTGATTTTTATTTATAGTAGAGTGAGCAAACAAAGATAATACACTCATCACTAACATGAAAAACAAAACGTAAGTACCTACCTAATAGCAACAAATGAATAATAAAAAAATTCATAAACATAGCATAATATCTTACAGATTAAACTGTTCAAATTGCTGTCCATTTTCCCTAATACATATTATATACTACAGTAAAAGACATAACAGTCTCGAAGAACTTCGTGCATCAAGAGAGGCAGTTTTCCAGGATTTACAAAACCACCCTTTTATAATATTAAATGCACTCAGGCGTATTGAAAAGTTTTGTCAATTATGTATTAGAGGAAAATGGACATTAATTTGAACAGTTTAAGCTGCAAGATATCATACAATGTTTATGAATTTTTATATTATTTATTTGTTGCTATTAGGTAGGTACCTACATGGGCGCCCGCAGAAATTTTTCTCAGGGGGGGCAAAATGAAAATTATTGAAAAACGATAAGGCGTCCATGATTGTCATTAGTAATATTGAGGGTGTCGTGCTGAAAAATGAGGAAATCAAAATCTCAGGGGGGGCCATGGCCCCCCCTGGCCCCCCCCTGCGGGCGCCCATGGGTACCTACGTTTTGTTTTTCATGTAAGTGATGAGTGTATTATCTTTGTTTGCTTACTCTACTATTTATAAAAATCACAAATTGAAATTATCCAATCGAACCTTTTTTTCATATGGGAAATCCATTGCTCATTAACAAAAAATCATTATTATTTGATGTTTTAGTGTTTTTTTAACATTTCTGACCATCCTACCTATATAGTATCATATATCATTTTGAAGGGAAAAAATAACGAATTCAACGAATTAATGATATATAGGGTGTTCCATTAAAAAAAATATAGGTTTGTGTTGAATCTTCAAAACCATACCATAAAAAAAAATTGAATACGCCACTGGATTCTACGCAGAATTCTGATTCAGACGTAGTTTTTACCTCAGCATTATTTCCAATAACTTCGGAGATAAAGGAGGGGTCCGAAAAGTATCAATTTCCAAAATCACCCTGTATCTTTTGAACGGAAACAGTTATGCAAAATCTGATTAGACCAACTTGAGTTTCACGAAAAAGTAGGACAGGAACGTGAAAACCGCAAGGCTCTATCTCAAATAACAAGCGAGAAACCTGGCAGTCTCACCCAAAATGGGATGCACTGTACATTCACTCGCCGAGAAATGGAAAAGGGAGGCAATATAATACTTGCAAGAGACGATATGGTTACGAAACCAATAAGTAAAATTAATGAATTGTCAGTGGAAGGGCATGTGGAGATGTGAGGAATATTCGAGGTAGCTACGAATACGTATTTTTTATGTATTTATAGACGTCCTAAGGGTGACTTTGACATTTTTATTGATAAAATGGACGAGGCGCTAAGTTCAATTTCAGAAGGCTCACATTTCAGGATCGTCATTACTGGCGACTTCAATGTTGATTTCAACGGCAAAAGCAAGGAGAATATAAAAATCAGAGAATTATTATTGTCATATGGTTTACACGTTATATTTAAAGAATCATCTCGTATTACTGCGACTTCAAGTAAATGTATTGATAACATCTTCACAAATATAAAATGTACCGACTATTATGCGTACACAGTCAACCATTACTTATCGGACCATCTGGGACAGAGATTGGACATTGCACTGGCGGATTCTCCTGGAAAAAAGAACATAAAATAGTTTGTACATTGAACAAGAAAAATACCCTCTCCTTCTGTGAGCAATTACAGAGGGTGGATTGGAGTTATTTATATGTTGATTCCATACGTGAGTCGTACGAAATATTCCATAAGACGATATCCTCGATATTCAACAATTGTTTTCCTGAAAAAAAAATAAAAATTTCAAATCAGATTAAAAAGAAATACTGGGTGAATTCGGAGATAATGAAACTTCAAAACAAGGTTGAAGCTGCTCACATAATATTCCAAGTGAAAAGAAATAAACATTCCTTGAAATTATACAGAGGGTTAAAAGTTGAACTAAAGAATTCAATAAATGAGATCATCAAAAAGAGGAACATGGAGTTTATAAATCGATCAGATAACAAAAGTCGCGATATTTGGAGGGTCATAAACTCTAGAATTAAATGTAATCCCAGTGGAAACAGCTCAAAGGAACTATCAGAGGAAGAATTCAACATATATTTTTCCAATATAGCGGAAAAGATGAATGTGCAGACCGGTAACTCAGAAGTAAGCGATGGTCTTCTGAAGAACAGAAAAGTGGAAAACACAAAATCATTCTTTTTATCTCCAACAACACCTGAGGAGGTGAAACAAGTAGTTTCCTCGATGAAGAACAAGTCGGCCTTGGATATTTATGAATTTTCCGTGAGATTGCTGAAGGAAGTTATCCATTGCATGGCCGGCCCACTTTCATTGCTGATAAATAGATGTTTTGAGGAGGGGATTTTTCCAGATGAGCTGAAACTTGCTAGGGTAATTCCAGTTCATAAGAAGGGCGATCAAGATCTATACGAAAATTATAGGCCGATCTCTATACTGCCAGCTGTCTCAAAGGTCTTTGAATCTCTGATGAGAACTAGATTGGTATCGTTCTTAAAAAAAAACTCCTTCCTGAATGAGTGTCAGCATGACTTCAGGAAAGAAAAGTCGACAACATCTGCTCTGCTGAACCTTGTCGAATACATAATGGAGGCACTGGATGATTCTGAGGAGGTGACCTTGACCTGCATGGACTTGACCAAAGCGTTCGATTGTGTCGATCACGAAAAGCTCTTGTCAAAATTGGAGTATGTTGGCATAAGAGGAGTAGCACTAAACCTGTTCAGATCTTATTTGCATGACCGATACCAAATTAAAGATTATGGAGGAAAAAATCAACCAAAAGAAGAATTAACTTTGGTGTGCCACAGGGATCAGTGCTGGGTCCTGTATTATATTTAATCTACATTGACGAATTGATATATTACGTTGATGCGGATGAACAAATATTATTTGCCGATGATACAACGTTCTTAAACAAGGCCACAAGGAATATTTTATTGGAGGACAAAAAAAAAAAAACAATAAAAGACGCAGTGGAATGGTTTGAAAGAAATGGAATGAAAGTGAATGCCGAGAAGACACAACAACTGACCATCACCACAAAACAGCCAGATTCGGATATCATTTCCTTACTTGGAGTGACAATCAGTGCTAACTTAAGCTGGGAACAGCATTCAATTGAGTTGGGTAAGAAGCTCTCTACAGCATTGTTCGCTATAAGGCATATAAAAAACACACTTACCGTTAACGAAGCACTCGTTGTATATCATGCACATTTTCATGGAGGAATGACATACGGCATTATCCTATGGGGTGCATCGCCACAAGCTGGGAGTATTTTCCTAAAACAGAAGAAAGCAGTTCGATTGATCGCTGGTGTTGACAGAACTGCGAGTTGTAGACCACTGTTCAGGAAATATGGTATACTTACTGTTACATCATGTTACATACTCGAGTGTCTAATGTATGTCTTCAAGAACAAGAACCACTTCAAACAACATCAAGAAATTCACGACCACCACACAAGAACCAAGAGAAAATATGTGTTAGCCTACCATCGAATCATTAAAATCCAAAATATGCACATATTCAACGGGCTGAAGATGTTCAACAGGATACCTGAGCAAACAAAATCATTATCTTGTGCAGCCTTCAAGAAAAAAATGAAAAAAATATTGGTAGAAGATGTATTTTACACAATGGACGAATTTATGAATTACGAATTTCAAACAAACCCTAAATTAATTTATTTAAAATAATGTTTGTCTTTATATATATATATATATATGGATATTTATATTTGTTTTATGTTGTGTACTATACCTATTACTATTGTGAAGAATTTTTTTTATCTATACTCTTTTTGACATCTCCTGTAAATTTTTGAGGAAAATAAATGAATATGAATATGAATATAAATATGTCTGAGATTCATATATGCCATTCCACGTAGACAGGGAGTTTCTCATAAGTTGACGGAAGCGGGTTGGCTAAATATGCAGAGGTATCGGCTCTACCATGAGGCGTGTTTTTTCTATAAAATTTTGAAGATAAAAACTCCTGACTATCTGATGAGGCGAGTAATTTTCAGGGAAAGTGCAGAACACTACGACTGCGAGGTTTGCTGACCGTTCCTAAGCATAGAAAACAGCTTTTTAAGAAATCATTCGCCTATAGAATCGCTCATGTCATCAATGAAGGCAGAATTTTTTAATTCGCTTCCTCGTGCGCTTATTTTAAAAATAAATACAAAGAGAGGCTTATGTTGCTTTCCTGATGTTCAGATGTTCACTTCCTCTTGACTGTTCGTTTCCTGTGTTAACCAATATGTGTACAACCTAATATCTTCATCCTGTTGATTTATTTTCCTTATATTTTGCGATTTTAGTATTGCTTGTTTCTTCTTCTTTATAGCTTGTATTTTTTTTCTTTTTTTGTACTGTTGCTGTAAGAATGTGAATCATGGCCCAACAGCACCTGAGTCTAACTTGGGAAGCTGAATGTAATGGCCATTTAATCCCATTTGTTTCATTTCTATATTATATACAGGGTGAGTCTTTGACTTGTACATATATTTCAACCGAAGATTCCTGAAGTCAAAAGAAACACTTTTTTCCTTTATAATTTTTTCCGATTCGGCCCGGTTACAAAAATACAGGCTGTTGAAAATCGATTAAAAAATTTGATTTTCGGCTATATCTCGTAAATGGCTCTATAAAAGGAAATGATTTTTGGAATATAGCTATTCCTTGATGTGATACATCTTTTCCGAACACAAGATGCCCTACACATCTTTCATTTTCTTCATTTTGAACATTACATCCCATAAAAATACCAGAAATTCAAAGAACCCAACTCTCAAAAGTAATTTGAACGATCATTGAAGAATATTTGGCTAATTTGAAAAATAAAAGTATTCTTCATATTTTCTTGTACAAAGCGCCGTTTTCGAGTAACTTGATCTTAAAAAAAAAAAATTATCTGTGAAATTGAAAAAATTGGGTACTTTGGCTAAATGCAACTCTGTTCTGTTATGGAAAAAAATCCACAGAAATGAATATTTACTATGATGTCATGTCTCAGGTCTTAGAATTGAAGTACTAGCCAACTTAGTTTGAAAATGAAGTTATTTGAATAAGCTCACCTCAACTCCTCAATTTGATTACAAATTACTGAGCTTTGGCACCGCTCTTATAATAAGAAGATACTTCATTAAAATCAACATTCTTTTTGAAAAGTCCAGATTACCCATAAAGCCCATGTTTAAGAAAGTTTTCACAAAATAGTCCCATTATAATGAAAACCATCAATATCCCACTAAAGACAGCTGCTATCGAACAACACTATATTCTTCTTCGGGCCATTCAAACTCACATCGAAATATATTATAGCACTAGGTACATACTAGACAAATATTCAATTGATTGAGATTGAATACTTTTATTCTTTTGCTATTCCATAAATTCATCCTAGAGCATATGATTGACATACTTCCAAGAGTGCCATAATTGTTTTAATGTGAAAACAAATAGTTGAGTTGAAAGAAACAGGCAACAGAAATTGTGGATATTTATACTGAATATTTCTCATTTATTTTCAATGGCAAAATCAAGATGAATCATGTAGTAGGGTTGGCTATAATGTAGGTACATATTATAGTACAAAGGACCCCGCACGTTTAGTATGGGAAATGGCTTTCCGTGAATTTGGCTGAATTTTTGATATGTTGTAGTTCTTGATGAACTGATCAGAAAAGTCCTTAGTCACAAAGCTCAAAAATGGACAGTTTTCGAGATATGGAGCTTTGAACATGGATTTTTTGCAATTTTCGGGGTTTTTGCTCATCAATCGGGGAGCTCTCATTTCTGGTTTTGATGGAATTTGGATGTTCGGCGGCCAGAACCCGACTGAGAAATGATCATCCTTGTTTATATTAGGCACCGCCATTCATAATTTTTTATACACTGCTCCACATTGGCTATGAAATGAGATACAAAATCCAAGATCTTCCATACATCTTTTCATACCACAAAATGACGCCAGAAAAATTCACATGACCGAGAAACGACATATTGTGAGATTTTTTTAAGAGAGACCATAATAACTGAATCCTCATATATCTGATGTTAAATAATATCAAATATGTTAGCCGAAATGTTCATAACCAGGCACCGCGAGCTGTAATGGGGGAAAATGGGAAAATCATAATCATATATCCTCAGGGATAACAATTGTGATCACTATTGATGTCATTTACATATGATATGTGATTTGTTTGTCACAAATCTCGATAATCTGACAATGGGGTGCCAAGACATTTTCCTCAGAATGTCTCGAAATTGATGATAGCATCTCACAGACAAACGAATCCGTGAAAATGTCTGCAGTTTTAATGCAATATAGTACTATACGGGTAGAATATAGAAGTCCAAGTGTTAATAATAATAATAATAATAATATTTCTTTATTTCCTTAAGACAGAGTACACTGTATAGAAAACGTCAAAATGAATATGCATACAATAATAACAATAATACGAAAAAAGAAAGAAATTAGTAACTGAAACAGAAAATTTTATCTACAAAAGATTCAAATTCCTTAAACAAAAGAGTAATCCAAGTATTCGCTGACACTATAAAAACAGTTCATCAACAATAATTCCTTAATTTCATTCTTAAATTTTCTGTACTCCAAAACTTTCAGTCTCTCCGGAAGATGATTGAACAATCTGATACCATAGTAGGTTGGCGAGTGCTGAAATTTTGTTGTTCTATGTTTTGGAATACAGAGAATATCTTTATGTCTTGTATCGTAATCATGGTAATCAGAGCATTTTTTCAGCAACCTTGAGTTCTTTTTGATATGCAATAAACAATTTAACATGAAAACGCAGGGAAAACTCAACAATCTGTTGGAAATGAAGTAGGGTCTACAGGACTCCACTGGTGAAAGGCCGAAAATGAGCCGCATGATTTTTTTCTGTGCGATGAATGCACGATGACTCGAGGAGGATCCTCCCCATAACACGATGTTGTAGTTAAGGTGAGAGTAGGCCAAAGAATAATAGACGCAAATTAGAGATTCCTCCGAAAGGACTTGCTTGAGACGTCTAATTGCGAAAAATGCACTACTCAATCTCGAACATACTGAGTCAACGTGGTTCCTCCAACTCAGGACACCGTCAACCTGCAGTCCAAGAAACCTCACACACTCGGAACACCTCAACTCACCCGACGGAAGCTCCAAGATTAATTGGCGACCCATATCCCGCGACTGAAAGTACAAAAGATCGGTTTTATCGACATTCAGAATTATCGAGTTACGAAAACACCAATCAGTGAAACAGCGCACCAAAAGTTCACACCTGGCTGTGAGTTCAATCAGACTTGATGCGGAAATTATAAAGGATGTATCGTCAGCAAACAAAACTATCTTGATATGGGCCAACATTGCTGAATACATCATGACGTGAAGAGGAAGATCATTGACAAACAGAATGAATAATAGAGGTCCCAATACAGAACCCTGCGGGACCCCCAATTCAACTGGATATCTGGAAGATTCCTGTTGTCCTATGCGGACATAGAAATACCTACTATTCAAAAAATCTTTGACCCACTCAAGAAAAACACCCCTGAATCCAAGGCTGTATAACTTAGCCAGAATGAACTCAAAATTAAGGCAGTCAAATGCTCTTGATTCATCGAAAAAGAGCCCTGCAACATAGGATCCGCCATCAAGGCAGTCGTAAACAAAACTAAGTAAATCACAAGCAGCTGTATTGGTCGATCGGTTGAGTCGGAAGCCGTGTTGGCTTTCAGTAATTAATGAAAACCTATTCAAATAATCCAACATTCTATTGAATACCAATTTCTCTATGACTTTCGATAAAGTGCTCAAAAGAGATATGGGACGATAATTTGAAATGTCGTCAACAGCATTCTTCTTGTGTACGGGGATAACCTTCGCGATTTTCAAGACACTAGGAAACTTACCCGAAGTGATCGACAAGTTAATCAGGTGGGCGAGATGCTCCGAGATCTGAGGTGAAAGAACTTTCAAAACTTTAATCGAAATCATATCGAATCCGCAGCTATTTTTATTCTTAAAGTTATTTATAACGGCATAGACTTCATCGGCAACCACCGGAAAAAAAAAGAAATTTCGAGCTGATAGTGGCTCAGTTGTACAGGAGCCAGACAAACTATCTTGAAAATGCTGACTCAAACTCGAAGAACAAATATTGGAAAAATATTCACCGAAAATATCAGCTACCTCTCGTTCATCACAATAAATTCTCCCGTTTACATTTAAATTGATGTTACTATGGCAGCTCTTGCTGGCAGTCTCCTTCCGAACAAGATTCCATATTGTTTTAACTTTGTTGCTAGAACACTCTACGAGATCTTTGTGAAAATTTAATTTGGTTTGGTTCAGCAAATTTTTGTACTCCCTCTTTTTTGAAAGGTAAAGTTCTCTAGCCCTTTCAGATTTCAATTGTTGAAAAAGCCAATGAGTATTTTTCAATTCACGATTAGCCACTCTTACCTCTTCAGTTATCCACAGTGCTTTCCGGTTGTTCAAATTTTTTTTTTTTCTTGATAGGACAAGCTGAGTTCAACAGAAACTCCAGAACATCGAAGAACCGCTTGAAACCGTCGTTAGGATCAGATGTATCATATACGTCTTCAAATGACGTAGAAGAGGCCATAGAGGCGAGATTAAAAAGATTATTACCTGAAAGTAACCTGAATGTGCGAATCTCGCCCGTAGTGGAAGCTAACTATGAATGGAACTTCCGATAATAACCCACGAATTCTTGAAAATAATTTTTTTTTTCTATGAACTTTTTGAACTTCACACATACGAATGAATACTATCTAATAATATGATCGTTGGCAAAATGAATGAGTAGATCAATCAAAAACAATATGATAATGAGAGTAACATTCATAATAATAATCATATTATTAGGTAATATTCATTCGTATGTGTGAAGTTCAAAAAGTTCATAGAAAAAAAAATTATTTTCAAGAATCCGTGGGTTAATATCGGAAGTTCCATTCATAGTTAGCTTCCAACACTTGGACTTCTATATTCTACCCGGATAGTACTATACAGGGTGTTTCCTAAACATGCGGCAAAAATTCAGGGCGTTGTTCCTTGGACTATTCTAAGAATATTTTGTCCTTTGATGATTTTTGAAAAACCTATTTGTTTCGAAGATATAGGGGAAAGAAAATTTCAGATAATAACATTTTAATATGAAAAATTACATGAAAATTCAACTCAACCTACAAAAACTGTTGAAAATGACCACCTCTAGCCAGCATACAAGCATCCAATCTTCTCCTCATTGACTGCCGAACCCTTTCAAAAACACCAGGATCATTTCTTATTAAGTTACACCCAGCAATGATCCGATTTCGCAAGTCTTCCACATTTTCTACTGGAGTGGTATAAACTAATGATTTTAGATGGCCCCTTTAGTCAAAAAACTGGCCGTTTTTAGTAATTGGAATGTGTTAAACAAATTTAAAAATAAATTGTACCTACTTAGTAAACACAGTGCGGTACGCATTTTTATTTGAACTATTATTAATTTCAAAAATATGAAAAATGTTGTTCGCCCTGTATCTTCGAAACAAAGAGGTTTTTCAAAAATCATCCAAGGACAAAACTTGCTTAAAATAGTCCAAGGAACAACCCCCTGAATTTTTGCCGCATGTTTAGGAAACACCCTGTATTGTATTAAAACTGCAGACATTTTCACGGATTCGTTTGTCTGTGAGATGCTATCATCAATTTCGAGACATTCTGAGGAAAATGTCTTGGCACCCCATTGTCAGATTATCGAGATTTGTGACAAACAAATCACATATCATATGTAAATGACATCAATAGTGATCACAATTGTTATCCCTGAGGATATATGATTATGATTTTCCCATTTTCCCCCATTACAGCTCGCGGTGCCTGGTTATGAACATTTCGGCTAACATATTTGATATTATTTGACATCAGATATATGAGGATTCAGTTATTATGGTCTCTCTTAAAAAAATCTCACAATATGTCGTTTCTCGGTCATGTGAATTATTCTGGCGTCATTTTGTGGCATGAAAAGATGTATGGAAGATCTTGGATTTTCTATCTCATTTCATAGCCAATGTGGAGCAGTGTATAAAAAATTATCGATGGCGGTGCCTAATTTAACCAAGGATGATCATTTCTCAGTCGGGTTCTGGCCGCCGAACATCCAAATTCCCTCAAAACCAGAAATGAGAGCTACCCGATTGATGAGCAAAAACCCCGAAAATTGCAAAAACTCCATTTTCAAAGCTCCATATCTCGAAAACTGTCCATTTTTGAGCTTTGTGGCTAGGAACTTTTCTGATCAGTTCATCAAGAACTACAACATATCAAAAATTCAGCCAAATTCACGGAAAGCCATTTCCCATACTGAACGTGCGGGGTCCTTTGATTACAAGTGGAGTTCAACATTTTCCATTGATTACAGAGCCATAAAACTTTATTTCCATATTTTCACACTGATGGCTTCAAAAATATTGATGCAGATCAATATTTTTATGAGATAGGTGGAACAAATCAAATGCTTCATTTCATAAAGGAATTGCTTTCTATCAGAATGCACACTTATTTATTTTGTATCCACACAATTATTTTGGAAATTGTTATTAAATTTCTTGAAAATATGTATGGAGCTTCAATATTCTGTTAGGTTTCTTCAAATCTTCGATGATTTTCATTTTATGCACACATAATATCAAATATCATATCACAATAACAGTGTAAACAGGAAATGAAAATGAATATTTTAGGTTAGAACATAGATTATTCGAACTGCTGTGTTTAAATTTGCAACACTCGAAATTTGAGGTTCAAACTTAAAAGCACAGACTAATAGTCTGTGTTAGAATTTTCACAGATGAATATTATTCATTTGAGAATGTAAGGTTAAGAGTCTGTTTACACCACAATGCTTGGGAAGCAGAGGGGTCGCAACGTGAAGGGGCAAGAGCGGGTGGGCGTCGACTATCGTAGTAAAAATATCGAGAACGTATTAGGCCCTCAGCCCAGATTGAATGAATTTGTAACGCATTGGGATGATCTCAATTCTTTCTCGAGTTTTACTAGTGCGTGTCGGAATATGCAGCCGGATTTTTGGCATTTTGATGAAATGAAATGATTGTCAAATGGTCACCTATGATTATGGTTGTAATTGTAAAGACGGTTTCTTTATAATAAGAACAGAGTTGAGAAACACGAACTGTTTTTTAGGTTTTGAAAAAGACTCTACTTTCCATAATTACTTGATATCGAATTGAGAATCCAAATACGCTTTGATATACCATTATCCTCATTTTTTGAATTGTTAAAAACCCTTATGAATTAAATGGAATGAATTTTGAAATATCTAATCCGAAATAAAAAAGGTTCATTGAGAATTTTGTTGAACTCATTTCATAAATATCTACAGTTTTAAGGAATAGTACTTTGTTATAATTAAAAAATCAGCTTGGTTCATAATGATATATTTCAAATTGCCTTCTGTTATCTTCAATTTTTCTTATCCTGAAGATCTAGTTTGTATTGAGGATTCTTTTTTTTAAGCCTCTATGTCTTAGGTCAATTATTACAGGTAAAACACAGTTCTAATGAAATTTTCCTTCGAAAAACTCTTCATCGATGTTGACTTCGATGAATAAAGTGTCCTTCAAAGTTCACACGACAAAAGCATTTTTCTCTTTCAGCTATATTTAATTGTCCCTGAACTTGAAAATAATAATTCTGGCTTTGTTTCAATCGATATTCCTGATCATCATTTTTTCCAAATATGTGATTTGTTTCCTTTCAATAGCGTCCTTTATCATATTATTTCTTGCTGAAAAAACGCATTTGATTTCAATTGAATGATTACTTTTTTCAAAAATGCCATCTAGAGAAGGACCTTGACCTTTTTTTATTAATAAAAAGGCCACTGTTTGTGATCTTCGAGTACAATTCATTCTCTAATAGACACTTCGCTCGATCTTCAATGGCCCTAGAACACTACGTGCTTTCGAGAGTTCTCGTAATTTGTTACAGTAGTTCCTCAGTAAATGATTGGTACATTCTATTTTCTCAACTGTACATTGTTCATAAGGTCTACTATCAAGAATTTTTTGTAACAACTATTGTCCCCATCGGCAATCATTTTGTTGTACATAGGTGAACTGGAACAAAATCCTTCAGCTTCCATGGCGGTCGAAGATGAATTCCAATTTTTATAGCATGTGTCTGTTGGTATGTCATTGTTAGTTTGAACTCTTTGACATATTATGCAATCCTTTTTTTCACACCCAAATATAAAATTTTTCCAGTTTGCAACCCAACAATTGTAGGAACTCCGGAGAGTGAATTATAATTTCCCCAGTTTCGATGAGATCGTTTAGCCCAACTACCACCACAAAATACCGTTATTGAAGGTGTACCATTTATGTCGATACTTCCACATTCGATCGCTTAGTTCACTTCTTCTGCTGCGGCTTCTTCCATAGATTTCAACGCTATCTGTTCCCAGGCATTACATACTTCATTGTGTACTCTTTTATTTTGAAATTATTATAGTTATCATCATTGTGAAAAATTTCGAATGATTTTCTGTTACCTACTTCTGAATAAACTTTCTTTCTTCTTCTTTCTTTCTTACAGTGAAAATGAAAAACAAGGGATATTCATATCATTCCTATTTTCTTCAGCTGTGCATAACCATCACCAGGATTCATGACACTACTGACGGCGGATGTGCTTATATCAAGTATTTCTGGATGTTCTGGACAAGTACAGTGCATCCCATTTTGGGTGAGACTGCCAGGTTTCTCGCTTGTTATTTAAGATAGAGCCTTGCGGTTTTCACGTTCCTGTCCTACTTTTTCGTGAAACTCAAGTTGGTCTAATCAGATTTTGCATAACTGTTTCCGTTCAAAAGATACAGGGCGATTTTGGAAATTGATACTTTTCGGACCCCTCCTTTATCTCCGAAGTTATTAGGAATAATGCTGAGGTAAAAACTACATCTGATTCAGAATTCTGCGTAGAATCCAGTGGCGTACTCAATTTTTTTTTTCGGGGTATGGTTTTGAAGATTCAATACAAACCTATATTTTTTTTAATGGAACACCCTATATATCATTAATTCGTTGAATTCGTTATTTTTTTTCCTTCAAAATGATATTGTTTTCGAAATTCTACACATATCACGTACGAAAACTAATTTCGACTGAAACCCAATTTTTATTTCCTTCACCAAACGCATATTAGATAAATTTCATTAAAAAAAAAACGGAGTGATTAGAAAGTTCTTTCAGAGAATCTATGAATTGCAGAATATAAACAATTTGGAATTCATCCAAAGATATTTCCCAGCAAAAAAGGTTCGATTCAATACACATAAACAAAATTATAAGAAGAACTGCACAGGCCAAATAGATATGAAAACTTCTAGTAATAGGTACCGCAACCCCAAATTGAAAATACCATTCTAGAAATTTCAGTTTGAAAATGCGTTATTTTAATGTCAGATATAGTTGATATTCTTCATTTCTACATAAAATCATTGAGTAAGTAGAAATATATGTATCGGTACAAAAATAGACCATTTTGAATCTTTACTCTGAAATTGCCTTCTTTCAGGTACCTATGCAATGCTGAACCTACCTAGAAACTGTCAAATTGTCCAGCAATGAAATAATACGGTACACAAAAGAGTACCGAATAACCTTTATTTACAACTGATGTTTATCTGATGTGGCATTAAAATCGTGAAATAACTCAAATAAATTCACACGAAATCACTTCTTGTCAACTTCCAAAGTATTATCCTCAAGCACAATACCGAATCTAAGAGAGCTTCTGAACTTCCCAAATTTTGTATTATATGGTGAAAACAAGGTAATTTTCCAGCCATCATTACATCCGAATCGCTTTCCTTCATAATAACAGACATTTACTTTTTCCCAAACTTACGAAACCTTCGGTTTGAAGTAATTAATTGACTATTGGATCCAATCCAAAACCTTCCATGAGGAATCCATTTTTTCATTCGAGAAAGTTACATGAAAATCGGTCGTATGGCTCTAAAGATAATCAATGCTGCAATAGAAACATGCAGGTATAAGCGACAAAATATTTTTTTGTTCGTGACAAATAATTCAGGTTTTCAAGAATATATTTCCTAAAAGACGGTCCTGATAGCTACAAGCCACGCCCCTCAGGCAGGAGCAACGATTTTTAGTTCACAATTCTGGCACTTGAAACAGATTTACAACGTCACATATAATTTTGAGTAACTATGATGTAATATATTTCAAATTGGTATCATTGGAAAGAAGAAGAAATAGGCTATGACCATGTTGTATTAGATTTTCGAACTTAGGTCAACTGAAGCGACAATAAATTATTCAAAATTGGTATTGAAAATCGTACTTTCTACTTCAATAAAACAATTAATTTGCAACTTAAAGTGAAATTATTACCTAACGAACATACAAGGAATAAAGACCTTCCAATATTGTTTTGAATCATCTCGATAGCGTTTACCGTTCCTGAGAAAATCAAGACCGAATTAGTTAAGAAAACGCCTGAATTTGCGCCGCGTGAATGGACTCTTAAATGACAATTCTTTCACGAAATGAAATAAACAACGATATATTATAAATGCGATATAATAAATGAATGGATATGAATTATGAATATCAGAGCTGAGCCAATATGGGTGGTAGCGAGCTCAATTCGTTATGATTATCGAAAATGAAATAAAAAATCAAGAGAAAAATATTTAATCTTCATCGTCAATGAAATTGGGATAACTCATTTATTGTATTATAAATACTACTTTGTTCAACAAATGGAATGTTAAAAGTGAGTTTATGATGGTTTTTCCAATTTAGTAGCTTATTTCCAAGGTTCAAATGGTATATCTTATACTTGCAAAAACTTCAGTATTCCGGTTTCCAGGGGTGAATTAGCTCATTATGAAAATTTAAAATGGCTGTATCTTTTTAACCGGGCCGAATCGGAAAAAATGGCAAATGAAAAAGTGTTTCTTTTGACCTCAAGAATCTTCGGTTAAAATATATGTACAAGTCAAAGACTCACCCTGTATAGTGATCATATTGTACTTATTGAGATTAATAAACTTATTATTATTATCCCCCCGACTTTGGCTATACGCGTAGGATTTCTCCTCGCCGTCGGCTTCTCACTCCTCGCTAAGAGAATCATTCACTGAATCCCAGATATTTAAAATATCAGAAGGGTAGAGCTCAGTCGTGTCCGGTCCTTGTGGTCCCCCTGGTTCTCGTCGAACTTCTTACCTCTTACACGCGATCCTTGGACCTATCCTTCGCTTCCTAGGAATTTTCTCACCGTCCTTGCAGTACCGAAAAGAACAACTTTTTGCATTATATTATATATATATACGCACTAACTCCTAGTTGCATGATATTTCTCTTGAGATTTTTGAGTACTATTCCTGTTGTTGAGATGATAGAATAGTTCTCGTTGATATCATTCCCCGCTGGCGCTTTATCTGAAATTCGAAATTTTGAAATTTTTTCGACCTCTTTTTGACGCATGTTGTTGTTATTAGGTGTTGCTACGTCGATGAGTGTTGCTGCCTTTTGTTTAACAACAAGCAGTATATCTGGCCTACTGTGAGGGACTGTTTCATCAGTCAAAACTGTACGATCCCAGTACAGCTTATAGCGTTCGATTTCCAGGATGGTCTCCGGTCGGTACTTGTAATATGGCATTTTTTCAGAATGAATTAGTTTTAATATGGTTGCCAATTCTTGGTGTAGTATCTTTCCTACTGCATCGTGTCTCTCTGCATATTCATTTCCTGCAAACGTTTGACATCCTCCCGTGATATGTTGTATTGTTTCATTTGTTGAACACCCATATCGGCATCGATCGTCAGTAATAGTTCGATCCTTTAAGATATGCCTGCAGTAATTTCTAGTTGAGATCACTTGATCTTGGATGACTAAAAGAAAACCTTCCGTTTCTGGGTACATTGCACCTGATGTGAGCCAATAGTTCGACGCTTCAATGTCGACATGATCCTGGTTCACCTCGTTGAAATATCTTCCATGCAGGGGCTTCTCTCTCCATGTGGGTAAGTGTGTAGACTTACTCACCGAGATGCGACAAGGTGCCGGGTTCGAGTCCCGGCGGCGCCCGATAATAATAAATTCCCCAAGCGTCTGTGACACGGCACACACAAATATACCAAAGTCACACTGATGAGTCCGGTATGTGTGCCAGGGACGAAACGCATAAGTAGGCATATGTGAAATCCTACAAGGTGTTGATTCGTCTGCTTCACACAGTATTTTGTAGAACTCTGATGTTCTTGCTTGATCTCTGAAGTATTTCCGCAGGCTTTCTATCTGCCCACTAGCAAGTTGCATGATGTCCGTTAGACCCCTGCCTCCTTTATTTCTCGGCAGTGTAGTCCTCTCAATGATGCTTTTCGGATGGTGCTTGTTTGATTTTTTCATCAACGTTCTCATGTTACGTTGCAAGTTTTCGATGTCTGTTTTGTTCCATGGAACTATACCGAATGAGTATGTTAGAATTGAACATGCATATGTGTTGATGGCTCTCCTCGTGTTTCTGCTGTTAAGGTTTGTTTTTAAGATTTTTTGGGTTCTCCTAATGAACTCAGTCGTTAAGTTTTGCTTCATTCTTTGGTGATTGTCCATTTGCGAGAGTGATCGGTTAATCTTGAATTCTTCCTCTCACTACGTTGAGAGTACGACATTTGTCCAATCCAAATTCCATACCTACATCTTTCGAAAAATGTTCCACCAGTTTGACCATAATTTCTAAGTGGTTCTTATTGCCTGTTATCAGTTTCAAATCATCCATGTACAGCAAATGATTGAGGATGGTAGTATTATTATTTCCTTTAATGTTGAAACCTTTTTCAGTAGCGTTCAGCTGTTTAAAGAGTGGGTTCAGCAGAACCATAAAGGCTCAAGGAGTCTCCTTGGAAAATTCCCTTCTTAATTGGAATCAGCTTGGTATTTGTTTGCCGTGGAAAGCTTGATGTTCGTTTTCCAATTGACCATTGCAAGCTTCAAAAAAGTGATTATAATTGGATCGATCTTGTATATTTCCAGAATTTTCTTCAGCCAGCCATGTGGAAGTGAGTCGAAAGCCTTCTTATAATCAAAATGAGTCATGAAGAGGTTTCTATGTTTCTTGTAGGCTTGGTTGCACATGATGGAATCTATTACCAGCTGTTCCTTCGATCCTTGTGAATTCTTGGAACATACTTTCTGCTGTGTTGTAATTATTTCAGTTTTCTCGCAATGTTTGTAGATACGAGATGCTAAACATGATGTGATGATTTTGTATATTGTTGGTAGGCATGTTATAGGTCTGTATTTTGATGGATCCATAGTGTTTTTAAAATCCTTCGGTATTAGGTAAGTGATACCTGTTGTTAAAAATGTTGGCATTTCTGTTCAATTATGTATTATGTTATTTATGTATTCGACTTCTTCAACCAGAAGTTGTGAATTCCATCTGGGCCTGGAGATTTCCAATTGTGAGTGTTCTTCAATATTTCCTGTAGTTCTTCAGACGTTAATACACTATGTGGCATACTTTCTATGGTCTCACATGATTTCTCATCTCTTCTTATCCAACGCGCTTGGGGATTTAAAAGGAGTTGGTGTTGACAGTTGATCGGTCCAAAAACTCTCCATATCTTCGCCGCTTCGAGGACTCCCTAATTTTGTTGACGTTTCTTCATTAAGCATTCTATAACATTTCTTTTCGGAGTTTTCAAAAATCATATTGTCATGTTTTCGTTTATAACTCTCATTGTATCTTCTCAGTCGTTCAAAGTATACACTCAATTTTTGTTTGAGTGTATCTAGAGTTTCTCGAGCACTTTCATTGTTGGCGTCGTTGTTTGTATGTCGCCTATGGCGATCCATAATTGCATCCACTATTTTTTGTAGTTTTCTCGACGCAGAACCTTTTTCGAATTGTGTTAACCTTCCTTTAATTTGTCGGAGGCTACTAACTTTTGCTTCTAGCCTATTTTGCCAATGTGGTTTGTTATGCTGTTTTTTCTGTGCTGGTTGCTCACTTCTAGGTTTTGGCTTTACGCCGAGCACTGCTGATATTGTAGAGGCTGCACAGTAGGTAATAAGATGCAATGACTCGAGGTTTTGGTCATTCGAAAGAAACGGTGGAATTATTTCTTTGTACATTATGTACAGAATATGTGAGAGTTTTTTCGATGTCTTCAGTCTAGGAAGAATTGGTCGTTTAAGAGGATCAGTACCATCGAATTCTATGGAATATCTATTCATTGTAACAGATAATTGCTCTAATAGATCTCTTCGACCTTCTTCTCGGTTTACCATAGTTGCAGTTTGTATATTCCGCCGTTGCTCATCTCTTACTGGTGTCAAATCTCCGCTGTTTTGTTCCTCAGTATTGATTTGTGCATTGATGTTGTGTTGGTTTTCAGCACAATCGTAGTTTTCTTCAATTGTCGTCTCGTTGTTAGTGAGGTTCCTATTATGTAGCCTCAGTTGGACTTCATTTTTTATGGTGTTAAGTCTCTCATCGGCTACAAATTTATTTCTCAATATGACCCGGTATTGGTCGGCTACTCTTTGCTCAGAAACTTGAATTTCGGGATAGTTTATGTAAAATTCTGCAAACAGCTTTTGCCGGTAGCCTATTTCATCCTCTTCCATATTAGTTACTCCATAGTATATGCGCATGATCGTTTAATTTATCGAACTTGTCCATTTCATGCGTCTTCTTGGTAGACCTGCTTGGGTGAGTGCTGGTTGGGGATCCTGCACAGAACTTCAGCAGTCGGAGAAACTCGTGTTATTCTTCTCCTAGACCTAGAATGTTGAGATTGTGGAGGCGTAGCATTTTGTTCGACAGACGCCCGTCTCAGGCAGTGGCTCTATATTTCTATTCCTCAAATCCACCATCATTCATGGGTTCCTCCGTGTCGTGGGGGGACTGCCTCTGATCGCTTTTTACGATCCGCAGAGCTATGATGGGAGAATTGTTGAGCTGCTTTCCACACGGCTTCGTCCGTTACCCTGGACAGGGACCCTTCGACAGGTTACAGCTTCCCGGATCAGAGAGCTCCTGGAATCTGCGGTGGGCAGGAGTCGATTCAACTCTCCTGATAGGTGAATCGCTAGGGATTTCCTACCGCTACCCCTTATTATTATTATTAACAAACTTGAACCTGCAAGAAACTAAGAATCAGGAGAGAACTGAAACACAAAAGAGAGGTTAGAATTTACGCCGAAAACATTTCATCGTTTTTTTTTGGTTGGTTCACTGAATTAGGGGCAACAAATTAAGGGTGAAGATGTTCGATTTTTGTTCTGGAGAGTTTGAGGCAATATCTGGGTTGCCTCAGGGTTCTCCTTTGTCTCCTCTGTTGTTTTTATTGTTTGTTAATGATGTATACGAGGTTTTTTCATATTGTTCTTTTATACTCTTTGCCGATGACCTGAAGCTATTTCGGGAGATTACTAGCTATTCGGATTGTTCACTGATACAAACCGAGGATGTCATGAACAACATGGTTTCCAAGAAAATAAGTCCACAAGTACAGCAATAACTTCGGTACTGGTTGAGGTTGCAGATGCTTTGGACACAAGAAAGAGGTGCAGGCTGATAGCATGCGATCTGAGTAAGGCGTTTGATACCCTTAATGATGATATTGGAAGTTGGAGAGCTATGGCATTAGAGGTGTCCCGCTGAAGTTGATCAGTAGTTACTTGCAAGTTAGATATTAAAGAGTTTGTATTCAGGATAAATACTCGGACTGGGAATGTGTGGAGTGTGGAGTTCCTCAAGGGTCCATACTGGGGCCTCTATTATTTTTGATATACATGAATGACCTACCTCCAAATGTTAAATCACACAGTACAGTGCTCTCTGTTGATGACACTTCATTCCTCACAATTGGTACTACTGAAGAAGAGCTCAAAGATATTTCATCGAAGATCCTCGAACAGACTAAACTATGGTTAAGTGCAAATAAGTTCAAAATAAGCAGGGAAAAAACAAAATACCTCACCTAAACCTCAACTAAACCCGCGACTGAGATAAACCTGAAATTCCTGGGTATATATCTGGATTTGAAGTTCTGGAAACACATAGAGGAATTAGAAAAGAAATTGTCAGTACCTACTTACTGTTGTATATTTTTAATGTTGTATATTGTAAAAAGATAAAGATATTCTGTGGCAATATTCTATGACCACAGAATATCGAACATCCTCGAGATGAGAGAGGTTAGGTCCTCTCCCAACTAGCACGTGTGCAGACTACAACAACTACAGACTTGTATAATAATAAAATAAATAGTTAAAACAAGAAGTGTTTCAATAAATATATAAAGTGAAACTAAAACACTTACTTCATTAGGAGATCTAAACAATGGGCAGGAAAGCAAGCAGCCAAAATCGCTTATTATGGATATTTCAGTAGTGTTTTGAATTATGGGTTGCTGTTTTGCGGTGGTGGACCAGAAATGAAGAAGATTTTTACAAAACAAAAAAATGCAATTCGTATATTGTGTGGATTGGGGAGGGCTGAAAGCTGTAGGAGTCACTTCCAAGAATAGAACATAATGACACTCACCTGTTTGTACATACATTCCTGTATCCTATACATCCACGACAACAAGGAGAAACTGACGCGAAATGGAGAGTTCCACAATTACATCACAAGGAATGCGAGGAACTCTTGAACACCATATCATAGGGTCGCGGCGACTCAGCTAAGCATTAACCATGAGGCCATACAAGTATTTAATAAGATCCCTGAAGCTTTCGAAGTCATGAACAAAAATAAGTTGAAACATGAAATAAAAAAAAATTTGTACAAAAAAGCCTTCTACACTATGAGTGAGTTTTGGATTAGCCATTTTGAATTATTTGTCATGTACCTATGTATTGTTTTTCTTATACTCGAATATTGACTATCAATGTCTCAAGATTTAACCTGTTTTGAACGTTAATTTATTGATTTCATTTGATTTATTTCAATGTTAATTTATTTTAAATTTTGACTTTATTCATATTTACATTTAATTATTTTATGAATATTGACTATCAATGTCTTGAGATTTGACCTGTTTTGAACGTTCATTTATTGATTTCGTTTAATTTATTTCAATGTTAATTTAATTTAAATTTTGACTTTATTTATATTTATATTTAATTTTTTATGTTTATAGTAAATAAACATTATATTATATAATATCTTCACCTATTATATTATATTATTATTTAATTATTATAGATTTGATGAAACTTATTTTAACTACCTTGAACTAAAATTTATTGATGTATTGACGTCCCATGGAATTTTTTGATGGGTTAAAATTATTCACTTGTATATTATTGTGAATAAATGAATAAATAAAGTGTCGAGGGCATGATAGTTTCAATGAATTTACAGGGAACGAATTGTTATTGTACATATAATGTAAAAAGGATGTGTAATTCTTCGGAGTGACGAAGATGTGTCATGTCGATTGCAAAACTTAAGAGATTTACTGGGGTTAGGAAAGATCGAAGACAAGACGGTTGTACCAGATGTGTCACATCTGTGTATCAGGTTCAAGTCCTTCGAGAATATTCGATTTTCAGGAATCCGCGAAGAGCTTTGTGGTCGGTACGGCAAAACTCTTATTGGACTAGAGGATGGTACTTTTCCTAAGGGTGTGGTCAAGCCGATAGAAGGGAAGTCGATATTCAAGTCAGGAGAAAGTTGCAGTCAGTAGAGAGTCGAAGTCGGGTCTAAGTCGAAGTAAGAGTTAGTCCGAGTCTGTAGAGAGTTCAAGTTAAGTCGAAGACGGGACAGTTTAAGTTCGGTCGGTCAACTTAAGACGAAAAGACGGTTCGCGGATTATATTAAGACGAGTCGCGAACGAGTTAAAGACGAGACGACCGAAACTAGAATTAACGACTAAGACGTGATATTCGAAGACGCTTCGAGTAATTAACACTCGAGTCAAAGACGAAATTCAGTACCCTAGTGAGAAACTTATAATTAAGAGGTAATTAAGATCTTCTCAATACTGAGTTTGTACTTTATAAGTGTGGCTTTGTAAATAATTCAGAAGAGTTTAATTATTACAAATCCGACAAAGTCACGGGAGAAAAAGACGAAAGGCTAGGTAATCGAATCATACCTCTAGACTAGACGATCGATTAACCAAGCCTTCATTTTATACTGATTTTCCTAGAGAAATAAATCTTTCTTTTATCGCAAGAGACTTCTTAATTCAGAGAGCAAAATAACTCGAGAAAACCTATTCGATGTATTGTTGTATACTCAACCAGTAACATAATATTGATTTTGAAAAATTATTAGAAATGACGAGCTTTATTAAAATCTTTGTCAAGAAAATATATTTCAAAAAAATCTAAGTTTTTAGAATTTGAAGACATTGAAAAGTTTTTGAATTCCTTGACATCAAGGTATGTATATTAATCTCGATATTATCACATCTTATCTTTTCATCTTATCTGAATTTTGGTAGGACATGATTATAATTTTGGAACGAAATATCAGGTAATACTAATGATCAGATATTCTGGTGCATGCAGAAGAATCGAGTTAAGCAGCATAACTATAAATAATTATCTGCCTCTCACCTGCTAAATGAAGGAGAAGATATAATATCCTTGAAATGACATGAAGGATGGAAAAGATCTTCTGTTGCAGAGAGTCAAGTAGAAGCTTCAGCACAGAAAAAACAGGATATTGCTGAAATTTTGGCTAGCTATATATTCCTGCATCGAGTAGTCAAATTTTGAACGTTCCCATTATCATTACAATTGACAAATATACTACAAACGTAACCACTTCATACCTGGAGTATCATTCAATGCAAGGATACATTATGCATTCTTATTTATCAATCAAAGTTTTCAATAATATGGACTGAGAGTTCATTCAATCTTCAAATTATTATAGAATGAATAGAATATATCAAAACAAATCTCATTTATTTTCATGAAATCAAATTTGCAGTATTTCTTCTTTAGTAATCAAGAATATAAGTTTATAATTCATTAATATTGTTGATGAGAGAAATAATTCTCTCAATCGTTTATTCTGAACACTAATGATATTTATGCTAAAATTGTAATGTTAGTTATCTTACAATCTATTTCATCAATGCTTTTCGATAACATATCGTAAAGAAAACATCGTAAACAATATTCTTCATCAAAAATATTTCTAGTTATTTCAATCCTTTTGGTTATCCAATGCAGTTATCGATACTATAGGTATAAACTCCTTCGTGACATTTCGGCGAATTTTAAACGTAAAATTACAGCCCAAACGGGACCATCTAGAGCAAAAATGACAGGAATACGACCCCCCCCCCCCCCAAAATCGTCTCGAGATCCCGGGAAACATCACAAACCTTCCATTCTCCTCGCGGTTTTCGAGTATACGGGGTGTTTCGGATTATTTTGACATTTCAAGTCCCATATTTCTGTGGTATCTGTGGACAATTTGACTGTCAGTGTCATGTTATAATAGTTCTTGAGAAAGTTTGCAGTTTCCAAAATTGTTATTTAATATTTAAATGAATGACGACAGATAAAATGCAAAGTCTTCGGCGAATCAAAAATTCGATAGATATTTGTCAAAATTTGGAAATGAACATTGATATCATAGAATGCATTTTCCTCAGTTCAGGTTCGTTTGGAGGGTTTGTATTATTGATTCAATTGGATGAATGTTACTTTATTTCAGGAATTTTTCGTTTATTTTCCACAAACTATAAATCTACATTCTCATTCGTGAGAATTTGAGTCTATTGCGACAGAATATGGACTATAAAAGATAACAGAAGCTTCATTCATCAATTCAGTCTTGGATTGGAGTAAAAGTTGTGCTACTATGAAACAGTATTAAACATATAGAAAAACTCCTTATAGATAATTCACAATTGGCTTCAT
This sequence comes from Harmonia axyridis, assembly GCF_914767665.1. Taxonomy (NCBI): domain Eukaryota; kingdom Metazoa; phylum Arthropoda; class Insecta; order Coleoptera; family Coccinellidae; genus Harmonia; species Harmonia axyridis. The sequence goes on from NC_059505.1 coordinate 17,319,212, forward strand.
TACTGGAAAAAAAGAGCCAAGTTAGTCAGATGACATCAAAAAATTTCCATGTATTTTTTGAATATCCAAAATATACACTTTCACGACAGAAGAGTGCAAAAATATAAGTGATCAATCCGTTTTTGAGGAATTTGAGTGCAGTGCTGTTGAATTTATAATGAATAAGTCAAATCGTTGTGAAATCTTTCATACGAATAATTTCAACTATATATACCCTGTTATATTATTTGCCGCTCAATTGAAACATGTATTAATAAACCTTGGAAATTAGAGACTCTCAACTTTCAACCTGATTTCTCAAAAAGGTTCCACCAAGATATGATATTACAATTGCTTATGAGGTAACCTAGGCCATGGGTATTTGAAAGGCAAGTCTATTCATTCTGTCTATTTTTAGTTTGTTTATTATAGCTATACTGAATATTTCTAAAAATAAAATTCATTTAAGATGTGAATTAATTGAATTTGGACTTAAGCATCATTTCAAATATGACTATAAATTTGAGAAAGACATATTCTTCTAAATTCCATTATAAGTTTTTTGAATAGTACTTTGAAGATATTGATTTCAATAATGTATGGAATATATTCACTGGTTTTCCTTCAGTTGAAGTTTGGCGATTAGATTTTCTTCGAATGAATATATATTCTCCATTTTCTTGTGAAACAATCAAATTATTCATCGATGGCGAGGATATACATATAAAAAATCAGTTGAAATACTAGTCAAAATTTTACGACAGAAATAAATTTTAAAGAATCATTCAGTATATGAAGAATTTTAACATGGCAATTACTTTCGAAATTGGAATCAATTTTCCAGCAATTCAATGAAGGTATAAAATACTTTAAAAAGCAACTATTTATTGAAAATTTCCATGTCATGAATGAATGATCAAACTTGTATAAAAAAGTAGATACCTATTTGTTCACTAAAGTTTCCAATCTTTTAATCGTTATAGGAATAGGTGCTATATGGCCAGTTCAAAAATGCTATCCTACGGATTTATTCATTACATTTCATTTGGGTAAAAATTAAATTATTCATTGATTCAGATCCAAAGTTAACATTTGAAAAAATCATGTCAGTGTCGTTATCAAACCCACTAATATGGGTCAATAGTATTGGCCGATACAATTTTAGTACCGATTTCAAATACTCAGGTCCTTTTGACTGAAGTAAAAATTGAACAATGATCTTTGTATCTTGAAATGAGTTTTGCACTTTTCCAGTGTTCAACAATGAGATAATTATTAAATTGACTCAAGAAATTAACAGAGTATGCTATATCAGGACTAGTTAATACGGCTAAAGATGTTAATAAACCTATTAATTTCTTATATGCTTCATCATTACAACTCTCATTTGTTGAATCAGAATTCAATTTAGTTTTCAAAGGAGTTTTCACATGTTTACAATCAGACATGTTGAATTATTGCAATACATATTTAAAGAATATAATCGATAGCTTTACTACCTTTTCCATCATTTCTAGTAATATTCATCCCTAAACATTTTTTAGCTTTCCCTGAATTCTTTATCATAAAATTTTAACTCAAATTTTCCAATAGAAAATTCATTCAGAATTAACATTAGTTAAAACAAAAAAGTCATCCACGTACAATGTAACAATAGTAAGCAAGTTATTTTTTGATTGATGTAAATACTATGCTCAATTGTTGATCTTTTGAAACTTATATCTATCAAAATTTTATTCAGTATATAGAACATAAATTGCCCTGTTTAATTAACATCTGAGTAAAACCCAGAGCTACAAGTCTTGTTCTATAACATAGCGAACCATTATGCTTCTTTTTAAACACCCAATAATGTCCATTACACTGGCACCTTCAGGTTCAGTTCTACAATTTCTCAGGCATTATTCCTGATGAACGAATCATATTCTACCTCCATCGCTGCCTTCCATTGCTCTCCGTCCCATCTAGATAAGTCTTCGTCAACAGTAACTAGATCTTCTATGTGTCTCCTATCTTCTCAATTTTCTGAAACATACATGTACGTTATGTGATCTTGAACTGCCTTTGATTCTCATTTCGATCTTCTCAAATCCTGATTAGTACTGGTGACTGGTATTTGGACATCTGATATAGTGTCATTATCATGATTCATTTCATCACTAGCCCTCCACTGAATTAGGATTATCTAGTGATATTTCTATATCATCCCTTTTCTATGATAACTACATCTCGACTGGTACTAATGACATTGTTACCTATATTCTGTATCTCTTTGATCGTTCACCAGAACCCAGAAAAATCATTTTTGTCCATATACCTTCAAGAAATATACGACAGAAGAGTATGTAAAATACATCGATACAATTTTCAGATTCTAAAAACGCCTTAGTTCTCCAGGAATGTCCAATTAGTTCTTCGAATTTTTGCAATTATTAATTGTATTATGCATTCCTTTATAAATTATGAAGAATACCTTCTATTCAATAGGGGACTCTCTCAAGAAATCACTATTTGTTATTCTAAATCTATGCAACCTATATAATTGCAAATTATATATTGTATTATTTTATAAATTATGAAAAATAACCTACTATCAACCTAACCTAACCTACTATCAACCAAATTTTCAGATTTCAAAAGGTGTACTCCCTTGTTTTCTAAATATATACACCCTATATAATTGTTGATCATATATTGTATTTCTTAACAAATTATGGAATAGAAGAATAATTTTCTGCTCAACTGAAAAAAGTATTGATGAACCTTGGAAATCTTAGAACCTGATTTCTCAAAGATGTTACACCTAGATATGATATTATGATTACTTATGTGCAACATAAGCCATGGGTATTTGAAAGGTAGATATATTATTCATTCTGTTTCTTTTCAGTTTGTTTATTCTATAGCTGTAGGGAATATTCCTAAAACAAAAATTTCACTGTGGGTCATTTCATAGATCTTATCGAATGATTATGTAAATTCAATATTTGTCAAAAATGAAAATAAACATTGAATGCAATTTCTTCATTTCAGGTAGTATTTCTATTATGAATTCAATTGAATAAATGTAACTTCATTTCAGGGCTCACAAGTAAATATCAACTGGAATGATAGCCCTTAAAATATATCTAGTATTCATTTTGAATTGACTTACAAGAATATCAATCTTTTCATCGGCAAGACATAAAATGACAAATTTTCTCTCAAAGTTGAAATTCAGAGAAAAATTTGCTAATAATTGTGTATTGTAACTATTGAATAAACAAAAAAAGGACCATAAAAAGTGGAAATATCTTCGGTATAATGGACTGTATAAAAAAATAATAATTCCTGCACTGGTTAAATGGTTCCTTTGCACACTATTAAAAATAACCCTGAGTAGGTTATGTTGTTTTACAACTGACAACAGATCGAACTAAAAACGAGGGCCTGTTAACATAGACTTCACGAGAACGTGTTTACCACGAGACAGTTAACGAGAAAGAGGGTTAGAAATTCTCATGTTTCCAGAACATGGACTTTGACCATAGAATGTTACGCACAGAATTCATGAATACATACAATAAAGAAAACTTATCTAAAATTATACCAATAAATACAAATTGTGTTATTTACATTAGAAAACCTCATCAGAGGAAGAAATACAATAGAGAATATAAATTAAATTAAATTGAATATATAAAAGAGAACCGACGCTGGCGCCATCTATGGGATTTCCCTCAGTACATGACCGGCGCCATCTATTGGATTTCTCTTAAGTCTATGATTTATAAAAGCTGCAATTTCTCCATGCCGCCCGACTTGACAGGCTACAAGGCTTCAACAGGATAGAAGTGATTGCTTTAGAGATTAACCAAAATTATAAAATAACTATATACACATTGGTTAAACAGTCAATTTTCTGCCATATTAGGTAATGGGCACAATTTTACCACTGGGCGCTTAAAAACACCCTTTCCAGTTTTAACGCTCACTACACGAGTCACACCATTACTACCAGGATGAAGTTCAATAATTCGTCCGAGATCCCACTTAGCTGGAGGGCAGTTGTCGTTCCTTATGATGACCATGGTTTCCACAACAACTGGAGTGGAACCAGTAATCCATTTTTTTTCTGTTGGAGGGAATTCAGATAGTCCCGTGACCAACGTTTCCAGAAACTTTGATGGAGCTGCTGGAGCAACTGAAACCTGGATAGCCGATTCAGTTGGATGGATGTCAGGTCTGGATCTGGTACACTTCGATACAGGCGGCCAATGAGGAAGTGAGCAGGGGTTAAGGGTGTTAAATCATTGGGATCGGAAGAGAGAGGATATAAAGGTCGGGAATTTAAGACCGATTCTATTTGTGTCAAACGTTAAAATGGTTTCCCCAATTACTTTAGATAAATGTGTCTTGAATGACTTCACATTTGCCTCCCAGATACCTCCAAAATGGGGTGAGCTAGGAGGAATAAAATGCCATTTGATACTATTTTCATCAGCGAAATTAAAAATGGACGATTCATCTTGTTTGAGGAACTGATATAAATCTTGAAGAGTGTCATTTGCACCGACAAAATTAGTTCCATTATCTGAAAACATATCAGATGGAAAACCTCTTCGTGAAACAAACCTTCTCAAACAAGCAATGAAAGCGTCTGATGTCAAATCTGAAACCAATTCAAGATGTATTGCCTTGACACTCAAACAAATGAACAGGCAAACATAAGCCTTTGATATTTTACATCCTCTCGATTTCCTGTCTTTTATAAAAAACGGACCCGCGTAATCGACACCAGTCGATGGAATGAGCGCATTAAGCTAGGTTGACATGGGTAGTGCATTGCGTTCAATGATTTTACGCCTTATTCACAGGCGACGAAATGACGTATATTCGTATCGCCATAACCTATTTGGCAAATTTATGTTGTTTCTTCGTCGGCACAAAGGGATGCCGACCAGCCCTGATGACTGCACATGTCTTTCTGCGTCAATCTAGATATTTATGACTATGATGCGGCTCCTTTTTGATGGGAATTAACTTTGTCGGTATTTCTGCCTGTTGTTTATGACCAATTAAATCTCATTCCTTCCGAATTTCTAAACATGTGATTTCTGTTGATCAATCGCAAAACGTTTGTGGCTCTATTTTCATAGGACTTTTTTCATCCAAGGAATCTCGCTTTTTCGTTTTCTCTTGCCGTTAATATTTTCACAAAAGTTTTTGTCTGAGAATATTTTTATATAGTTAGGCTATATGCAGGGTATCCCGGGAAGAATGCGACAAATGGATACATAAATGGAGGTGATCATGGGGGACTCATATCAAGATCGCCATTTGCTATATACAAGGTGATGTTAATCTCATAAGTGAAATTTCACAGTTCAATAACTCTTTAACTAATCGACCGAATAATTTCAAATTTTGAAGAGTAGTCACTCTACTATCGCCTTCCTTCAATATTTTTGAAATCGCGAACAAATCAGATCCGGACTTTTTCTATTTTCGGAAATATTGGATCACCCTGTACGTGCACTTTTCTCGAATTCGTAACCACAAATAATTAATTCATAGAGAAAATTCATAAATCATTATTGGCACCGTCATACAGGGTGATCAATAAACATTGCCTTATGGGTGGAGTTTCATTGTTCGATAAACTTATCAGGACAAAGGAAATACTTTTTTTCCTTTACCATTTTTCCGAATCGGCTCGGTTGAAAAAATATGAGCTGTTGGAAATCCATAAAAAAAATGTTATTTTCAGTTATATCTCGAAAATGGAATGAAATTGGTGGAAATGAATATGGTTTTTACTGACATGATGAATCTTTTCCGAACATGAAATTCCATCAAAGTCCGGTATACTAAGTGAGAAAAAAAAACGAATCGAAAGAAATAGTAAAGAAAAAAAGTGTTTCTTTTGACCTCGGGAATCTTCGGTTCAAATATATGTACCAGCAAAGACTCACTCTGTATAGTTGGGCTACTATATACATATTTCTGCTGACTGATGTCTGTCAGATTTTCAAACAATTTACTGATAACTGATTTCCATCCTTTGAAGAAAAAGTAGAGTTATTTCTGAAAATCTGATCAGAACAAGACAACTGCACAAATGTAGCAAAAGTATCTGAATCAATTTTCGCCGAAGAAAAACGAAAGTGCAGGACTGACTTTCTTCAATTTTTTTTACGGAAATGTCAGGGGCACAACTTCCCATAAGTGCAGCACAATTTTTACACATATTTTCATAAGAAAAATCGAAATACAGATGTGCTGGGATGAGATTTTTCTAATTTTTGAGTGTTCCTGTGAAACCAAAAAAATGTATGAAATGAGTGCTGGCCTAGCTTTTAATTGAATTTTGTAATATTCAGTACATGTAGTAAAAATTTATTTCATCCGTTGAATCCCAATAACATGTTTTGGGAAATATTTTCAAAGTCGTATTCAACAAAAAAAAAAATCAATTTAAGAGTCCGTTCACGCGGCGCAAATTCAGGCGTTTTCTTAACTAATTCGGTCTTGATTTTCTCAGAAACGGTAAACGCTATCGAGATGATTCAAAACAATATTGGAAGGTCTTTATCCCTTGTATGATCGTTAGGTAATAATTTCACTTAAAGTTGCAAATTAATTGTATTATTGACGTATAAAGAACGATTTTCAATACCAATTTTGATTAATTTATTGTCGCTTCAGTTGACCTAAATTCGAAAATCTAATACAATATGGTCATAGCCTATTTTTTCTTCTTTCCAATGATACCAATGAGAAATATATTACATCGTAGTTACTCAAAATTCTATGTGACGTTGTAAATCTGTTTCAAGTGCCAGAATTGTGAACTAAAAATCGTTGCTCCTCCCTGAGGGGCGTGGCTTGTAGCTATCAGGACCGTCTTTTAGGAAATATATTCTTGAAAACTTTTTGAAATATTTTGTCGCTTAAACCTGCAAATTCCTATTCCAGCATTGATTATCTTTAAAGCCATATGTCTGATTTTCATGTTACTCTCTCGAATGAAAAAATGTATTCCTCATGGAAGGTTTCAGATTGGATGCAATAGTCAATTAATTACTTCGGACCGAAGGTTCGTAAGTTTGAGAAAAAGTAGATATCTGTTATTGAAAAAATCGATTCGGATGTAATGATGGCTGGCAAATTACCTTGTTTTTAACATATTTCATATAATACAAAATTTGGGTAGTTCAGAACCTATCTAAAATTCGGTATTGTGCTACTGCTTGAGAATAATACTTTAAAAGTTAACAAGAAGTGATTTCGTGTAAATTTATTAGAGTTATTTCAAGATTTCATTGTCACATCAGATAAACATCAGTTGTAAATAAAGGTTATTCGGTACTCTTTTGTGTACCGTATTATTTCATTGCTGGACAATTTAACAGTTTCTAGGTAGGTTCAGCATTGCATAGGTACCTGAAGGAAGGCATTTAGGAGTAAAAATTTAATAATAATAATAATAATAATAATGAGCTTTATTTCAAATAAAGTAGGTTCATGTACAAATACATTGTCTACCTGAAGTGAAACAGTGTCAGATAATAATCTTTAGTCTATTTTATATCAAATATTATGTACCAAGAATTCTTCCACTGTATATGGTTCAATCTGAAGCAGCAACTTATAGACTTCCTTCTTGAATAGTTTGAGGTTGGTTATGTCTCTCATCTGGTTTGAAAGTCTATTATAGTATTTTATACACCTGTATTCTGGTCCTTTCTCTGTGAGTGAAAGCTTATGTATTGGATATTTTAGTTGAGTTGTTCTTGTGTCATATTTTGTAGAGGTTTTGGTTTCGAAACAGTTTCTATTTTTGAACACAAATATCAAGCATTCTTGGATGTGTATCGCTATGGCTGTAAGTAGTCCATGTTTCCTAAATATGCCCCTGCATGTTTCTCTGCATGGCATTCTCATTATTGTTCGAATAGCTCTTTTTTGCATCTTTAGCACTTTTTAAAATGGTCTATTTTTGTACCTATACGTATATTTCTACTTACTCATTGATTTTATGTAGAAATGAAGAATATACCCGACATTGAAATAACCATTTTCAAACTGAAATTCCTAGAATGGTATTCTCAATTTCGGGTTTGTGGTATTACTAGAAGTTTTCATATCTATTTTTCCTATGCAGTTCTCCTTATAATTTTGTTTATGTGTATTGAATTGAACCTTTTATGCAGGGAAATATCTTTGGATACATTCCGAATTGTTTATATTCAGCAATTTCTCTAAAAGAACATTCCAGTCACTCCGTTATTTTTGAATAAAATTTATCTAATATGCGTTTGGTGAAGGAAATAAAAATAGGGTTTCAGTCGAAATTAGTTTTCGTACGCATTATGAGTAGAATTTCGAAATGCTATGAATGTCCCTTGTTTTTAATTTTTTTTTTTTTTACGACTTTATTCTTCAATTAGATACAACAAGGCGACATTTAGCTTGAACCTACTTTTACATGTAACCTCATCATACCATAACATGTACAACACATCCATGACCTAGCCGGGATTCGAACCCGGTACCTTCGGCATCACATCCGTCTCCCAAACCACTGCGCCACCGAAGGAAGCTTCACTGTATAAAGAAAGAAAGACAATTTTTTACAATGAATTCAAAATAAAAGAGTATACAATGAAGTATGTAACACCAACAGTGCATACACGCTATGAAAATTGAAATTCATCTTCGACAGCCATAGAAGCTGAAGGATTTTGTTCCAGTTTACCTATGTACAAATTGATACAGCAAAATGATTGCCGATGGGGCAGTAGTTGTTACAAAAAAAAATTCTTGATACTACTCTTGTTATAAGAAGCTCAATTTTTCTGTGTTCATCAACAGTTGAAACCATAGAAATATTGAGACTCTTAGATGGTACAAAACCTTATTATTTTATGGAGAAAGGTATTTGACCATTTTCCATTATTTATATTGATACGATACCATACGATGTTATATATTTTTGAAATCAGGAAAGATTGAGCTTTCAAAAAATAGCATAGAAATCTACTGTTCCCATTTGAAAAAACATAACTTTGGGTCATAGCTTCATAATTAAAAACCCTTTTGAAAAGACGAGCAGGCCACTGGATTTTACGTAAAGAAGTGCCTCTATGTTGTTTTTATTTCAGAGCTCTATCATCAGTATTCGCGGAGATATCAATGTTTTCCGATATCGCCATTTTTCAAATTTTCGCCTATAACTCGAAAACAAAAGAAGTTAGCCAAAAATGAATACCTACTACTCTTGTTAGTTTCCCAGAAAAAGAGAACTAGAATGGGGTATCAGATTTTGTCTTTATCCTCTGGTTCAAAAGTTGAAGTGCTAAAACATCGAAATTTGCCCACCTTGTATAGTTCAGAAAATAGAATGTACCAATCATTTACTGAGGTACTACTGTAACGAATTACGAGAACTCTCGAAAGCACGTAGTGTTCTAGGGCCGGTGAAGAATGTGATAAACTACAGTTCTCTGCAGGGTCAGATAATTATTGAGAAAATTGTGAAAAACCATACATAGATGAGGGAACATTCCAATAATATAGGGCTGAATTCTTGAGGGGTTTAATCAAAGCAGAAGAAGCTTATAATGAAATTGAGCTGAAAACACAGCTTCAAACTGATTCTGCTGATTGGCATCAGTAGAGGAGGAAATTGTTGACGGCTTCAATATTTGGGAAAATATGTAAAATGCCTCCTGTGACAAGTTGTTGCTCAACAGTTGAAAGCATTTTATAAAAACATTTTTCTGTAAAAGCTATAGATTCGGGAAAAATAATGAAGATCGTGCGAAGCGTCTATTAGAGAACGAATTGTTCTCGAAGATCACAAACAGTGGAATTGTTATTAATAAAAAATGGCCTTTTCTAGGTGCCTCTTCAGATGGCGTTGTTGAAAAAAATAATCATTCAATTGAAATCAAATGCCTGTTTTCAGCAAGAAATAATATGATGAAGGACGCTATTGAAAGGAAACAAATCACATATTTGGAAAAAATGATGATTAGAAATATCGATTAAAACAAAGTCATAATTATTATTTTCAAGTTCAGGGACAATTAAATATAGCTGAAAGAGAAAAATGCCTTTGTCGTATGGACTTTGAAGGACTTTTTATTTATCGAAGTCAACATCGATGAAGAGTTTTTCGAAGAAAAATTTTATTAGGAATCCCCAATACAAACTAGATCTTCAGGATAAGCGAAATTGAAGAAAAAAAAAAGGCAATTTGAAATATATCATTATGAACCAAGCTGATTTTTTTTATTATTATAACAAAGTACTATTCCTCAAAACTGTAGATATTTATGAAATGAGTTCATCAACATTCTCAATGAAATTTTGGATTAGATATTTCAAAATTTAATTCATAAGGATTTTTACAATTCAAGAAATGAGGATAATGGTATATCAAAGCGTATTTGGATTCTCAATTCGATATCAAGTAATTATGGAAAGAGAGTCGTTTTCTAAACCTAAAAAAGAGTTCGTATTTCTCAACTCTTAGCTCTTATTATAGAGAAACCGTCTTTACAACCATAATCATAGGTGACCATTTGACAATCATTTCATTTCATCAAAATGTCAAAAATGCGGCCGCAAATTCCGACACGCACTAGTAGAACACGAGAAAGAAACGAGATCATCCCAATGCGTTACAAATTCATTCTCTCTGGGCTGAGGGCCTAATACGTTCTCTATATTTTTACTACGATAGTCGACGCCCACCCGCTCTTGCCCCTTTACGTTGCGACCCCTCTGCTTCCCAAGCAGTGTGGTGTAAACAGACTCTTAACAAAGTATCACAAACCTAGTTCAGCTCAATTCATTACAAAAAAATCGAAAATAACCCTTGTCTACTTCCACTATGGTCGCTCCAAGACCACGGAACACGTTAAATATCTAACATGTTTGATATCCCATTTTACGTTCGTGCCGCCTTCGAAACCGTCCGTTTCGAGAATAGTTTCACAACTCCTCCGTTGACACGAGTCGATCTCCACACCTAACACCCCCACACCCCCACACCTAACCTCGCTTGTGCTTCACTACCCGTGTCAACTAGGATAAATCGTTCATTTCGAGACAAATATTAATTAATTTGTTTCGTGTTGTGATTCATTTATTCTCCGACTATCAGTGATTGCTCTTATATGCATATGTTAGCGAAGATAAACTTGGATTCGCGGATCCTTGTATAATAAAAATAAATAACACAGTTTCGTGTACGGGGGTCGCTGAAAAATTCCACTGAAATATTCCTCTGTTCTCTCCATTTGTGCTTCCTGTTTCTCGTTCTCGGCCTCCTGTGTTTGTCACTAAAGACTCTCTGACTGGCCACAGTAGAGTGAAGATTGGTAATCCCTGTGTCTTATATTACATTCCTTACTTGCAATTTTATTTTACAATTACAAGAAATTCTTCAAGCGGTCACCTGCTGTCAATTGCAATCAATCGTGTGAAATACCTTCAAAAAACAAAAAAGCATTATCATGCCAAGGATGTGAAAAACCACTAGGAAGGAAATACGATAGGGTAAAATGTATGGGAACATGTGGACTTTGGTTTCATGGAACAGAAATCTGCACTGACCTTACTCAGAGAGATCTCAAAAAAGTACTAGAGAAAGAACAGAAGTATACAGGGTGTTCCTAAATTGAACGTACAAACAAAAAGGGGAGATTCCTTAAGTGAGTTTAAGAAAAAAAAGTCCCATAAACATGGGGTCGCAAACGTTTCGTTTTCGAGATACAGAGTGTTGAAGTTTGAATTTTTTTCAAGTTTTTTTCTCATAGTATCTACACTTCACGAGATATTCAACTGAAATTTGGCATAGATATTACATTTGAGAGTTCTCACCACGTGACATGGCAATTTCGATAGAAGATCTACAGGGTGATATTTTTTCTGAAACACTGCTACCTGTTCTTCAGCAGAACTTTTTTTTGGTGAGCAACTGTTAATTTGAAAAAATGTAAAAAGAAGCTTTGTTCTTATACAAAACTTTTCGGTCTTCTGTAGTTTTGTCGTATCTACCAACGATTTCGAGAAAAAAAATTTTGAACGATTCTCTCGAAATTCTCGTAACTATGATAGGAAGGCCAGTTTGTAATCTGTGGTGAATGAATTCAGTGCCAGTTTTGACACATCAAATTATTATTATGAGACGAAGAACAGAAGCTTGTATAAGAGTTGGGGGAGGACATTTTCAACATTTGCTGTAGTTCAGTACTTCGCGGTTACTTAGTTTTCTTGTTATGATTTTTTTTTTAGTTTTACGTTTCTTGTTGTAATACATTTTTTGTGTTGATTATACGAGTTTATCGAATCTTTATGAATCATCGCTACAGATCAGGAAAATTTCCATAAAAACTGACACTGAATTCATTCACCACAGCTTACAAAGTGGCCTTCCCATCATAATTTGGATTTTCACGAGAATTTCGAGAGAATCGTTCAGAATATTTTTTCTCGAAATCGTTGGTAGATACGACAAAACTACAGAAGACCGAAAAGTTTCTTTTTACATTTTTTCAAATTAACAGTTGCTCACCAAAAAAAAGTTCTGCTGAAGAACAGGTAGCAGTGTTCCAGAAAAAATATCACCCTGTAGATCTTCTATCGAAATTGCCATGTCACGTGGTGAGAACTCTCAAATGTAATATCTATGCCAAATTTCAGTTGAATATCTCGTGAAGTGTAGATACTATGAGAAAAAAACTTGAAAAAAATTCAAACTTCAACACTCTGTATCTCGAAAACGAAACGTTTGCGACCCCATGTTTATGGGACTTTTTTTCCTTAAACTCACTTAAGGAATCTCCCCTTTTCGTTTGTACGTTCAATTTAGGAACACCCTGTATATGTAATAGCTGCGGCCGGGAGGGGGAGATGGGGGCATCGGGGGTGCGGGGGGAGGATGGATCTTCTTTTGGGGATACGTCTGATACTGAGGATGAGATAGGCGACTCTAGGGGAAGTCAGGCAGGCCCGAGCAGGCGGAGTGCTGGTGGTAAAGAATACTCCTTACGTGATGTTATGATGGAGCTGGAAAATATGCAGGTAGAGAATCGGAGGCTGTTTCAAAGGCTGGAAAAACAAGAATTGGAAACAAAACAACTAAAGAAGAAGATGGAAGAAATGAAACAGGAACAGGCAAAAATGCGTCAGGAGATTGATTCGCTCAAGAATGATAAGCGGCGTAACGTGGACGATGGTTTGAAAAATAATATTGTTGTGAGTGGTCTTCCAATTAAAGGGGAAAAAAACGAACAACTGAAATCAAAGTTTCAAAGGATTGCTGAAAAGCTTGAAGTATCCATGGAAAATGAGGTATTTCAATGTGTGGCAATAGGAAAGGAAAATAAGAAACATTTGAAGGTGATATTCGAAAGTAGCAAAAAAAAGAGGAGATAATGAAAGCAAAAAGGGAGATTTCCATTAAACTGAATGACATAGGCTACAATGAAAGCACAAATATATTTATAAATCATGATATGAGTTATGAAAACCAGGAATTATTCAAAAAAGTACGTGATTTCAAAAGGGAAAATAACTACAAATACGCATGGTATTCACATGGAAAAATTTACCTAAGAAAACAAGAAAATAGCAAAGCCATTCATATCAGGTCACTAAAAACTCTCGAAAACTTAAAAAACTAATGGATGATAATAATATGTGGGGGCTCTCTTGTTTGTACATAAATATCAGGTCGGTTCGTAAGAAATTCAAATTAGATTATATCAATTTGTACGTGAAAAAATACAATAATCCAGATTTGTTGTTTTTATCTGAAACTTGGTTGAGTGAAAATGAGACTAAATTTTATTCATTACAAAACTATGAGGCATATCATAACTGTAGGCAAACTAGGGGAGGAGGTGTAAGTCTATACGTCAGAAGGGATCTCAAACGCGAAGAAATCATATTAAATGTACCTGATAAAGTAAACGCAGTAGGTATAAAACTGAAGGGAACCAATTGTAGTATCTATGGGATCTATAGGGCTCCAAAGAGTAATTTGAAATCGTTTGGAAATTTTTTGGAGCAGTTGGTGTACAATAATAATAAAGTAATAATTGTAGGTGACATTAACTTGAATCTTCTTGAGGATAGTCATAAAATAGATAATTATAAAGATATTCTGTATATGAATAATTGTGTTCTACAAAATATTAAGAATAAATTAAAATTTACCCGAAAAACAACTGTACTCACAGGAAATGTTATAGATAGGGTTGCCAGATGTATATGAGGAAAAAACCGGACAAATTTTCATTTTTTGTTAGTTCATATTACAAATTACAAAATATAACAAAAAATTACGAAAAGCTTACAGTCTACTTCTTTATATATTTAGCATTTGACGAGACTGCTTTCAATAAACATTTATTGCTTGACATGGCATCCTTAAATTCTGTGCAACTAGCATTTATATTGACATAAACACACAATTCATATTTTACAGTGTTTACGTCGAGACGATTTCTTTCGTCAGTCCATAGATTTCCCATAACATTGACATTCGCAATATCTAGTTACGTAACTACAAACAATACTGTTGGTTGTCACGCGGTTGCGCTAGATATTGCGCGAAATTTAAAAACCGGACAATCTTCTGTCCGGTTTACCCAGATTTTTTTGAACGGACAAATATGAAAAAAACCGGACTGTCCGGTCGAAAACCGGACATCTGGCAACCCTAGTTATAGACCATGTAATAAGCTCGAAACAAATAAAGTGCAAAAAGAAAACAATAAGTGTCCCTATATCAGATCACAAAATGATCCATTGCTCATTCAAAACATCAAGAAATAATACTCGAATGAAAACACATAAGTTTACTGACTACGAAAAACTTAATCTATATTTGACAGACAGACTGGAAAGATTAGAAAGTATCTCCGACCTAATGGAAATTATTAAAAATGGCAAACTTCTATGTACTTCAACAAAGCAGATAAAAATAATGAATGACAAAAACTGGTTCAACCAAAATATCCTCAACAAAATGAACAAACGTGATAAATACTATAAAAAAATGATAAAACATCCTAATAACCACAATCTGAAAGAAAAGTTCAAATCTTTAAAAAATGAAACAAATGCACTCATTAAAAAAGAAAAGATGAAATTCTTTCACAAAAATCTAATTGAATCTGGAAACAATATAAGAAATATATGGAAAACTATAAACAGCACATTGAATGTACAGACCAACAAAAATGAGACACATATAAATAATTTAAATATTAACGGAAGAACAATTACTTCTGAAGATATGATATCAAATCATATGAACAACTACTTTACTAATATTGCAAGTGAACTGCATAAAAAATTAGACCATACCATCAAAAATAAAAATAAACTCTCATACAGAAATGCTTCTATTTACTTAAAAAAATGTACGGAGGAAGAGCTAAAAGAAATAATTTTCTCCAACAACAAGAAACGTAGTCAAGGTGATGACAACATTACAATGGAGGACTTTCAAAATATCTATGAAACAATAAAGACCAAACTGCTAAAGTTGATAAATAAGATGTTTCAGGAGGGAAAGTTTCCTGACTGTGCAAAGACTGCAAAAGTCTTTCCTATCCACAAAAAAGGGAGAAGAGATGAACCAAGAAATTATCGTCCCATAACGGTAGTGAATACCTTATCTAAGATACTAGAGAAAGTAATAAAAAATAGATTTGAAGGTTTTTTTCCAATCCATGAAAATCAATATGGGTTTCAGAAAGGTAGTGCAACCTTAGGAGCAGCTTGTGACCTGGTGGAAGCTGTAATAAAAAATATGGAAAGTGGAAGAGATGTAGTAGCCCTGTTCGCTGATTTACAGAAGGCATTCGACACTGTTGACCATAAAAAACTATTGGAGAAACTTTATAACATGGGTGCACGTGGACCGGCATTTGACCTCACAAAAAGCTATATCCAGGGGAGAAAACAGTATACTTATGTAAATGGCAATAAAAGCTCTGAAAGAATTGTAAGGTTTGGTGTCCCACAGGGGTCAGTCCTTGGACCATTACTGTATGTTTTATATGTGGAGAATATATCGGACTTACACCTGGGCACGCAGTACTTCATGTTTGCAGACGACACAGTCTTATTGTTCTCTAGTACATCCGAAAAAGAACTTGAAAACTTAAATAACAATGCATTAAAGAAATTTCACGAATGGTTGTGCACAAACAAACTAGTACTGAACGAGGAAAAAACTGTATACGTGAGATTTAAGGCCAAAAACAAGAAAACAAATGAAATTGAAGTAAAGTTGAACAATAAGAATATACAAAAAGTTAATACCTATAAGTACCTGGGTCTGGTGATTGACGAGGAATTAAACTGGAACTCACACACTGAGCAGTTAATTAGGAAGCTTTCAGGTTTAATTAGCGCAGCAAAGCATGCCAGTCCGTATATGTCACAAAACTGCAAACTCATATTCTACACTGCATGTGTACACTCTATCTTTACATATCTGTCATCGATTTGGGGAAATACGACAAAGAAGAACTTAAGCAGACTACAAAGACTCCAAAATAGGGCAATTAAGAACATTCATAATCTTCCATATGAGACCAGTACCAGCTACTTGTATGAAAAGTTTCCTGTGCTCCCGATCTCTAAGGTGGTGAAACAGGAGCAATGTAAATTGATTTATAAGATTGATGCGGGTCTGTTAAAATCTAAAGTAAATTTAAAGAAACAATCTGAAAAACACAAGTATGTTACAAGACATGCCAATAATCTCTACAGTGACTTAATATTCAAAACAACGAGAGGGTCAAGACTTCCAACACACTCGGCAATAAACTCATATAATGGGTTACCCATCCACTTAAAAAAAGAAGAAACATTTATTAAGTTTAAAAAAGAGTTGAAAAAATATTTTATGAGACTTCAAATAGATTAAGAAATTAGTTGTTACTCTGTGATAACAAACTATGTTTGATTTACAGTTTTATGTTCTAATAAATAAATAAATAAAAAATAAATTTCGTGAATATCTGCACGACTGTTCCGTTGACACGGGTCGTTTTCCATGTATTCTTGAACCGCAGCTGTGATCCACTAGCCATGTCAACCTAGCTTATACATAGTCCATTCAGGAATTAATTGACATCGAAGTAAGTCTGAACGTCTAGTCGCTGCTTTATCTCTAGTTACAAAATAGTTATTTATGCAACAAGTGCAAAAAGTGAATGTTTATTGCATTCGACGTGAAATTGTCCGACGAGGCCGTTAGGGCGTTAGGCCGAGTTGGACAACATGTCGAGTGCAATAAACAATTTTTGCTCGAGTTGCATACAACATTTTTTCTACGTTCATGCAAAAAGCAAAAAATGATTTATTGAGGTGCGGTACTAGGTGAAGGAAAATGAAAAGCGCAACTTGAATACTTTATTATTAATATCGATTTGCATTGATACAGGAACTAATACGTTACGAACAATTTAACTCAAACTTTATTTTTACTCTCAATGTTGAAAGTGAATGAACAATTGGTGCAATTTTCAATATGAATATTTCGTAGTGAAGTACTTTTTAAATCCACTTCTTGATTTGTTACTGCTGTAAACGTACTAGTACTTGGTAAGTGTACCGGGTTTTTCACCATAATTTGACCCCCCCTTTAACTTTTTTACTAAAAGAGGTGCAAAAAAATGTTTTCCACAAAAGTTTCACGAAATCGACTAAAGTTTTTCAAAATGATTTCACAAAACGAAATATATACAGAGTGGGCAACATATTGATAGCAACTTCATTTTTTCAAATGGAACACCCTGTACATTTTTCTATATTTGACTAGCTCTTTTTTCCCTGATTTCAAATATATAACATATGTTTGGCCTATCTCTCTTATTCTGAGTACCACAGAGTTTTACATTTTAAGAACCACCTGGCATGCTCAGTAATCAGTTTTCAAGTGGTTGGCTGCGATAACTCAAAATGCTCTGTTTTGAGTTATCTCGTTGGCAACGATATGACATATAGTCAAATTGCAAACGAGATAACTCAAAAAAGAGCATTTCGAGTTATCGCAGCCTACCACTTGAAAACTGATTATATATATATATATATATATATATATATATATATATATATATATATATATATATATATATATATATATATATATACAGGGTGTCCCGTAAAGACCACGTCAAACCGAGGGAGAATGTAGATCAAAGGATAACCCACCTGCTATGACAAAATTCCCATTATAAAAGTCTTACCGTTTTTGAGATATTTTTTTTTGTTGAAAATAATGAATTTTTGCCCCTTTCAATAGTTATGCCCTTACGGTTGGTACAATTTTACATCTTTCTGGTTAATTTTTTCTGTAATATTGCTGAAGAATGATTTTAACGTTTGCATTAAAAACATCCTCCAAAAATTTTAAAGGGGGGCTATGAGAAATATTTTTATTGGAAATTTTGGTAGTGGATTATTTTGTTCATGAAGTTTAGCCCATCGTAGTGGAAAAAAAATGTACCGAGCTACTGCTGCACATTACACCAATAAATTGTCTATTTTATAGCGATTTCAAAGAGGTATCATACAAGTCATTTGTTATTCAAAGAAAAAAGATATGGCTGTTTTTATACAAATGGGTATGTTTCTGACAAAATCAAGTTTGTCAATTCTGTTAAGAAATCTTCGATGTTGCATTACTTAGTGAACAATGGCAATTGTTTAAGTGCGAAAATATTACTCGCATAATTATCCATCTCAACGAAATTCAATTTCGCCGGCAAATTTTGGAAAACATCATACAGATCCAGATTTTTTTAATAAGATCATTTGGAGCGACGTGTCTTTCTATACCAAGGATGGGTACATGAAGACCTAAATCCTCTGGACTTTTAATATTGGGGCTGCCTAAAAGACAAAGTATACGCAACACCCATACGTGATGAAGCCGAATTTCGGATGCGTTCTCTCAGTTCGGCTTCATCACGTATGGGTGTTGCGTATACTTTGTCTTTTAGGCAGCCCCAATAATAAAAGTCCATAGGATTTAGGTCAGGTAAACAAGGAGGCCACAAAATTTTAACTTCTCTTCCAATCCACCGGTGGGGATAAGTTCTATTCAAATGTGCGGTATCTTCGAGTCCGTAATGTGCTGGGAATCCATCATGTTGAAATCACAGACTACGTCGCAGCGCCAGTGGCACATCTTTCAATAAAATGGGCAGCTGGTTGGTTAAAAATTCCAAATAATTGTTTGCGTTCAGTGATTGCGGCAGTTCGATCGGGCCCAAAATTGCACCATTAAATATTCCAGTCCCTAAATTGATCTTGAATCGATATTATGATCTATCTTCTCTCACCTCGTGTGGATTTATGATATTCCAGCTATGCAAATTGTGGAGATTCATGTACCTATCCTTGGCACAGGAAGATTCGTCGCTCCAAATGATCTTATTAAAAAAATCTGGATCTGCATGATGTTTTCCAAAATTTGCCGGCGAAATTGAATTTCGTTGAGGTGAATAATTATCCGAGTAATATTTTCGCAGGTAAAAAATTGCCATTGTTCACTAAGTAATGCAACATCGGAGATTTCTTAACAGAATTGACAAACTTGATTTTGTCAGAAACGTACCCATTTGAATAAAAACAGCCATATCTTTTTTCTTTGAATAACAAATGACTTGTGTGATACCTCTTTGAAATCACTATAAAATAGACAATTTATTGGTGTAATGTGCAGCAGTAGCTCGGTACATTTTTTTTCCACTACGATGGGCTAAACTTCATGAACAAAATAATCCACTACCAAAATTCCCAATAAAAATATTTCTCATAGCTCCCCTTTAAAATTTTCGGAGGACGTTTTTAATGCAAACGTAAAAATCATTCTTCAGCAATATTTTACAGAAAAAATTAACCAGAAAGATGTAAAATTGTACCAACCGTAAGGGCAAAACTATTGAAAGGGGCAAAAATTCATTATTTAAAAAAAAAAAAAAATATCTCGAAAACGGTAAGACTTTTATAATGGAAATTTTGTCATAGCAGGTGGGTTATCCTTTGATCTACATTCTCCCTCGGTTTGACGTGGTCTTTACGGGACACCCTGTATATATATATATATATATATATATATATATATATATATATATATATATATATATATATATAATTTTATCCAGCGAACAAAGTGGCATCTTTTCAAAAACGGTATAGGCTTGCATTCCCGTGTATATTCGTGTATATCACGAAAAAGTATTTCCGTACATTTAGACTTCCAGTTATTTTCTGCGCATGGTTTGACATCCGTATATTTTGTTACAACTCGGAAACAGTTTGACCTCTATATATTCTATTTCTAGGTAATTTTACTTCCAGCAATGTTGCCATGTTGCCTATTCAGATTAATGCTACTTTTGTGATCGGACTGCATAATATATGATATTCATTCAGAATTTCAGTCGTCATTTTGGGATCAAGCTAATGCGTTGAATGATTGTATTTAATCTTTGGAGGTGCTGATTACAATCTTTCACTGAAAGATAATTTCATTCAGTTATTGTTTTCCAATCGACTATTCAATGAAGATAACATTGAATTCACGTATTACTATAATTTTGTGGTCATCATATTTTTTCAGCAGGGAACATCATTAATGACTGTCGAAAAATTGTGAAGATTTCCCTGATGGTGGTCTATAAATCTTTAATTAACGCAATTTAACTGCCGCTACCTCAGCTATCGTTTCAATGGTCAGATCTCGCAATTAGTTCATTTCTTAATTTGAGATAGCCTGTTTTATATTAACTGTAGCACCACGATGTCGTGATTCTCGTGGACGGTAAGAATTTCCTATCGTATAATTGTCCATGTTTATGCTATTCGGGGCCAGTGCCTTGTAACATAGACAATGTCGATGTTATTTCCATTCAAAATGTCGGCTTATCCATCCATTTCATTATTGAAAGATTGTTCATTCATAGTAGCAATAGTAACATTTTAAGGGTTTTTTGGGGTCCTTGTTGAATTCTGATTTTTATATTCACGCAAAAATATTTTTATTTTCACCCCTCTTGGCCAGTTTTCAGGGTTGTTGATTAGGTACGTCTAGTAGATCCATGTCTCCCCCTATTTTGAACGTTTGTTTTTTGTATCTTTCCTTTCCTGGAGCACCAACACAACGAAACATTTGCCAGGAAATATCTGGCTTCAGTGATTCCTTATATTTTCCTACAAAGTATTAAATTTCACACTTCCTAGATGTATCAATGCCCTCAGTTCAACATCCGAGAAATTATTTTCACTGATAGATTACCTTTTATTAAGTTTTTGATATCCGATTTCCCAAGTAACATTTCAGATCACTCAAAGGTTTATTAATTTGATATTGCAGTTTTTCATTATTTATAATGTTAGTGCCACAAACTTGAAGTATTTCAGTTCATATAAAGAATGCGATAATTATTTTTTCTCGAAATTTTTCATAGAAAAGGGATTGTCGAGTGTGCGTAAACACACCAGGTTATATCACCGAAAGATAATTTAGGTTTAAAATCGAGAAAAATAACGATGGTTCTCCAACAAATCGCATTGAATACAATCCGTTATTCAGTAAAACGTTCCAAGTTGGTTCTAAAAGCTGCACAAGTAGTAAATGGTTGGTTTCCAATAATGAGAGACAAACCTGCCCTGTACGTCTTTCTCATGAAATAATATCAAAGCGAGGCGAAAATATTACCTCACCACGATTATTCTTGAAACGAAATCCATATTGGAAAAATGAAACTGACAAATGGTACGATAATGTACCTGTTGGAAGAAATACCATAAATAAATGGACTAAATATGCTGCCGAAGCAATTGGCTTGAACGTCAAAGACAAAAAGATAACAAATCATTCAAAAGATCAACAGCTGTCAGTCAATTGGCAAAAAGTGGTGTAGAGGAACAACAATTGCTGAAGATTACTGGTCATAGCAATCAAAATTCTATCAAACCATACCTAAACCTCGATCAAGAACACCACAACAAGATAATAAGTATTATGTGTGGAAATAGATCTTCTATACAAGAGAACGGCAACGAATGTAATGTTGAGTTGAATTTAAATAATTGCTCTTTCACTAATTGTACTTTCAATAAATAAATAAATGTCTTGTTGTGTTGAGTTATACATTTTTTCTGTCAAAAATTTTTCTGCTGAATATTCCTCGAACATTGATAAATGCCTCATAATTTTATGACAAATATCTCAAGCTCGTTGAATGAACGATGGTCATAAAATTATCTCGTCTATTAACAAGGTCCTAGGGATATTACAACTGAAAATGTGTCTGAGGATTTCAATTGAATTTACCGACTTTTTTTAATCAATCAAACAGGCAATCTTCTGCGAGTGTACACGTTACAATCGACCTTGCCTGTTTTTCTGGCTTGATCAGTTCCATAGTAAATTTCTCAATGAACTGCTTTTCTTGTTGATAATGTTGATATTACTCTTCAAATTTTTCATGATACAGTCCTTGACATAACTTTCAAACAACACATGTCATGTGTAGAGCAAAGACATGTCTATGGTGTAGAGTGAAGTTTAATCTCAGAATCATCGAGTATTCAAATCTACCCATAGAATTGACATAGTTTTATGTTTAAATTTTGGAGGTTTCTGTTTGTATCTGATAACTCTTGTAGGAAAAATAATGAACAACGTAAATAAATAATTAAATACTGAAGATGAATCTCGAATATTATGGGTGGTTGCAAGCTAAATTTTATGGAAATTCGGAATGGCTTCATCTTTTTAGCTCCGCTAAATCTGAAAAAATGGTAAAGGACAAATCTTATGCAAGTCAAAGACAGTTTGAATTTCAGTGTAGATTTACTACAGTTATCTTATAGTTTAATACTCTTTAATTCAAAACATTGAAACAAATATCAATAAGTTTGGTTTTTTTGAAAATTTTTTTATCTTGCTGCACCTATATCTTCTTTCGAATCCTGCAAAAAATCAATTCCGAATTTCTTTCTTTCTCATCGTATCCATTGCGGAGTTTAGAAAACAAAAGTTTTGACGAACAGTTAAGTTTTAAACCAGCATTTTCTTGAATTCATAATTTTTGGTATCTGAAATAATTTTACTTTTGAGTCAATTAAATTTGTATAGCCTAGTTGGATTTTATTCTAGTTTTTGTTTTCCTGAGGCTGCAATAAGGTGAAAATCCTGGACAATGAATGTACCTCAGATAAACACTTAACCAGTGTTCAATGCAAATTAAATTAGGAAGTAGAACATTATTTTTTGTCATTTCATTCCCTGATTTTTTTCTCATGGTAAACTCACACATCTTGACGAAAAACAAACTTTTCGAATTCTATACGGAAATTTTGGGTGAATGGTGAATTAGTTCCTCCTGTGGTTAATGGATTATACGGTCAAGTCGCAAAATCTGGAAAATTTTCCTTTATACTTATTCATTTCTGATACCATTCGCTTGGGAGAGACTTTTAACATTAGCCCCTTATCATATTTTTTTCTTTATATGCATTCATAATTTGTGATTCGCATGGACTTAACTTTCGATGTCACCTATAAATTTCAATTTGAGTATCCATCTGTTTTTAAAATTTTACATTTTGTACGTTTTTAATTTTCGTGGTCTCCTTCAACTCTCAATTTCACATATCACTCGTAATGACTTCATTCGGGAAAATTTAATATTCTGATTCAATTCATATTTTTTGTTTCAACATTCTTTTTTTCAATTTCTACAATTAAATCAAAAATTTATCATTCAAAATTAAAAGTTTATATTCTATTTCATATAGCTTTACTTCAAATCCAAAATTATTTATTGTCTGTATTAATTATAAGGTGATCAAAGTTGACTGGTCTCGATTTTATCCACGCCTCATCAAGTGTGACCAATGTTTTAATGAAAGTACTATGTATTTCAGTAGTTTGATTTCTTTAAATTGTCACACCTTGTAAAATTTGAAGCGTAAATGAAATTGTGGATTCGATCTGTGCCACGTAGCTCTTCTAAAATAAACATTCCATAAATAATCGAATTATTAATTATAATTGTTAGATTGAGGCATAAGTTATAATTTTTTATAAAGACTTTTAATTACCCATCCCTGATTGGGAATGCTCATCAATATTATTCAGTCTTGTATTGGCAGATTAAGTTTTTAATCAACACAGGATTGAACAATGAAGAAAAAATAACGCTATAGAAAACTATACAGGGTGAGTACCCTGTAGTATTGCCTTCAGTATTGAATTCGTCCTCTTATCGAAATACACCAGATGGCAAATGAGTTCTTTGAAAAAATGTTTTGTTCGTTGCAATTTTGTATGTTAAATGTTGATTTCATTTTCTTATGTGGTGATCTTAACATCGATTCACTTACACCAGGTTGCAACAAGACTAAACTTCTTAACGAGTTGTTAGATTGCTTCAATCTCACTAAAACGACTGAAGTTGCAACCAGAGTTTACACTAATATAAATGGTATCACTTCCACATCCAAGGTTGATTATATTATCTCCAGTTCAGATCTTTGTAATTATAAGTGTACTGTATTTGAGCCTCATATAAGTGACCATAAGGCAATGTTGTTAAAAATGTCGTTAAAGCCTATATCTGCTCCAAAGACCAAAATTTCCATAAGAAATGTTAATCAGAACAACCTTAACAAGCTGAAAGCCTGCATATCCGATAGTAATTTTGTAGATCTTTACTCGGAAAGTGATGTTGACCTATGCTTCGAGTCATTCAGCAATGAAATCTTGTACTTTTTGGAAGTATGTTGTCCTGTCAAACATATTTTTGCAACTAATTCTCGGAAAAATTGGATAACATCTGAGATCAGGCAGAGTAAACAGAATTTGACCAATTTATATTGGCTCCATTCAGTCGTACGTTCACCGTCCACTTTAGTCAATTATAAAAATGCAAAACTACAGCATAATTTACTAATAAAGGAGACTAAAATTAATTATTATAGTTCAAAAATTGATAAATCTGATAACAAGAATAAAACTCTGTGGAATATTGTTAATAAGTTTACATGTAGGAATACGAGGGCACATCACCCAGTTAGTATCATTTTAGATGGTGTGAAATACGATAGTCCTTCGGTGCTTGTTAACATATTTGGTAGCCACTTCACCTCAATGGCTAAATCTAAGTTGAAGACTTGTTATGGCGACAATTTGTCCATTTCTTGTACCACAGCATCTTTGGTTGATAATACTTTTTACTTTTATCCGGTAACTAAGTTAGAGGTTCTTGATGCAATTAAGAATCTAAAAAACAAAAATAGCGTAGGTTTACATTCCATCTCAACTAAAATAGTAAAAAGCATCTCCGAAACCATAAGCGAGCACTTTGCCCATGTCGTTAACCTTTCAATATCAACCGGTAAATTTCCTAGTACTCTCAAGGAGTCCATAGTAATCCCGATACACAAGGGCGGCAACCTGGATGAGATCACCAACTATCGTCCCATTTCGATCATAAGTGTTTTGTCAAAAGTTTTTGAAAGAATCGTATTTACAAGAATATTTAAATTTTTAAATAAATACAAAATACTAAATCCAGCTCAGCACGGCTTCACTAGTGGACGGTCAACTCAAACGGCTGCACTTGATTTCATCGAGTCCGTGTATGGGTGTTTGGATCGCAATTTACATGTTGCTGGATTGTTTTTTGATTTGTCTTGTGCCTTCGACACGCTTTCTTTTGAATTCATTTTGAATAAATGTTACAGCTTGGGATTCAGGGGGATATTTCTCGATTGGTTACGTAGCTATCTCCATCAGAGAACTATGCGTGTTAAGGTTGGTTCCACTTATTCGATCAAATTTAGAATTGATTGTGGAGTTCCTCAGGGCTCCGTGCTGGGACCACTATTGTTCTTGCTGATAAACGACTTGCCCATTCACTTGGCTCAATTTATGCTGGTTCTCTTTGCCGATGACACCTCCGTTGTGGTCTCAGCGGAGACTGCTGAGGAGCTTCGTTACGCGTGCGAGGCGATTATACGCCAGTTCGTTGCTTGGTGCCGGTCGAATAGAGTGATAGTGAACGTTAATAAAACAGTTTGTATTCACTTCGGTATCAAAAATAATCCTGTTGACACTTTGGAAATTTATCATTCGAACTTCTTGATAAAATCGGCTGTAAGCTGTAAATTCTTGGGTGTATATATTGATAGGACACTTAGCTGGTCCACGCATATTGATATGCTCTGTAAAAAACTCAATAGCTCATTTTTTGCCATCTGTAGAGTAAGGGATATGCTACCACTCAGCTCATTGATTCAGGTCTATTATAGCACTGTTTATAGTTTACTTTCCTACAACATATTACTCTGGGGTAACTGTGCCGATATCAATAGAGCTTTCATCGCTCAGAAACGCATCATTCGTAGAATTTTCAACTTATGTTCTCGTACATCCTGTAGGCCAACTTTGATCGCAAATAATATTTTATCTCTGCCATGTATCTACATATTTAAATGTTTGCTGTATGCCAAAGAAAATGAAAAAAGGTGGACCAGATTGTCAAATAACCATGAATATGGAACTAGGAACCAAGATATTTTACTTGTGCCTAAACACAGAACTCAAAAGTTTGAAAAATCCCCAATGTATCAGTGCATAAAAATGTATAATTCTCTTCCTAAATTTCTGAAATCTCTCAACTTCTTAGCGTTTAAGAGAAAGGTGAGAATTACATTGTTATCAAAGTGTTATTACTCTGTACAGGAATTTCACCAGGATTGTCCCCATATAGTTGATGTAAATTGAAATGTATATATATATATATATATTTGTATTTGACTTGTCCCATACACTAAGGTGTCTTGAGGGACCAATAAAGATTATTATTATTATTATTATTATTATTATAAATGAGTTTGAAAATATTGTGCTCTATCTTTTTGGGAAATGTAAAATGAAATCAATAAGATGAGCGAGAATGATAAATTGGCATTTACCTCTTGTGATATGTTTGTTTTTTATCATATGGATAATACAGATGTAGCCGGACTAAATTTTTTTCTGTTTCGCCCTATAACCAAAAGGTGAAACAAATAATAGAGTAAAACATCATCATGTTATTAAAAGGCGAAGGTAGAATCATTCCACCGTTTCGAATGACTCAAAATATAGAAGAATATTTCGTTGAGCTCTGATGCAGATATATTCATCAGATAAGATTTTCATTTTTGCAATTTTCACGAAATTGGAGATCGTGTGCCCTTTCAACATTTTTCTCTTTATCGCTTAGACCTACCAAAAATAGCCAAAATTAAATAAAAAAGTTTTCTTATGATTATTAGCGAAGAGGATAATCTGACCATCAGAATATTATAATTCACGGGTTCAATGAATGTATTTCATAAAGAATTCTTCATTATAAGTGTAGAATCAGAAACAGTTTACTTGTTTCGGATCACGCTCGCTATGTTGGATTCCTGCCGTAATATCTTATCGCAGCTGCTCCATTTTATTACGATATAAAAAGCGAGTTAAACGCTTTGAGTTCGTGCCGCAAAACACATAACAGCGTTGCCGGTTGCTCCGGATGTCAGACTATACGTTAAATGTATAGCCTTAAATATACAGATAATATACAGGAGAATGACGAGAGCGCCACCAAACTCGATCAGTGTGAACCTCCGACATACACGACGGTCAAGTTGGGTAAAATTTGGCGTCCAGCCGATTATCATCGCAACGTGTAGGGCATGCCCTAATGAACCATTCTGAATGATTTTTAGCTGTTGGTAAAGTGGCATCCGTATATCGGATGCCACTCTTACCGCGATTTTAACATGGGGGAATGCCAAAAGGTACCCGGTTTAAATATATATATATATATATATATATATATATATATATATATATATATATATATATATATATATATAATAGATAAGAATGTTAGGATGTTTCGATCTAGGAAATTCAGTGATACACTTTTATATCATCCAAGCTTTCGGTAAGACTTCTTACCTTTCTCAAGGATCTGCAATACATATTAAATATAAACATTACAAATAGCAAGTTCACAAAACTAACGTACATATATTGTGGTTTTATTCCTTCCTGTTGATCTTATTTCAAAATATTCAAAAAACAAAATAGTTCAACCCAACTACTCTCTCACAGTAATAAAGATTAAACAAGTAACTAATATTATTGATAACACTCATATATTCTGTCAGACATCAATCCGTGTAAGGTAAACAAACCATGACACCATCCGTCAAAGAGATATATAAATGACAACTGTTAGGTTCCACAGAATTATATTCACTTTCTTAATTTTGTTTATTATTTTCAGGTGTTGAAACTACGAAATGGTGGATGCGAAATTTTTTGATAATTCTATCAAGTAGGAGTACTACTACTACTTGATAAAATTATCAAAAAATTTTCATTTCCATTTCCAATGCCAACCCGAAATCTGCAATTCAAAATGTTACTGAATGAGCCAGTACGCACATTAGACATCTGAAAATAAGAATACAGCGCCAAGGTGATCAGACGTAGAACTATAAATGTTGACATTGGAGTATTTTGTTGTATTAGTTGTGTGTGTATTTGCGTTATTAAAATTTGATTTTACAATAAATATGAAAACTTTTCAGACTTCTATAGTGAACAAGTATGTTACTGTGTATATAATAGTTTCATTTTAAGTAAAGGCGGTAGGTATCATCATTTGTTTCAGTTCAGTCTAGTGATATTGAAAGTTATGCAAGGATTAAAGACTTCGGAAAATGATGAATAACAATCGTGTGCATATAACAGTGCCCTATTACCGCCTAGGCCAACATAGGCCATGGCCTAGGGGCGGCACAATTTTAGGGGCGGCAAATTTTTCGGTGAATAAAAAAATATTCTTTAACTCCTCTACGAAAATGTAGAAATAGCCATCTGTCAGAAGAAGATTTAAAAAATTTGAATTTTTAAAATTCTCTTTACTCATAGGGGCGGCAAATTGTTTTTGGCCTAGGGGCGGAAAAGAGTTTAATCCGGCCCTGGCATATAATATGTGAACGGTTCAATCAACATTATTATACTACAGGATTTTAATAGTACCATTTTTAGGTCCAAATGCCAAGACTGAGTTAAGTAGAATACTTGGGGTATCTTAAAGGCAAAAACACTTCTAGAAGTGTTTATGAAGACGAAGAAGTTTTAAATGCTGGTCACATAATAAAAATGTTACATGTTATTTGCATGGCTAATAAACTTTAGTTGAAAGGTTTTTTACTTATCCGAATTGATCATTTCACGTTACCCTTCAATTATACAACAACAAAATATTACAAATGCTAATGTATTGAATATTTTCAGGAATACTACAGAAAGTCGCATATCCATTTTTATTTATTTATTAAGAGATAACTCAATTTACATAAGATAATTCAAAAAATTAATTTTAATAACTAGGTTACCTAAAACTACTCATATTGATACCTCTTTATCTAACTATAGTATTGCTTGACTAATGAATCATCAAAAATAATGAGATTGAGAAAATCCGGAAATCTTATGACACATTTTAGAACTCTTAACTTAAAATGGGTAACATTTCAGAAATGTATCTTTGGCACAATTCTTGTGAAGTGCCAAATAAAACAGATATTGTCACATAATATGAAAGATCACTTTTCAATTTTGTTAAAACTGAAACAATACACTGCTTGATTGTTAAACGATGTGATCTTTGATCACTGTAAATATATTGTACTCCTTCTACTATTGTATCTAATAGTTTCATATTATTGAGACCAGTAAAAATGTTTAGAGCACTATCTGTTGTTATCAGGTCACACAAAGAAGATACTTTAGGAGTATTCACTTACACTCCGAAATACTTCGAAGTTTTAAGCCCATTATAATCAGGCTGACCCTGAAGAAGCTGTAATAGACCTTGTGCAGCTTCGATTTCTTCTTTGGAAGTAGATTGTAGAGTAGGTTCGATTTCTTCACAAGAACATTCTTCAGCAACAAGTTTTTCTTTGTTTCAATCTTTCAGATCTACTACTAGAACATTCAGATTCTTCCTTTGTGGTAGTAGATCCAACAGGAAGATTTCTGGAAGGCACAGCAGTCTTTTTCAAACATTTTTGTAAAACTGGAATCTGTAAACGATTATTATTATTATCATCCCCATAAATATAATTTAAAATTTCATATGCTATCTCAGTGCTCACCTCGATAAAAATAATCATCATCGATAAAATGCAGGGAACATACTTTCATATTTCTTGTCACTGGTTTATCGATTTTGAGTTTCAGTTGCCAAGCTTTTTGTCGATCCATCAGTACTTTACTCCCTAATTTCCCTTCCACCCAAACACTATATTTATTACCAGTTTGAGGGAAAGCATGGAACTTAATATTTGAACTTTTTTTTCCCAGGAAGAACACTGAGGAACTGAACAATAGCGATTCGAACGACTCATAAATATTGAAATGATTTAAAAAAAATATGAATATTTGTGGAATATCACACAAAAACAAAGCAGAATGCAAAAACCTCAGAGGAATGAAAAGGACTGACTACCTCTGAGGCAAAAATCATGTCAACATTTTCAGTTACTCTGATTGTCACCAGGTGGCGTAGCGCTTTTGTTGGCGTAATTTCGATTTTCTACGGGATGTCAATAATTCCAGAATGGACTAAGTTTATTTCTGCGTGATCTGTGGTTAGGTTTATATTGCAGAAATTGGGTAATTTACCGAACCTATATAATATACAGTAATAAAATTTTTACTCATCACACAATCAATTTCACTGCATTCTACATTGCGTATTTAGTACATCAACTGTTGACATTTTATTTGTTTTTGTTTAACTCAGAGCAGGTATTGGCAAAATTGATATTCGTGTAAATGTTCACACATTTTATTACTTTTACTTTATATTTTTAGGCCAAAATGTCGATTTATCCAAGCTTAGAGGATATGAAGATCGACCAAATCATTAAAGCACAGGAAAATTATGTTCAACCAGCTTTCAATAACTTTGGAGTTGATAAGATACAGAGTACAAGCAATGCTTCGTCGTCGTTACCTCTTGCCAATGTATATCCAGCACTGAAAGACTTTATGGGTTTAGATCTAACTGCAGAACTTATTGCCCAGAATATGCCAGAACACAGTCAGTCCACTGCATTAGTATGTCAGGTAAAATTAGCAGCATTTTGAAGGCAATAAAAATATAATTACTTTTTGCTAGTTTCAATATTTGATAATTCTGCGCAATTAAAACAATTTTCGAAAATGAAAATATTAATTAAGTTTATGTAAAAATTCAATCACCTCACCAATAATCAACTTTACGAACTCTCATGTTTGATGATGATTAACTAATAATAATTAAATGAAAAATTTAATTATTTGGAAGGAACTACCCTGCTTTTATTTTCAATTAAGAATAAGGTTATCTGAAAAAATACTGGTATACCAAAATTCTTTTTTTAGGTTTCTCCATCTACTACTGGATATAGTGGTAATAATTTTATTGCGCCCCTCTCCTGCCAATCATTGGGTCTTCAAAAAGCTCAAATTACTCATGGAATTCGTCAACTAATTCTATGCAAGGATAAGGATAATAAAATTGGACTTCGAGTCAAAGCAGTAGATAATGGAATATTTGTGAACCTTGTTATAGATAAATCACCCGCTGCTTTAGCTGGATTAAGATTTGGGGACCAAATTCTTGAAATAAATGGAACTAGTGTTGCTGGTTTTACCATGGAAAAGGTAAATTCTTATGTATACAATAATATTCTTCATTTGAAAAACCATTCGGTCAGGTTTGAAATTAGACTCAAAAATAGGGAATACTCTCAGAGTAATAAACATAGAAAGAGGGGGCATATGTCATTTTCAGTAGCGCAAATTTTGTCCCCAACATGAACTATAAAATTTTACATGAAGTGAGCGGAAATGAAAAGATCAGAGATACTATATTTCACTCAATTCACAAGTTTCTCCACAAAGAACGCAGTTCTTGTGTCTTATAGTGAATCAATGTTTCATATTAACTCAAAATATATTGAAATAAATACCTAAATATATCAGAAATTCAGAAAACAAACTTCAAGCACGCCAAACGACGTGAAACAAGCGATGACACTAGGAGAGCAAAAGTTAACAAACCTTGGATTTTAGCAGGTAAATACAGAAAATAACAAATATTCTGCTTATTATAAATTCGACAATAAGAAAAAATATCGGATTCCAAATTTTCAAATTTGCATATTTAATTGGGAATCATTCAAATAAATATATTTCATCTAATATAATATACATTCATAAGAATATAGTAAAATTGTGGATTTGAAAATATACCACAATCCAACAATGTAATCTAACCATGTTGGGGACTTGTAAAAATTGTGTATACTCACTATATCTATGTTCATTACTCTATGGGAATACTCAACTCATTTTATTTGAGATTTTTAAAAAGGTTAAAGAGCCCTTTTATAAAATCTCAAATAAAATGATGAGTTTCATATCCCCGTTTACAAAGTTTCATTAATAATCTGCATTCAGATTTTCATATTTGAATCACTCATTACGAGCGTTTTAGTGTAGGGTGTAGTTTTTATACCTTATTCCCTTATACCCTATATACAGGGTGATTCCGGAGGAAATCGTCAGATTTTAGGAGAAGTTTACACTAGTCAAGGCAGTTTTGAAACAATGGTTGGGGACCTTTATTAAGAGTCTACAGGGTGATTTGTCCGAATCGACCGATTTTTCTTTTATTCATAACTTTGGTATGGCTTGATCAATATTGATGAAATTTTCGGTGTAGAATAATATGATTGTCTACTTTCAATAATTCTAACACTTCTTCAAAAATACAAGGTGGGAATTATGATAAGTTCAGATTAAATTTGCAGGTTGAAAAAACATATATATATATATATAGGCTATTTAATTGAAAGATGGCAGTAGCATTCAACCTTGATGGCGTCCAAACATCCAAGTTTTTTTCCGAATGGCGACTCAAAAACTAGATGCCTACGTAAATTCCTTTGAACTATCCACACTTTCCAGCACTCATACTGTATAGTATATTCATCTTAGCAGTGAAATGACTCATAGAACGTTTTATAGCATTGTTAGATGACTGAATTCTTTAGTATCACACATAAATCAACAACGTCAAAATAGTCTCTGACTTTGAATTGTGTTCGATTTCAAAAACTGGTAAATTTGCATAGTATTTAATAATGTTACATTATTCAAGTAATCAAACCAGTTTTGAAAGAATTAAAGGACAACATCAAATTTGATTAAATGACAACGTAAAATTTGAACTACAATCAGAACAATAGGCGAGCAACTATCCCCAGAGTTAATTTTAAAATGAATAAACTATAGTATGATAAATTTATTTAAACAATGACATGACTTGCTCCATTCAACTTAATCAGCATTTATAAGAAATATTGATTTTGCAAGAATTTGAATGAATCATTATGATTCTTCCTGTATACAATGCAATTGATACAAAAAAAGGGCCTATTTCACACCTTCCTTCAACATCCGGATTGTCTATTCACAACTTATCTTACATATACCTCTGAAAAATTGTGTTTCACATTTCTCGGATAATTTGACAACCAGACAAGGTGACAAATATATTCTATTTCAGCAAATACCCTAATTTTCTTCTCAAGTCATGACAGGCAACATGAACAAAAATAGGTTGGGTATTTCAATATTTCTTGAATCATTTGGGATAACATTTTGTGTGATTGAAATAAAAGTACATTGGTTTCACTTCTTCACTGCAATTTTTTTTAAATATAACTTTCATGACAAGTCTAACCTCAGAAAACATTTTCAATGCATTCGATCTTTACTTGATGAAAATTCATTATCAAATAAAATGATATAGTAATCTTCACAAAACATGTTGATTTTAAACACAAACCATCACAGAGGCAAGAATAAGCAGGTAAAAAGGTCTCGCTTTAAGATTCTTTAACCATATCAAGAATATATGCTGAGATGCCAATCCTTCCTTCTATCAAATTATCTGATAGCTATCTGGTTGTTATTTTACAGTACCTGAGTTGTGAAATGGAAAAAATTATCTGACACATTTTTCCACCAGATATCTTGTCTGCTGGCTACATATCCAAAACTTAAATAACAAGTGGTGAAACAGGCCAAAGATCAACATCTACAAGGTTGAAAATTTAGCATGCCTGTCTCGATTATATTCAGTATTATCTTGACCTGGTGATTTTATATTAATATGAGTATGGTCTATTATTCTTGGGCATCTGCAATATTATAAAAGGCTTATATTATCACAGGCTACAAATTTGATGAAATTTGAAATTTTACGAATTCTGGCTTAATTTTGCGATTGCAATAGAAATAATTCTTGACGCAGATGATTTGTTAACAACGGCTCAAACATCCAGTTACATAATAAAGCAGTATAAGTAGCCATCTATTATCTTGAGGGATAGCAGAGTTCCTGGAATATAGATTATGACATTATATCAGTTATCAATATATCAACCACAGTTATAACATAAAACAATGATAGGTGATTGTAGGTTATGAAATATTTTATATTTGCACTATTCAGTTTGATTATTCTTATAACAATGGTTTTACCGACAGGGTGTTACGTGCTCAAATTTGTTTTGAAATTTTCCATCAATTGAGGTTAATGTTGTTGTTTATATTTCGTACTACGTGCATTAGCGCTACCGGTGTCAACTGTCGATCATAGATATTCGAGTGAGAAAAATTGACGGGCCAGGGCAGCGTTGCCGTTCGTACGATAATTATCGTTTTGTACGATAATTTGCTGCTCAATACTATGTACGATAATAGCGTTTTGTACGATAATTTCAGTGTACCTATCATTTGAGCTAAAGTGTCCATAGATACTCAAAATATAATGACACTCAGTATGACCAGATTTAGTAGATATCCAATTTTTCAGTAGATTTTTGCATTTTCAGGAAGTTTTTAGTAGGAAGAAATAATTTGATAGATTTTAGTAGTTTTAAAAAATCTAACCGAGACGGTTGGGAATGTCTAGACTCAAGAATGTTCCGATGAATCAATTCATTGTTCATTGGGGTTCTACGTTCTACGTGAATCTAGGAGAACGAACCTACTTAAACATAATAAAATCATAAAACTCCTTTGGTGGCTGTCAGCTGAAAATAAATACAAAGAATCATGGAATATCCGAACTCCGGAGGGACGAAGGGTCCTCATTAAAAATAGATGGTGTTCAAACTTCAGTTGAAATACCATTATCTCTCATTTGGTATTCTGTTTAGTGAAAAAAAAATGTTGTAACTGGAATTTCATTGACAAATTTGTCTGGCTGAATATTTCAGATTTGAATATATTCATTTCATATAACAAAATCGTTTTTTTGATGATCTTTATTTTATAGAGAATTTTTACGAAGATATATCTCTGTATTTCCAATCAATTCAATTATTTAGATTCATATTATTTTATATGTGGTTATGGGAGCAAATGTTCAATTGTTGAAAGCACATTAAAAAGACTATCAAAAATATACTGCCGTTTCAATTGAAAAGGGCGTATCTGCAAAAAAGCACATTTGGGATATTTGTCTTTGAAAACTTTCATTTCATCCACAGATTCAACCGACAGTCTGTGAATAGGATAATGCAAGTTGTCTGATCTTGCCTAATAATTAATTAATCATTCATTTACCGTTTTGTTTAAATAAAAAATATATTACTTATTCGATATATTGCTTTTTTTTTCATCCTTGTCCACAAATTATCATATTCTCGCAAAAATTTCCTTTATTTCGAAAGTGTACGATAAAAATCAGTGGGATACGATAATATGTACGATAATTTTGAACACGCGGTACGATATTTTCGGCTTGTCGGCCTGGCAACGCTGGGCCAGGGACTCTTTGATTATGGAAAATTTTGGTTAGGAGCTGAGCTGATGGTAATGATGGTATCATTTGCGATTTCTCGAATTCTTGACTTAGAGTCGTCCATTGTGGGATTTGTATTGTTGATCGTATTTTGTGCATTATTGGCAACCCAAGCCCTTTTTCGTTTTGGAGAGGCTGGTATTTTCCGTGTTTTTCTCGAATGAAGCTTATTTGAATATTCTACTGCTTTAGTTGTATGTGGTGATCTTTGGAATTTCCGTCAATCAGGTGTGTTTCGTGGTATACACTTTCTGCAATGCTTCTCACCATCTGATGTTTCCTCTTTAATAGTCGTTGCCGTATTGCATTTGGTGAAGTTTGGTTGGAATTCACTGAAGGGTTCCACTCGGTGGAAGGGAGGTCTCATTGACTGCCCCGACCAACAGGGTGTGTATTGAAGGGTTCCTCATTATTTCTGGTGTATGATGTTTTTTTTATTTTTATTCTACGTGATGGAGATTAAACCCTTTAACTTTGTCGAAACCTCATTTGCACTCCTTATCTACATGGTGTTAGTGGAACGTCGTTGTGTCGTAACGTCTTGGTGGAGCACCACGTTTCTGCGTAGGACTGAGATTATTGCTGAGTTGTCTACAGCTCTGGAGATCGATTTCAAGGGACAGCCAACTTGGAATCGAGAAGATTGGGGAAGTACAGAAGGAGTGGTTCCTGATAGAAGAACCATCAAGTTGAGGACCATTGAGGATTTTAACCCAAGTTGTGGATTGTTGAAATATCTGTAGTCATGAAAGTTACCTATTACTAATTACTTTATATTGATATAACTATTTGTTAAGAACTTTATTACCACTCAGGTTCAAACTGCAAAGACTTTCAGTTTCATAAAGAGAACATTAATTATCTCATTACCTTTTCGATATACCAGTTACAAGTAAGGTTATTTTTCATGCAGATATTATAAATACGTTCAATCAGTATCTCACAAATGAAAAAATCGTCATATATATATATATATATATATATATATATATATATATATATATATATATATTTTGATTATGTTATTTACCTGCTTTTCAATAGTCAATAGAATTTTCTTTATTTGGAAGTGTCAGGTTTTTAATGAAGTTATTTATTTAATATAAAAAAAAAACCTGACACTTCCAAATAAAGAAAATTCTATTGACTATATATATATATATATATATATATATACCGACGATTTTCTCATTTGTGAGATAATGATTGAACGTATTTCTTTGTAAGGAATAATTCCGCATAAATTGTTACCATATTACGCGCATGCGCCTGAGCTCAAGCGACGCGACGCGCTTGATATTTGATTTCCTCAATTTCATTTCCTCTTTCTCACTGTTTTGTATCAGTGACCCCTCTCCTTATCGTTCAATTGCGATGTTCATCTCAGGGATGAAATTTCACAGATCAATAACTCTAACTATTCGATCGAATTATTTCAAATTTTGAAGTTTAGTCACCCTTTACTATCGCCTTCCTTCAATATTTTTGAAATCGAGTAAATCAGATCCAGACTAGAAAAATTTCAGACTTTTCCTATTTTCGTGAATATTGGATCACCCTGTACGTGAACATTATGATTTTTTTTCGTTTTCGTAACCACAAACAATTAATTGATAATAAAAATTCTAAACCTCTGTTTGGCATGGTCATACAGAGTGATCAATAAACATTCCCTTAAGAGTGATTTTTTTAGTTCAGTGACTATTCAATTGATCCACTGAATAATTTCAATTTTTAAGTTATGTCACCCTTTACTATCGCCTTCCTTCACAATATCTGAAATCTAACAAATCAGATCCCGACCAAGAAAATTTAAGGCTTTTTATTTTCATGAGTATTGGATCACCCTGTACGTAAACAATAGGATTCTTTTCGTTTTCGTAATCACAAACATTCAATTCATTATAAAAATTCTAAATCTTCTGCTTGGCACCGTCATACAGGGTGATCAATAAACATTCTCTTATGAGTGAAATTTCATAGTTCAATAATTATTGAACTTGTCGGAAAAATTATTTCGAATTTTGCAGTTCGCAATTCCCTACTAATAGAATAAACAATTCCCGTTATTTTCACGTATGGGCTCAGGATAATCCAAAATCAGTGATACTTAAAAAGTATCAAGTTAGATTCTCTGTATTCCCTATATTAGATTTGTAGGGAATCTATCGATTCCTTCGAAAATATTTTTAAGTCCGAGAACTGAAGAATTCGGTGTACAAACGGCCTGAATGCCCATAAAACTCGGCATTTCAGGGCGAATAATTCAATTGAGTAGAGACCAGTCTACGAGAAAGTAACTACATCTACAACATATGTGCAACACTTGCACCGACAACGAGAAGAATAAAGATTTGCACATCTGTCCCGGGACCGGCGAAAAACTACCTGCGACCGAGCCGCAACGACCCAAGTGTCCAGCGACCCTAAGAATCGATTATACAAATTATCATCTTCTTCAAACTCTTTTAGTGGGTTGAAATAAATTGAATAAGTGTTTATCCCGTTCTTTTATTTCCCTAAATTATCCTTGGCCGTGAACTACTCCAGTCACAATATAAGGACTATAACACATAGATTCTCTTATATAGTGCGGTTTATACAACAATCGTTTGATTCGCCCTAATATTTTTGACCATAGGTAGACAGGAGAATTTATGAAAATTTTCAGAAATATAAT
This sequence comes from Harmonia axyridis, assembly GCF_914767665.1. Taxonomy (NCBI): domain Eukaryota; kingdom Metazoa; phylum Arthropoda; class Insecta; order Coleoptera; family Coccinellidae; genus Harmonia; species Harmonia axyridis. Next base: position 17,357,891 of record NC_059505.1, read on the forward strand.
AATAATAATTTTGTTTGTTAAAAAACATTCCAATGGAAACGTTGTAGTTGCAACATGATGGATCTAATGCGCACTAACCAAAAAAAAAAATGCGTGATATTTGACTGAGTCTGTTGAAAACAAATGGATTGGCAGAGGTGGAAATGTGCCTTGGCCTCCTCGATCCCTTCATCTGACACCATTGGATTATTCATTATGAGGAGGTCTACAGACTAACAGCAGGGAGCATTTACTAAAAAAGAATTATTGATGTTTGAGATATTGAATCTCAACCGAATATGATAGCGAAATCTGTGACAACTATGTCAACGTGCTCAAAAAGTGTGGAAATGGTGGAATACTATTTTGAGGAATTCCTGTTGAACTGAAAATATTTTATTTATTTTGTGTTTGATTCATTGTTTTTAAGTTCAAATATTTTCAATTTCTTTGCTGTTTTTGTTCTATTACTATATTAAGGGTAAGACAGATTAATGGAACTAGTTTAAATTCATTCAATATTGTATTATCTTATCAAAATTGGCATGACGTACTTCATTCCACAGAAGAAGACGTGAACAACTTATGGCACACATTCTCAGAGAGGTTTAGTTCTCTATTCAGAAATAATTTTCAAGAGAAAGTGTATAAAGCCAAGAATAAAACCCAAGTTCAAAAATTCTAAGGTGGAAAATTTAAAAAATCAACTTGATATATTACTGGTCATGTCTAGGATAGATTTTCCTACAGGAATGAATATAAAGATTTAAAAATTAAATATTATTATTATTATTTATTAGTTTGCCGCTTCGACATCTAGGTCATTAGCGGTAAAAAAAACAATTAAATATAATAGAGCGATTTATGAAGTAAGAAGAGCGTATTATGGCGACAAAATTTCAGAATCCAATAACAAATCCAAGACAACTTGTAATGTTATCCGTCGTGTTTCAGGTAAATCGCGTGAAAACTGTTTTCAGATTGTTGGGGATGTTGAGAAATTTAATGAACATTTTGTTACAACTGCGCCTAACCTGGTTTCGAAATTGCCAAGATCTTGTAGCAGAGAACTTGAACGTAGGGAAAAATCATTTTTAATGTTTGAGGTTCAAAAGTCGGAAATTTATCATGCCGTGAAACAGTTGAAAAATAAGAGATCATGCGGACATGATCAAGTTCCTATGAGTGTTATCAATCACTGTTTAGAGTTTATAATGGATCCACTGTGCCATATTATGAATCTTTCTTTTCAGTCTGGAATATTTCCGGATGATCTTAAAGTGGCTGTAGTAAATCCTCTCTTCAAAAAAGGTGCAAGGGATAATTTGGGTAATTATAGGCCCATAAGTCTCTTATCCTCTTTCGCAAAAGTGTTTGAGAAGGTTTTAGCTAATAGATTTGTGAAATTTTTTCGGAAATTTGATGTTTTCGCGGGCTGCCAGCATGGTTTTATTAAGGGAAAGAGTACCGAAACGGCTATTTTTGAACTTACTTGCAAGATTTTCGAATCACTTGAGAAATGTGAGGTACCCATAGCTATCGTGCTTGACTTGGACTAAGCATTTGATAGTGTAAATCATAAACTTTTACTCTACAAGTTGAGTGTTTACGGCATAAGAGACAAACAATTTAAAATAATTGAGAGCTACCTTCAGAATAGAAAACAAAAAGTAGTTTTGTTAGACGGAAAACGTCATCACCTGTCTTCAGAGAGAATTATCGAGTTAGGCGTGCCGCAGGGCAGTATCTTATGACCATTGTTCTTTGTTATATTCATCAATGACCTCCCTAACATATTTCTTTCTGATTCCATCAAGTCCTTGTTATTTGCGGATGATGCGGACATCATCATCTCGGCTCTGAACATTTTTATTGGTATAAGAGAATTTAAGGATACTATGGATAGAGTAAATGATGGCGTATTGAAAATCAGCTTGTGATTAATAATGATAAGACCCAATGTATTATTTTCAAGACTGCAAGAGCAAATCGCTTCTACCCAGAAAGCATAACCTACCGAAATACTGTAGTATCAATCAACGAATGTGTTAGGTTTCTGGAAGTTCATATAGATAGTTTCATGAAATATCATAGCCATGCAGAAGAAGTTAATAAGAAATTAAAATCGGTCATTTTTGCATTAAGGATTCTTAGAGATCAAGTTGATGTTGATATATTAAAAACGGTTTACTATGCTATGTTTCACTCATAATTAAGTTATAGCATCAAATTTTGGGGAAGCAGTTCTGGAGCTCATCAGATTATGAGAACGCAAAAATCGGCCTTGAAAGTAATATTCAGTCTAGGTTTCAGGGAATCATGTCGTGGTAAGTTCACGCAAAATAACATTTTTACTATCTATGGATTGTACATTTATAAGATCTTGATGTTTATGCATAAACACCAGCATTATTTCTGTAGTAATTCAAATGTTGATAGCACTAGAAGAATACATCCATTTAATTTTCCAGTTCATTCTTTGTCTTTAAGGTTTAACTGAAAAGGGACCGGCATATATGGGAATTAAACTGTTTAACAGTTTACCAGTGAACATTCAAAGGTTATATGGTCATGGGTCTTTCGGGAAGTCTCTTTATTGTTTTCTTTTACATATTGGGCCATACAACATTGAAGAATTTTATTGTTCAAGTAGGGATAATGTAGTCAATATTTGAATTCTTTTTTTTTGTGTTTTTCTTTTTTGGAGGACCTCTTTTCCTTTCTACTTTGTATATATGGGTGATCAATAAAATATTGTTATTGTTATTCCATCTATTGATAATTCCGTATTAAATGCTTACCTTTTCATTTTGGACAATTTCCTGATGAAATGACCGAAGGAAAACAGGAAGGAATCAGCTTCATCAACACCCGCAGACGCGTTATTCTGAACGGTACAATAGGAAACCTATGATCTCAAGGCGAGCGTTAACACGCGCTGACAACGATCGAGCGCTGGCACAGCGTTCAACGCGCGCTTCATTAAAACGCGTGTTTGCATGCGTACGCTTCGAATAAAATGCATGTATGTACTTGTAAACGCGCGTAAATAATACCTCTCAGTCAAGAAGGCCTGGGCGCTCTCATGTGCTCTCATCATACGGATGTTATAGGTGGCTGAACTGTGAGCGTTAGGCCCGGTGTACACATCCGTTTTTTTAAGTTGCGGAGCCGGATAAATTCAATGCACACTATTCCGGCGGGGTTGCGGCCTAGAGGGAAACGACCGCGGATGGCAGTTGCGGCGCCGCAACGGGTGGGCGAGTAGTATACATGCTCCCATTTGATTCTTAGTACCTCAGACCGTAAGAACGGCGCCGCAACTTAAAAAGCCGGATGTGTACACCGGGCCTTAGACTTGTGACTCGTTCAACAATAATTATATGGATAACATTCAGGAAGACCGTTGGTTTAAAGAGGATGCCAGCCGTTAACTGAGCCTTTCATCGCGTCATATTAGATATAAAATATTGTATTAAATTCGACAGATGATTTTAAACTCTATCTTTCTGATTCTCTGTACACTCGTATTTTTATCTATTTTCCCCAATAAAATGTCTATTTCGTTGATATCATCAGATTTGAATGGTGTATATTTGGATTCATCATTATGAAAGGATACTTTCATGTGCTCACCAAATAAAAACGTTTCTATCTTCTTCTTCTTCTTCATCTTACGTTAGGACTTAGTCCTGTGTTTTCTGCAATGTTCCTCATTCTTGGGATGCCGACGTCCAGCTCTCGTACCATCGTTTTGGTGGTCTTCCTGGGAGTCTCGAGGTATTGGGCTTTTCTGTTTTTGCTATTTTGGGTAGTCGGTTGTCGGGCATCCTATCTACGTGGTCTCTCCAGTGTCTTCGTCTTATTCTGGCCCATCTCACCACGTCTTGTAGTCCACAGATCTCTCTGATTTCCTCACTTCTCTTATGGTCGTACAATGTATAGCCCGTTATACTTCTCAGTACTCGCATTTCCGTTGTTCTCAGTTGTCTTTTGGTTTGAGCATTTTCGGCTCGTGTTTCAATGCCGTATGTCATGACTGGCCTCACACACGTCTTGTAAATTCTGACCTTGCTAGCTGTGCTCAAGTGTTTGTTCCTCCATACTATATCGCGTAGGTATCCTGATATCAGGGAAGCTTTTGTTGTTTGGCTCTGCACCTCTTCTTTTAAATTTCTGCTACTTGTTATTTTAGAGCCAAGGTATGTGTACGACATTACTTGCTCGATACTCTTATTATACACTGCCAGCTTGCATCTTCTCGGTTCCTTAGATACAGAAAGGCATTGGGTTTTTTGGGTTGAGATAATCATGTTGAAACAGTCTGCCGCTCGTTCGAAAGCATAGAGAAGTCTCTGAAGGTCATCCTCATTTTCAGAAATTATCACAGCGTCGTCCGCGTAGCACATGATTTTAATTTCTTTTCTTCCCATTCTGTATCCTCGACTCTTGCTCTTAACCTGTCTTATGACTATCTGCAAATTTGAATTAACATCACAATATGTAATTATGAATTGGATATGGATACTCTTTTTCTACTTTTTTAATCACGACTTCTAATCTTCATATTTTTCTATAGATATTTAGGCCAATTAGGTAAGAAAGTTGGAACAGCATTTGGTTGGAGTCTAGGAGTTTTCAGAGTTACCGTTATTGTATGGCCACTTCTTGAATCCGTCGCTGACTGCCTTCAATAAAATTATACTCTGAAGAATGCTTCTTACTTACTCTGGCCTCCCATTTAAGAAACACCAACTTACTCTAAAACGATAATTAATTTCTATGGTCTGTTATGAGTTTCATATAAATCATAAATACATACTATTGAAAAAAGCGAAATATATCACAGTAATTTTTCAAAAACGCCCAGTATCTCGAGAACGAATCGAGATATTTATGATTTGCCTTCTGATATTTTATTATTTCGAAAAAAGATCTTGGGGGTCCTTGAAGATCTTTTCTCTAAGTCTTATTAGGTATAAAATAAACTTTCTTTCTTCCTCTTCTTCTTATAGTTTTTGAGATGCATTCAGTTAGCATCGAATTTGGGACACCCTGTACAAGGAAATCGTCAAATTCGTCTTCTAAAAACTCAAAAATAGTTCAAAAAAATATTTAAATAACTAACCTATTCTTGTTCTCACTTATTCAAAGTATGACAAATGACAATGTTGCCTGTCTTGACTTGAGACAAAAGTTGTTTTTTTGCTGGAAAACAATATATTTGTCACCTGAAGTAGGCACTTGTGAAACACAAGTTTCAGAGGTATATGTTAGATAAGTTATGAATATTCTATCCGGGACGTGGAAAAAGGTGGTGAAACAATGGTGTTACCTTGTCACCTAAAGTTGACCGATAGGTTTGGCTGAAATGTCAGATAAGTGATTCACAGACGTTGTTACCATTTTTGAAAAGTTAACTTTTCATCATAATATTTTATGTCGTTTGTTGATTTCATTCGCCCTTTTTTTCCTATTGATATATCAACTAAAATAATAAAGACAATGAGTGAAGTAGTTAGTGAACATCTCATCAATCTCTCCATAACATCTGCAACTCGTATTTTAAAGAAGTCTATAGTTATTCTGATATTCAAAAGTGGTAACCTAAATGAAATAGCAAATTATCGCCCAATATCTATTCTCAGCTTGCTCTCGAAGGTATTCAAGAAAATTGTTTTCTCCAGAATGATGAATTATCGCAATGGATTCAAATGTTAAACCCTGCACAACATGGTTTTAGAAGCGGTCACTTGACACAATCAGCTGCAGTTAATTTTTTTTATCGGTCTATGAGTGTTTGGATAGGAACTTGTTTGTGGCGGGCGTATTTTTTGACCTTGCCTCCGCTTTTGATTCGCTATCTTTTGAGTTCATACTTGAAAAATTTTATAATCTGGGTTTCAGGGGAGTATTCCTGGAATGGTTACGTAGTTACCTCAACGAGAGATCGATGTCAGTTAGAATAGGCGTAAGTTATTTCGAGAGCCATTATATTAGGCTTTTATTCATATTATTCATAAATGATCTGCCTGTGTGGTTAGCCTGCTTTTTGTTAACTTTATTCGCTGATGATACTTCTGTAGTTGATGGATAACTTGATGGATGTTGATGTTGATTATCTACGGTGTGAAAGAAGTTTGATTCCTTGAAAATTGTCTACGGAGTTTTGTTTTTTATTTTTCCATTTTGTAAGTATTTTGTTGTCTCTGTTGATTAGTGTCATGTCTAAGAAGTCCAATGTTCTGTCTTTTTCTTCCTCGATTGTAAATTGTAATAGTGTAAGAGCACCGTTGAAATCTTGTAATATGTGTTGCATAATTGTTGGTGTGGTAATTAGGAGACAATCAACATATCTTCTGAAGAACGCTTTGTTGTTGTATTCCCACATAATTTTTTGTTCTATGTGTTCCATTTCACTCTGTGCAATCACACTGGAAATTGGGGTTCCCATGGCTACTCCCTTTACTTGTTTGTAAAATTCATCTCTATATTGAAAGTAGCTCTTATTAATTATTAGTTGAGGCGTTTCCGTGAATTCGTCTTCAGGTATTTCTGTGTGTGATGTTAGTTGGTGCCATCTTTCTTTTATCGTTTTTTTTTACTAACTAGATAGGGATATTGGTATATAAAGATACTACATCAAGTGAATATACTTTATTATTTTTGTCAATTTTCAATTTATTTAATTGTTCTTTCAGATGTATTGAGTTCTTTATGTAGTATTCACTATTTCCAGTTGTGTGTGTTAGTACTCCCGCTAAATATTTTCATTTCATTGGGAAAATTTTGTAGCTCACTGAACTCCATCTCCAGTGTGTGGAAAAACATCAAAATATATTAAAAAATATATCACCGGAACCTGAACATCCAATCGAAATAAGCAAATGCACAGATGAATTTTTAAAAAGATTGACCTCAGACCAATACAGATTAGAAAACCATTGAACGCCTACGACGAAAATGATTTCTTTGATTGTCTTTTCCACATGTCTGAGTTAGGAAAAGGCCTTGAACATGGTGCTTACACGTCCCCGGGATTCGACAATGTCCAATATCATGCTGTTCAAGAATGGAAGAACTATATTATAGTTCCAATTTTGAAATCTGGGAAACACCAGGGGAATGTCGACTAATGATAGTTTGGGAAACCTTATCCTCGACATAAAAGAAGCTTTTATGGAGCAAAATGTGGTGACAGCATTGTTCGTGGATATTGTGGGTGCTTATGACAATGTTTGCTTGGATGTGTTGGAGACAGAAATGCTGAATATAGGATTACCTAGGAGGTTCGCTTCTTTGATCACAAATCTGTATTCGAACAGAAAAATTTTCATAAAGATAAACTTAATAGGTCCAAGAATCACTAGTTTAGGACTTACTCAGGGGGGAATACTTTCTCCTTTGCTCTACATCATCCATTATCATCGTGTGGGGGGGATGCTGTCAGTTCCTTTGGTTAGAGTTTTGGAATTTGCCGATGATATTTGTAAACCCAAACAGTTTTGTTTTCGCTGTCTCATAATTCCCCAGATGATGTGAAATGTCTTGGTTTAACTATTGATTCGAGGTTAAATTGGAAAGCTCATATTGACAAACTTGCAAAAAATCTATCATGCAAGTCTATGCAATCAGGCAGATAAAAAATAAAGTTGGTAATGAAGCTGCCCATACCGCTTATCATGCAATATTTCATAGTTCTTTAACTTATGGATTGATAAACTGGGGCATAACTGTTCATATCTCGAGAATTTTCACGATTCAAAAGCGAGCTATCAGAGCTTTGGCTGGGATAGTGCAGATGGAAAGCTGTAAAAATTGGTTTATACAGTTCAATATATTAACCCTACCATCATGTGTAATTTACTGCAATTTGGTACATATTAAAGAAAATTTACCAAAGTATACTACAAATGGAACAACCATTCATATAATACAAGGATAATATTAGAGCACCAACCCAAAGATTAGAAATGACAAGGAGATGTAACTCATACATATCATTGTACAACTCACTGCCCGAATCAATGAAAAGTGCAACCCTCACTGATTTCAAGAGGAAACTGGAAAAACACCTCACGGAAAATGCTTACTATGATGCGTCTGACTTCAGCTTTGCCGGGTTACTATCGTTTATGTGGGCACTGCCTCTAAGCATCTCTGTTTTTTCACATTTATATATTTACTCATATATTTTTACTTGTGTTGTGTCATATACAATCTTACTGAGTGACTGTAGTCAATGTACTGTCCCTATACCTTTCTGATTTAAATTATTCAATTTATTATTGTTATTTATTAATTATTTCTCCATTCTTTCATATACAATTTTTAATTGACAATTTACTGCTTCACGATAAAAGTGATATTTCAATTCTAATCTACATACACATTTATATTGTAGACTTGTCATAGCACTAAGGTGTGATAATTTGACCAATAAAGAATCTATCTATCTATCATATATACCAGAAGCCTGGACCAACAGGAGGCCTTAACAAATTTGAAATCAATTCTTGGTCTCGATAAGTTACAATTTTTTTAACTTATTCAGGACTGGAACTCTCACCATCGAAGTCAGTTGTTTGTACATTTAGCAGAAAAAAGCAAAATCAAATAAGCTCGGTACAAATTGGAAATAAAACATTCCCTCATCAGAGTTCAGTGCGTTTCTTTGGTCTCACTTTGGACAGCAGTTTGAAATGTAGTGATCATATTGTATATCTTTCTAACAGAGCGGAAAAATCATCCAACTATTACGTTTCATATGCCACAACAAATGTAATTGGTTATTTCGACGGGGATCGCTTCGATGTCTCCATTCGAAGTCTTCCCGGATTAAATCCGGAGTTGAGTTTCGAGGATTTTCCTTTAGAAGGTTATTCTAGGGATTATTCTGTTGTAATAATAATTGTCTTACTCAACGACTTAAGAACATTAGGAGAATCAGAAAAATTTTAAAAACCAACCTTGACAGTAGGAAGATTACGAGAGTCATCTGCAATCCTAATATATTCTTTCGATAAGATTCCATGGACCAAAACAGATATCAAAAATCTTGAGTAAACAAGCACCATCCGAAAAGTAGCATCGATAGGACAACACTATCAATGAATAAATGAGGCAGGGGTCTGCTGGACATCATGGAACTAGCTCATCGGCAAGCCTACGAATACACTTCAAAGACCAAGCAAGTATCAGGCGCGGATCCAGGGGGGGGGAACTGGGGGAACGTTCCCCCCCAAATGGCCCGGGCACCTCTTAAATTTTGCCAGCCTTCTAGAATTTGACATACTAAGGCTCAAATAATCACTATTTTTCTATGAATGCAGTTCTTAAATATTTTTGCCAATGGTGTTTTTATTGGGAGCTACTCAATTTATCATTCTCCAAAATTCCAGTATCTTTTGGCTTTTGAGTATCTAAAAGTTCCCCCCCCAAAAGTGGGGCCTGGATCCGCGCCTGGCAAGTATACGTCATAGGTCAATCAAATCAGAGATGATCAATCAAAGAGCTTAATGTTCTATAGATCCTTCCTTCGTTCAGTATTCGACTATGGCTCAATTTTTCATGGTGACGCAAGTAATACAGTTAGAGAGGTAAAACGTCCTACAATTCCTGAAAATTTCATCTTTTTGGCGTGAAGAAAAGAAATAGCTGAAAATTCAAGACGAAAAACAGTTTTTTGTGAATAACTCAGAAAATATCCACTTTAGGGCAAAGGTGTGATGAATACACTCACATTATTTTTTAACGTAGATTCAATATCTGCCATAAAAAAATGGGGTTCTAATTTGAAAAAATTGATTTTTCACGATTTTGTCATCCCTAACTTTGAAAGCGATTTTTTCACCCCCTGTATCATGAATCGCGATTTCGATTTTTAAAGTGGATACATCAATCTTACATCTTGAAAAATCCCAAAAATGAAAATTTTCCATCCAAAAACCTCGAAGTTATTCTTGTTTCAGCGGAGCTCTATTTTCGATTTTTTTCGAATTTTCCCGCTCAGAGAGAATTTTCCAACCAAAACTGAAAAATGTTACATCAAAATAACTTGAAATTTTCTAAGGAATCTATTTCTGCAATAAAAAAATGGTGTTCTAATTTGAAAAACGGAAGTTGACGTCATTTCCGGAAAAACCGGAGGTGCTCATGCTTCGAAAATATTTTAGATTTCATCAGCACCGTGAAATACTCATAAGTGCTGAATTTCATGAAAATACGTTCAGTAGTTTCGCGTATAAATATGGGTGAGGTTCCTCGTGAAAGACCCTGTATATGATAAAACATATTTTACTTCCTCTATGCAGAATTTTACAATAAATATAGGAATTTCATCTTCACCACTACTATTTTTGTTCTTCAAAGATCTCGACAGCTCGACAATTTCATCCGGAGTAGTAGGCTTAAAAAAAAATTGACCTATCATTCCTAGTAACATTACTGCAATGATCTACTGAAGAACAATCAAAGCTATGCAGTATCTTAGACACACTGTCTTCAAAATGCAAATTAAATTTCTCAGCAACATCAAGTGCATTGCGTTCAATTTCACAATTTGTTTTTATTTTATGTTTACCATTGATTTGGTTACATATTTTCCATATAGTTTTGTTTTTGTTGTCAGATTTTCTAATTTCCTCCTGAAAATGTTTTGCTTTCAACCTGCATAATAGCTCATCATATTCTTTTTTTGTTTCTTTATATAATTGTTTGTATCTACTATCTTGATTGTTTAAAACCAACAAAATATCTAGCCTATTCTTACATTCTACCACCTGAGGGTCTTGTTTTAGTTTTGTTGCAGTCTGTTTTTTTCTAATTTTCAATTTTAACGGAAAACATTCATCAAACAGTCTGAAAAATTCAGAGCTGAAATTATTCCACTGTTCATTCACTTCACCTTCATCTACACTATACACTGTCTTCCAATCTTGTTCTCTTAGTCTTGATATGAAAGTCTGCTTCGCCTCTTCGTTAAAAAATCTGGTATACTCTCTTACGTTTTCTCTTGTTGTTTGCACTGCAAAAGTTAACTTTTGTGCTGTGTGATCTGAAAGATGCATTCTCACAACACTACTTTGAAATTTCACTATGTTCGTACAAATGTTATCCAAACAACTTTCTGACTGGTGTTATTCTGGTCATTTCATTCACAGTATGATGTAATCCAAACTATGCTAACTGGTTGATAAAGTCGGTTCTGTCCTTATTTGTATATTCGATATGTATATTGAAGTCGCCTGCTAACAGAATGCAATCGAATTTATATTCTCTTGTGGATATTAAGAACAATTCCAGCCTATCAAAAAACATTGACACCTGAGCCACTTGGACGATATACTGAAGCCACTATGCAGACAGTACCATCAATATTACACTCGACAGCAGCACACTCAAAGATACCACTGATACTCAAGTTGGTTAGTTTTTTTAATGGTTTACATTTTATGTCTTCTTTTATGTAGACTGCTGATCCTCCATGTTTACCTTTGTCCCTACAAAAACTTGAAACTAGTTTGAAATTTTCGATTGCCATGACTTTTAATTCTTCTTCAGTCTTCCAGTGTTCAGTTATGCACACCATAGTACACTCTGGATGATTTTTCAGTTCACATTCCAGTTCGTTAAATGCAGTACCCAACCCCTGGACATTCCAGTGAAATAGTCCAAGACTTGAACTGCACCCGCCTTTTGATAATGAACCTGCATTTCCTAGGTATTTTGGGTATGCATAAGGTGCTACCTTAGTTTTAATTGTTTCTATTGGCTCGGGTATAGTGTTTGTGATTGTTGTATTCACTACTGGGTGTGAGGTTCCTTTTCCCCTGCATTTTGTTCTAGAAAATGTTTGCCACGGTAAAAACTGAACCTCTCAAATCTGATCCCTACTGGCCAAAATTCATTACTGTATACAGTCTATTTCATATCTAAAAGAACACCCACCATGAAACACTTCGAGTTATCTTCCATTGGTTTTGTGTTTAGAGCTGACACTGATATATCTTCTTTTTCGTATTTACTTTTATTTGCAATATATTCTTCTTATATGTTTCTCTTCAACACTTTCTTGTGCCTTTGAGATGAAAAGCCAAAGTCTTTTGTCCTTCTTGATTGGTTTGGTTGATTTGAATGAATTTTCATCTTCGGCTGTGTGTGTACCAACGTTTCTTACTTTTTTACGTCGGTAAGATACATATTCCTACATACACGAATCCGGTCCGGCTAGACTTCTTGCGTACAACTGATTCTTATTATGCTGAGTTTTATCAAATTTACCCAGATGCTTCCAAGTCTCGGGATGGCGTGGGCTGTGCCATTTATGACCCATACAACACCAATAGGAAATTCAGATCAAGTGATCACCACTCAGGTTTCTCAGGAGAAATATTTTCAATTTATAAGGGCCTTAAATATATCGAAGAAAATTACTATAGTTTCACCTAAAAGAAATCCTGGTTTTAACTAACAACAGCAGCTGTTTATCTTCTCTCTCAAATCTCAATTTGGATTACTCCTTCACAATTATTCACAAATATATTCCGGAGACTTTGGCCAATTTGAAGTTTTCGGGTCTGCAGGTTAAATTTTTGTGGGTGAAGTCACACGCGGGAATGAAAGGAAACGAGGCTGTGGCTGAGCTATCCAGAAAGGCTTTGAAAATGGACCTGGTGAATCACACAATATATTCACCACGAGATGTTACACAACACATAAAGAGTTCTATAAATACGAAATGGAATAACGCTTACAGGAGAACTCAAACTAACAATAATTACTATAAGTTCCTTCAGCTCACTTCTGTGAAACTTCCTTGGTTTAAAAAAGATAGCAAAACAATCAAATTGATGAAGACATTGAGACCAGAGACATTGTTCTAGTTATAGCTAGATGGAGAAGCAGACACGCTATATCCTCAAATACCTTTTTCGTATGGGAAAGAGAAGTGATAGATTCTGTGATTGTGGAGAGGTGGGTGATCTGCAGCATATTATTCTCAGGTACCCAAACAAGAGAAATTTGAATTCAATGATTATAAATATATGTAGGATCTTAAATATTCAACACCCTTTTAATCTGTGCAGTATCCTGGCATTCAACGACCCTAGAGTCTACTATGAACTATATAAATTCATAAATATTAACGAATTGATTATCTGAATTATGTGTACCTATCATCCCAAATACCTGTCCCTTTGTTTTTACCTATCTTCCGATGCTCAGTCATTAAATTTATGCGAAACAAGAACACTTATCGCTCGTCAATCTTGTTCATTCATTTTATTTTATTGTGAAACATTGTTTTTTTTGTATTTGTTGAATAAAGGTTATTATTATGTTTGTTTATGAAGATAAAATTGCTTTGATGAGCACCTCTGCGTACAGGGTTCCTGTTTATCTCAAAATATTGTAGAAAATCTTTATCTAAAATCAACAACAAAAAAATTAATTCGAAAATAAATCCATTATTTATCAAAATGACACCTGATTGTAATTTCGAGGACTATTAAAACAATCAATTTTTGGCGTTTTATGTAAATTTAATTCCTTCAGATTCATGATCTTTTGAAGAAAAGCCCTGTGAATGGTATCTCTACAGCAGTACGTGACCGCCCTTTTGAGGGACTATTATAACAATCATTCACAAATGTAGTCCTATTGGGGTTTTATGTAAATATTATTGCTTCAGGTTCATGATCTTTTGAAGAAAAGCTCTGTGAATGGTATCTCTATAGCAGTACGTGACCGCCCTTTTGAGCGCACCCTAACATTGCATAAAGACAGTGCTGGTCTGTTGGGTTTTCGATTCAAGAATGGAAGAATAACTACTGTGGTAAAGGATTCTTCTGCTGCTAGGAATGGTATTTTGATCAATCATCAACTGTTGGAAATTGATGGCCAAAATGTCATTGGTTTGAAAGATAAGGATTTGTCAAAAATAATTGATCATTGTGAAAGAACAGTAACTGTAACAATCATGCCAAGCTTCATTTATGATCATATGATTAAAAGGTGAGTCATTTCCATTCTGGGTAATTATTTAGAGAAAGCCAATTAATCAGAAATAACGCTCTGATCGAGATGAAATTTTCCAGACTCAACAAATTTTGGGTGTAGATTACGAACCCGCTGTAAAAAACTGCAATCGCATTTTGTTTTCCAAAAAAAAAATCACCAAGGTGAATTAAGGCTTATTCCTCTTATATTGATTTCATTGAGATATGGTTTATTTGAAAAGTATTCGCCCACTATTCAATATCAATCATATTTTACCCATTTTCAACCTCAGTATATCAAAAAAACCTAAAGAATTAATATTTATTTTCGTTTGAAGTCGCCAATCATGAATTTTCATAATGATTTTTTTTTGGATGATGGCTGACTTCAAACGAAAATAAATATGAATTTTTTAGGTTTTTTGGATATACAGATGTTGAAAATGCGTAAAATATGATTCATATAAATATTGGGCGAAAACCTTTCAAATGCACCACAAAGCAACAGTGTATAAGAGGGTAAGTTACATTGGTGAAAAAAAAATTTTTTGGAAAAACCAAATTCGATTGCAGTTTTCTAAAGCGGATTCGGAATCTACACCCCAAATTAGAGAAGTCTGGAAAATTTCATCTCGATCAGAGAAGTATTTCTGACCTAATCTTGGCCAAATGATGCGTTATCCACACTCTAACCTATTTTACTAGACAACCTGTTTAATCTATAGACCTTGGTCTTGTGGATTCTAGGTTCTGTAGTTGTAAGGTTATGTGAATAAATAAATAAATAACGTCTTTATTATCACTGTTTTTGGAAGTCAGAGGTTTGAAGTGCTTCAATTTAACAATGGTCTTCTTTTAGTCTGTATGCATTTTGGTACAGTCAGATTGATATCCATGAATACAGCAACTAACTGTCTGTTTTTCATTAATGTTTGTACATTTAACATTAGAGCTACAAAGATGTGGATGGTTGAGTGATTTTCTTCAATTCGAATTAAAATTGAGGAATGTTGTACCCTATTGAATTTTTCAGTCAGATTTTTACGATTTTTTTGAAATGTTTTTCCGACGGTTTCTATTGGAGTGATTGGTCAACCTATTTATGGTCTAAAATCATTGTGTTTAGCATTCATACAGTGATTTTAGATTCTCCTTATTTCATTGTTGATACCATCGAGATAGAATATTCTATCTCGATGGTTGATACTGATGCTCAGTTGGCGAATTATTTTTTGTTAAATAATTTAGTTTCATTCCCTTATAAATCGGAAGTGCTTAGGTCCCAAAAATATTTCAGCGTAGTAGAGAATATAAAATAATATCATTTCCCAAGCCTTAAGAAATTTAAAAAACCGTTTATGAGATTAATTGAAATTGAACTGGTAATTTTGGAACCTATGACCACTGAGTTAAAATCCTGCAACATAATATTAATCTTCTTTTTTTTTGGTTGAGTTGTTTTTTATTCAGGTAATAAACAGCCTTTTTTTTTTCTGAAAAAAATTATATCTCGCATAACTATTCTTCAATATGAACACATTCTAAACTAAGTATATAGAAATTTCAAAAAGGTTGTTAATTTCAAATAAAATCAGCTCTTATATTTTCAGAATGGCAGGATCTCTTCTCAAGGATCTCATGGACCATTCTATTCCAAACCTTTGAATTTTATATTGTTAAATTTTCTGGCCATATTTATATTAATTGTTATTAGTTTATAAGATTTTGCAATATATTGATTGCTTTATATATTTTAGTAGTTTCATAATAATCTATTATTCATATTTCTATAAGAGGTTATTCATTGTGGTTATTATTTTTTATGTAAAATTCAAGAATTGAGAATAATTTTGTAAAATGCTGGTTATTTTTTATATTTGGTTATTGTTTCAGTTTCGACTTCAATAAATAATAGTTTTATTACCCAATTAAGTATGTTAAGATATTTTACTTTTGGAGTAATCAAAAACTATGGCATTTGTATCTGTTTTTACTTTTAATGCTTTCTGTAAGACTGATGTTCTGTAATCATAACATTTCTACGAATTGAATAAGAGATCAATCAACTCATGCAATGAATCTCGATCAACTGAAAAAGTTCAGTCAGTTATTATAAAGTAAAAATAGAGCAGGTGGCTCTGAGAGAGATTCTTACAAATTATCGGTGATACATGAAAATGTTCAACATTCAGAATTCATTTAAAATATTTTATATTCAGACAGAACTTTTTTGTAGTATTAGATATTTTTTATATATGTCTATTTTTTTTAATTTTATGTAATATATATATATATATATATATTATAATATATTCAGTATATATCATCGTTGTTTTATTTGTTGAAATGGCACTGCTTGGTATATAAAGCGTGAACAAAACGGGTCACAGTAGTAGTAGGATCACTGAGGATGCCTTCAATTTGTAACATCTGAGATCTTTTTTGTAAATAGAATATTATTATTATAGAGTTGAAAGGGTACCCCACAAACACAGACGTTCTCCAAAACACTCAGCATTGCATCATGACTGACAGAGTCAAACTCCTTTGAGAGGTCCAAGAACGCAAACAGAGCCATATCAGGTAGGCACGAAATAGCATCCGTAGTAAATCTCCCTTCACGAAATAAAAAATGGGCATTTGATAATATATTGCATTTCTCCAGATAGCAATTTCCTTTCAATAATTTGCTCGCATATCTTGACAAACGTGACTGTGATATGAGTCTATAGTTTGATGGGTTTCACAATTGAAATCTTGAATTCCCCTAGACAATGAATATAATTAACTACTTGTTAATCTCGACTAACAATTTATAATTTGAAACAGAAAGGTTATCGGGTATGTAGTCAAACTTGAACAATTTTAGCTCTTTATTGCTTCAGCCAAGCTTTCGGACAATAACTTGTCCTTCTTCAGGACTAATCAATGTGAGTCTCAAATGTTAAAATTATTACAATGTCCATATATAATATGTAACTCGCAAGGAATAACTATACTTTTCTATATGTCTTTTAAGATTTGACTAGTTGTTTGATTCTGTTGTTAAGATTGAGAAAAGTATAGTTATTCCTTGCAAGTTACATATTATATATGGACATTGTAATAATTTTAACATTTAAGACTCACATTGATTAGCTCTGAAGAAGGACAAGTTATTGTCCGAAAGCTTGGCTGAAGCAATAAAGAGCTAAAATTGTTCAACTTTGACTACATACCCGATAACCTTTCTGTTTCAAATGAATATAATGCATTGTATAATTTAAAATGTGTTAAAATCAAATTTAATTTTTTCAGATACACCTAATACTTTTCATCGATAAACACGAATAACGGAACTTAAAATAATAGAAACTGGTACTTGTTAATATTGAAATTCTATGCGGCGCACGCCGCATATCTAAGCCCTTAGTTCTTATGGTAGGTTTATGCACCCTTCATAAGAACTAAGGCTAAACCTAAGAACTAAGGATTGAACGTTAACAAATCAAGTTCTTAGGTAAATTGCATAAATACCCTAATTCATTTGTAAGCGTTCAATTCTTAGTTCTTAGGAATTATGCATAAACCCACCATAAGCTCTTAGTTAAATTAATGAAGTTCGCATGCACTGCATAGAATTTCAATATTAACGATTACCAGTTTCTATCATTTTATGTTCTTATGGTGGGTTTATGCGACATTCCTAAGAACTAATCCTAAGAACTAAGGATTGAACGCTAACAAATCAAGTTCTTAGGTAAAGTGCATAAATGCCCTCATTGATTTGTAAGCGTTCAATTCTTAGTTCTTAGGAACGTTGCATAAACCCACCATAAGCTCTTAGTTAAAGTAATGAAGTTCACATGCGCTGCATAGAATTTCAATATTAAGGATTACCAGTTTCTACCATTTTATGTTCCGTTATTCGTGTTTATCGATGAAAAGTATTAGGTGTATATGAAAAAAATTAAATTCAATTTTTTCACTATCAATGTCGAACATCAAAGTATAGAACAAATAGAAAGTAGTTCGAGCACGTGCGCTTTACTTTACTAAGAACTAACAAGAGTGTGCATAAACGCCACTGAATTCTTGGGTTTAGTTCTTAGTCCTTAATTCTTAGGAATGGTGCATACACCCACCTTTACACTAGCACTAGAAAGTTGACTAATGGTGGGTTTATGCAACATTTTTAAGAACCAAGACTGAACCACAGAATAGAGAGGTATTACCTCTCTATTCTGTGACTGAACCTAAGAATTGAACGCTGACAAATCAATGAGGGCTTTTATTCACGTTACCTAAGCACTAGCACTAGAAAGTTAGCCAACTTATAATGGTGGGTTTATGCACCATTCCTAAGAACTAAGAATTGAACGCTAACAAAACAATGAGGGCGTTTATGCACGTTTCCTAAGAACTAACAGGCCAACTTTTAATGGTGGATTTATGCACTGTACCACTATGAACTAAGAACTGAACCTAAGAATTCAGTGGCGTTTATGCACTCTCTTGTCAGTTCTTAGTTAAGGCATGTGCACGTGCTCGAACTTCTTTCTATTTGTTCTATACTTTCATGTTTGACATTGGTATTTATTGTGAAAAATTAAATTAAATTTTTTCAAATACACCTAATATTTTTCATCGATAACCACGAATAAAGAACGTAAAATGAAAAAACGTGTACTCGTTAATATTGAAATTCTATGCGGCGCACGCGTACTTCTATATTTTACCTGAGCCCTTAGTTCTAGTTAACAGTTGGCCTGCTAGTGTTAGTTCTTAGGAAACGTGCAGAAAGGCCCTCATTGATTTGTTAGCGTTCAATTCTAAGTTCTTGGGTTTAGTCTTAGTTCTTAGGACGGGTGCATAAATCCACCATAAGAACTAAGGGCTCAAGTAAAATATAGAAGTGCGCGTGCGCCGCATAGAATTTCAATATTAATGAGTACCAGTTCTATCATTTTATGTTTTTTATTCGTGTTTATCGATGAAAAGTATTAGGTGTATTTGAAAAATTTAAATTTAATTTTTTCACAATAAATATCAATGTCAATTATCAAAGTATAGAACAAATAGTAAGTAGTTCGAGCACATGCCTTTACTAAGAACTAACAAGAGAGTGCTTAAACGCCACTGAATTCTTAGGTTTAGTTCTTAGTTCATAGTGGTACGGTGCATAAATCCACCATTAGTTCTTAGGAAACCTGCATAAACACCCTCATTGATTTGATAGCGTTCAATTCTTAGTTCTTAGGAATGGTGCATAAACCCAACATCAGTTGAAAGTTGGTCAACTTTTTAGTGCTAGTGTAAGTTCTTAGGTAAAGTGCATAAACGCCCTCATTGATTTGTTAGCTTTCAATTCTTAGTTCTTAGGAATGGTGCATAAACCCACCATAAGCTCTTAGTTAAAGTAATGAAGTTCACATGCGCTGCATAGAATTTCAATATTAAGGATTACCAGTTTCTACCATTTTATGTTCCGTTATTCGTGTTTATCGATGAAAAGTATTAGGTGTATATGAAAAAAATTAAATTCAATTTTTTCACTATCAATGTCGAACATCAAAGTATAGAACAAATAGAAAGTAGTTCGAGCACGTGCGCTTTACCTCACTAAGAACTAACAAGAGTGTGCATAAACGCGACCGAATTATTGGGTTTAGTTCTTAGGAACGGTGCATAAACCCACCATTACATTAGCACTAGAAAGATGACAAATGGTGGGTTTATGCACCATTTTAAGAACTAAGAATTGAACGCTAACAAATCAATGAGGGCGTTTATGCACTTTACCTAAGAACTAACACTAGGACTAGAAAGTTGGCCAACTAAGGGCTTAGGTAAAATATATAAGTGCACGTGCACCACATAGCATTTCAATATTTATGAGTACCAGTTTCTATCATTTTATGTTCCGTTATTCGTGTTTATCGATGAAAAGTATTAGGTGTATCTGAAAAAATTAAATTTAATTTTTTCACAATCAATAGCAATGTCAAACAAGTATACCGGGTGTAACAGGATCATGGTACACCTCCCTTATCTCCGTTAGTTTTGAAGGTAATAGATTGAAATATGGGATATCCCATATACATAATAACCGACACTTTTGAATCAACAAATGGTTTTTTTTCACTTCCTGTTTCGACGGAAGTGATGCCAACTTTCGATTTTTAAATGGAACACCCGTATATTATTACATTTTTGAAATCTGCATAATTTTCTGAATCCAATGATACCACATAAGTGACATTTCAAACGTCAAAATGTTTTATAATTTAATTTTTAGTTTTCCATTTAAGTGTGCCATGATGGTTTTGATTTATTCCAATTGACCCGTCTAATACTAGAAAAATCGAAATCTCGTCAAAGTTACTAAATTGCGTTTTTTATGAGCAAATACAGTTCATCGTAATCGTTTTTGGGGTGAAACTAATTTTTTTCAAATGGAACCATATTGGTACCTGGTACCATTTTTTAGTACTATTAATAAGGAATTTATTCAAACATGTTAATGAAATGTGTGTTCAATAAAATCAAAATTACACCTTCTCTTCTTCTTCTTCTCAAATCACTTATTGGTGATTTAATGGGTTCGCATTTAGCATGTACCCAGATTGGTAAAATTACACCTGAAACAAAATGATTGTCAATGTCAAACATCAAAGCATAGAACACTTAGAATATAGATAGAAGGAACGGAAAATAAGCATTTGAACCCTTAGAACATTAATAAGAGGAATGGAAATCGCCTTGTAACTGAAGCATTTGTTTTGATGCCAACATTCGTGGCTCCTTGTCTGACCGGCGTCTATAGCAGTGGCGTAACATATTTTGATTTATTTTGAAATAATCAATTGATGCTCAAAAATAGTTTAGAGTGTGATTTATTTATGACTATTTCCCTCGTCGTAATTTGCACCAATCAGAAACGCGCAATTTTGAATTACAAATGGTTTCTAGGTGGAAAAACTGTTTGGCAGGACCTGTCAGCAGTTTATTCGCGTTTACCCGCGGCAAAACTTGACAGTTGTTGTCACCAAAATTACAATACATAGGTAATGCATGCAGAAATTATTCTGCATGCATTACCTGAGTAACAGATTACTGTTACTCAGGAAATAGTCTTGTCAAATACCATTCGGGCATCTAATTTTTCCTGTGAAAAAAATCGAAAAAACACATTGCAAAGTAATATTTTTTGACAAAAAGCATTCGTGCAGGTGCAAAAATCCTCGTCTTCGACTCGGATTTTTGTTGCCACCAGCACTCGTGCTTCTTGTCAAAATATTACTTAGCAACGTGTTTTTTCGATTCTTTTCGGAAAAATTAGATGCCCTTATGATATTACTTACGAATATTTCCCTCCTGTCAAAAATTCTATGCATATGGAGAACAATTATCGAAAATTACAGCGATAATTGCATTGTAGGAAGCGAAACTGCACTGCGATAATTGTTCTGTTCATAGATGCATAGTTTCTATGCATCTTACACAGATCGAATCTATGGCAATTCCATTCTACATCAGTTTGACATGTGATATAACAGTTTATTTGGGAAATATTCCCCCGAATTACACTCGTGCATCAAAATGACCAGATAATTTCGCATTCCAGCATGTTTTCTTTGAAAAACTGCATTCGGTCATTTTCATTTTTGGAGAAAGAGCCCTCCACCTTCGGTGTCGGGCTCTTTCTCCAAAAATAAAAATGAACTCATGCAGTTTTGATGACAACACGCTGTCATGCAAAATTATCGGTAATTTTGATGCACTTGTGCAATTACTCACGAAAATGCTCTCGTAATTATAAAAGGTCAATGTTTTTCTCAGTTTTATGATTTAGCTATTGTGAAGTTAGGAAAAAAAGATTTCTGATAATTATTACACATAAATACGGATTAAATATTTTTCACTGTACGAATTTCAATTTAACACTCAAATTATTATTTCACATTTCTTAAGAGGTGCATTTTCTGTTGCATTTTCTCATATAAAATATTCTCTGTAAATTTCTCGAGAATCTGATTTAAGAGGGAATGGTACCACTTGACTGGTCAGTTCAAAACTTAAAGGGGAATAACTATTCTTGCAGATCACCGATTTGTATGGGGTTTTCTGATAATTTCTTCAAACAATGGTCTGAAAGGCAGGGACGGGCTATTTTTAATTTGCGAATGAAAAAACAGAAAAAAAAGTTGGTAACTTTTCGTTTTCATAAAGGAATTGATGATATGGATGAAAGGGCTTATCACTGATTTATTTTAAAATTATTCGTAAAAAAAAAATACAGAAAAACATTTCAAAAGAGCTGAAATCACGTCGTAATAAAATAGTTATTTATAATACAAGTGCAGAAGGCATTGGTATTCTTCCACGAGTTCAAAATTCAAAAACGAGCCACGAAGTGGCGAGTTTTGGAATGAACGAGTGGTAGAATGAGCCTTCTGTACGAGTATTATACATTATTTTCTCTAATTCATTGCATTTTCATTGAAATTAATGAAATATTTCCATAAATATATTTTAGTGATTTTTGCATTGAAAAATGTTGGTTGGCAGAACTGATTTCTTTAAGGCAAATTGATGAATTGACAGATAAAGCTGTGGCGGAAAGTTCGGAGTACCAACATAGAATAATAAAATATAACCATGAAAACTGTGCGTTTCTGATATATTCTCGCACGATTTTGTTCTACAAGATGTGGAAGAATGAACGGAATAACCACAGAATTAGAGAAAAGAATTATCTACCGTCGTATAGTGCTGCCCCTACTGTATAAATTCGCAACGAATCACCAGATTCTTCAATACTACCTACAATTTGATAATTCCGGCAACGTTGCTGCGTTATGAATCAGTTCTCAGTTAGAGTCGTAAACAGTATGTATTAGGTGAATAGAAAGATTTCCAGCTTGTTCGTTTCTTTTCGAAAGTTTGAAGGTATGAACAGATCGACGCGGGACTTCGGGAACGGGAGCGATGCGTTCAGCGGGCAGATTGCATAGCATGCACACCTACGCGAAAATAATGAGACACGATTATTAGTATGAATCTAAAATTATGTATGAAAATGACAGTTTTTCGGAGGAAGAAGTTTTACTGCTCAAAGCCGTTGATTTCCATCCCACAAAAGTTTCTTTCCCGCTCCCGCAGTCACGCGTCGGTCTGTTCATACCTTTATTCAGTTTAGTTAGCTGTCAATTCTTCTCGATATGGGTAACAAGAGATTCAAGGATTTATTTATTCTGATCCTATTACTTGCTTTTTGGGAGTATCATGTAAAAATATCAAATTTGATTTCTACAGGAAAACAAGAAGAATCTTATTAGTTCATGGTCATTCTTATGATGATACTATTAGTTTAGCCCAAATTGCCCTTCCAATAAGGGTAACCTTGAAAGAAGAATACTATTAGTTTTTTAATCATGCATAATCTGTTTTGTAAATATTCATTCAATACCAATTCATCTTTCAGTGTATGGGAAAGAGATTATGTTCATGCACAACATGAAATAACATTTCAGTTGAAATGGTAGATAATTATATGGTAATATTGAAGTTCAGTAGGTACTACGATGTTACGATGTGAGTCAATTTCTGAACATGAGAATTTTTTGAAATTTGAGAACCTTTTATTGCCTTCAAAATAAATGGATCGTAATTGTGAGCAAGGAGTATCAATGCGATATTGCGATATAACAACTGATTTTTGTACGAAGTCAATTTCTGAGAATGAGAATTTTTTATAATTCCATTCTTTTTTTTCCTTCAAAAAATGAATCGTAATCCTGAGCATGGAAAATCAATGCGATATTGCTATATAACAACTGATTTTTGTACGAAGTCAATTTCTGAAAATGAGAATTTTCAAAAAAGATTTTAGTCCTTTTTTTGCCTTCCAAATTAATGGATCGTGATCCTGAGTATGAAAGATCAATAAGTGATATAAGAACTGATTTTTTACCAAATTTCATGTTTATAGTTTTCACATTTTCCGAGAATAATCTCATTAGTACGTGGTCATTCTAATAATTATGACAACTATTAGTTTTTTTAATCATGTAAATTTGTTCCGTAGATATTCAGTCAATCCCAATATCTTTCAGTGTATGGAAATGTGATTATTTATAAAAATAATCACATAATCATATTGTGCATAAGCACAATAAGAATTAATATTTCAGTTGAACTGGTTGGTAATTATAGGGGAATATTGAAGGTCAGTACTAAGATGTTATTATTGTTTAGAAATTTCTTGATTCTGCATAGTCAATTTCTGAAAATGAGATTAGAGTCCTTTTTTTCTCTTCAAAATTGTTGGATCGTAATCCTGAGCATTGAGAATTAATGCGATATTTTGATATAACAACTGATTTTTGTACGAAGTCAATTTCTGAGAATGAGAATTTTTTATAATTCCATTCTTTTTTTTGCCTTCAAAAAATGAATCGTAATCCTGAGCGTCCTGAATATTAGAATCAATGCGATATTGCTATATAACAACTGATTTTTATACATAGTCAATTTCTGAAAATGAGAATTTTCAAAAAAGATTTTAGTCCTTTTTTTGACTTCCAAATTAATGGATCGTGATCCTGAGTATGAAAGATCAATAAGTGATATAAGAACTGATTTTTTACCAAATTTCATGTTTATAGTTTTCACATTTTCCGAGAATAATCTCATTAGTACGTGGTCATTCTAATAATTATGACAACTATTATATATTATATATATATATATATTTATATTCTGGAAATAAAAATTTTTGAAAATGTTAATTCTTTTTTTTGCCTTCAAAATTATGCAAAATTATTGCCTGAGTATGGAGAATCAATGCGATATCGCGACATAACAACCTATTTTTGTACGTAAGCAATTTCTTAAAATAAGAATTTCTAAAAATGTTTATTAATTTTTTTTGCCTTCAAAATTAATGGATCGTAATCCTGAGCATGGAAAATCAATGCGATATTGCTATATAACAACTGATTTTTGTACGTGGTCAATTTTTTAAAATCGGCTTTTTTTTCAAATTCCACTACTTTTTATGCCTTCAAAATTCATGGATCGTAATCCTGAACATGGAGAATCAATACGATATAACAACTGTTTTTTGTACGAAGGCAGTTTGTGAAAATAAGAATTTTTGAAAGTTTTAGTACTTTTTTTTTGCCTTCAATATAAATGAATCGTAATATTCAGCATGTTGATCAATACGATATAACAACTGACTTGAAATGAATATTGGTCATAAATGCCCATGTTCTATCATTCATCCGATATCATATTTGGATGACCATCATATTGATGGTTCATTTTGATTTGGCTAACCATAATGAGCAAAATCAATATTTTGCTCAATGAATGTGACCCGCTTATGTGAAAAGTTTCGGTGCATTTGTTTTGATTTTTTTTTATTATTCTACTAAATACGTTTTTGAATCAAATTAATTTTCGTAAGAATGAAGGAATCTGAACAAATTTAGCATAAACATTTTTTCTCGAACCCATCTGATAATAGTCGATCCTAATTGATATTTCTCACAACTTCGCAAGCGAGTTATTCCTTTCAAAACATCTGGTCAATCCGTCCTAGGAAGATACCTAATACCATCTCTGTACCTGTCTTTCGAGCTCGAAGTTGCTGCATTGCCAAATGTTCGAACAACCGTTCGTACAGTTCGCTGCGATTTCATTGGCTGGCGTGTAAGAATTGAATGCCGTCAAACGTATCTGAATTCTTAGATGTGGTAGAAAAGGACGGAAGATCAGAAGAACGTTTGAGATTGCTCCACTCATCCTGAAAAGTGACGGCATCTCAAAGGGGCTGGAGGGAGCTGAATAGGTAAACTTTGACAGATGCGCTCAAACGCACGTGGTACCATTACCTCTTAACGTTTTATTCAACACTGAATGGCATGATCGGCTGGTGGATTTGAATTGAATTTATTCAACTTTTTCAAAACATAATAAACTAGTGAAAACTATTTTTCATGAACAATGATTTACTAAAAATTTGAGGTAAATTGTCTTAGGCCCCATTTTGTATTTTCAGAAAAGTTGAAACATGACAAAATGATGGAGTGAGTATTGCTACTTTCATAAAATAATTAAAATTACTGACAAAAAAAATTACTATTTTCCCGTGCCTGACTTCAAGTTCCCCAATCTTTCTCTAAAACATAAAAATCATTATTTGCAATTTCATGTCTTTCATTTCTGCTTTTATGGGTACAATAATATTCTCAGCAAATATATATATAATATAATATATGATGCATATAATATATACTAAAATTACTAATGCGTCCAGAAGACTACCTAGATTTGATATAAGGAAAATATTACTATATATTATTCAATCATATGAAAACAGGTCATGAATGTAGCAATAGAGAGAAAAGACATTAGAAAAAACAACAGAATATATTTATCAAAGAAATACAGAATATAAATATAAAATATTGGTTTACAAATATTATTAGAAAAATCTATTGGTTCAATAAAACAAAAGAATATATTTATCATAGAAATACAGTATAAATAAAATTATTGGTTTTAAATATTATTAAAAAAATCTGTTGATTTTCAAATATAGTTTTTGTCAATCTACTTCTCAACCGATTCAAATATAATTTTGCACTCTGTCGATTTCTCAATTCGTGGTGAATCCTCAAATTGAAATAAGTTTCCAAAATCATTTTCGTTTTAGGAGGGCCATGGATTCTCTCTGGTTCATCATCAAACAGATGCTGATTAAAACATTGAACAATTTTGGATCAACACTTCAATGTAGTGAGAACCAGACGGGATAACAACTTCGAATAATTTTTATCGAATATATTAAAAACTCTTTCTACGATCTAAATGTCTTTTCAGCCTGAGTACAGATATCAACTACAAATTGAGAGGCATTGGTAAGATACCCCAAGGTTTTTCTCAACTGTAGTTTTGACTCGGTGCTGTTTGACATCAGGATGGTCACACACAATTTTTTATTTTTGACCTTGAAATTGGACAGGATTCTTCGAGACAACCTAAAGTATTTCTTTCACAGCATAGGGTTTTCCAAATGATGATGTGAATAGTCTCCAATATAGCGGGGATTTGAGAAAAACCTAGAAAAGTAGAATTTAAAATGGTGTTTTGTTTTTGATATATCTTACTTCATTTTGGATATTCTTCGTTTCCCAGAGAAAGAAGTTGCACTAGAGCTAAATGATGCACATTTTGAAGGAGAGCTTAATCAGTGTTTCTTCTGAATCATTGGTAGTTGGAGTGTCAATTCTCAATCGTTTTTTTAATGGAGATTGTATTTTAGAATCATATAGAGATTCTGTAGAGTCCTGTTCTTCAATACTTCCATTCCCTTCTGAGTAAGTCCTGCAAATTGCTTTATGTTATATGGTAATATTCTGAGGAAGATTTTCATTGCAAGAAATGATAATGAATATGACAAATTATGAAAAAAAATTTTGTTACAACTTACAGAGGCATTTCCAATTAACTTCAGAAGGCAAACCTCCTGGATAAGCCTTAGGTTCTTAGTGTCACTAGAGCTAGAAGATGCACATTTTGAAGGAGAGTTAAAAGTAGCTAAAGTCTCAAATCTCAATCGTGTTTTTGGTGGCGATTGTGTTTTAGAATCAGATTCTGTAAAGTCCTGTGCTTCAATACTTCCATTCCCTTCTGAGTAGGTCCTACAAATTTTTTTATATTATATGATGATATTCTGAGGAAGATTTTCATTGCATGGAACTATAATAAATACGACAAATTATGAAAATAAGTTCTCGTAACAACTTACAGAGGTATTTCCAATTTGATTTCCGAAGGAGAAGGCAAACTTCCTGGGATAAGCCTCTTTCTTAGGTTCATTAGTCGGAAGCAATCTTCAGGAAAATGATTTGATCAAAGAAAACATTTTTTTTTCCAACATCGGTCGGTTCCAAGAAATTCTCTGCAACCATTTTTCTCGATCAAGTTGACTCGATGGAAGTCTTAAAAAAAAATTATTAGTCGTATAAATTAGTTTTGGATTGTTTTTAATTATAACTGAATATATGCTTTAAGGAAAAAAATCAGGATTCTGCACGCCTATGGATGGAACTCACCTGTGAAGACTAATCTCACCTCCCACAATATAAGTGAAACCACACAAAAAACACCTGCTAGGCATATCTAATATCACTTCTAATGGTTATAAATGAAAATTCAAAATAATTAAAACAAGGAATAATGAAGATTTAGCCAACTGAGGTGGTCTAAAGCCAGAACAAAATGACAGAATTCCCGAATGCACGTTGCCACATCGACAGATTATCTGAATTGTCGGAAAAATTTTGATCTTTTTCTTCGTTCATTCCTTCGTACTGAAAATAGAGCTGGCAACGTTTTCAATTCGGCTAGCCCAATTGTGATTGGCGCGTCTAAGCTTTCATCTCTCTTGTATTCGGGATCGGGTTCGAATGTTTATTTTCCGTTCCTTCTACTAAGACAATTTAACCCAAATTTTCAGTAAATCATTGTTCATGAAAAATAGTTTTCACTAGTTTATTATGTTTTGAAAAAGTTGAATAAATTCAATTAAAATCCACCAGCCTATCCTGCCATTCATTGTTGAATAAATCGTGAAATCAGATTCTTGAGAAATTTACAGAAAATATTTTATATGAGAAAATGCAACAGAAAAAAAGATTTCCTGCGAATTCCGACTGCCCTTCACATCTTAAGAAATGGGAAATAATAATTTGAGTGCAAAATTGAAATTCATACAGCAAAAAAGATTTTATCCGTATATGTGTTTAATAATTATCAGAAATCTTTTTTTCCTAACTTCACAATGGCTAAATCATAAAACTGAGAAAAACATTGACCTTTTCTAATTACGAAAGAATTTTCATAAATAAATCACACTCTAAACTATTTTTGAGCACCAATTGATTATTTCGAAATAAATCAAAATATGTTACGCCACTGCCATAGACGCCGGTCAGACAAGGAGCTACGAATGTTGGCATCAAAACAAATGCTTCAGTTACAAGGCGATTTTCATTCCTCTTATTAATGTTTACATAAGATAATTCCTGAATGGACTGTAGAACAAATAGAAAGTAGTTCGAGCACGTGCGCATGCCTTAACTAAGAACCAACCAACGAGAGAGTGCATAAACGCCACTGATGACCACAGCATACTAAATACATCTTTCGAAAAGCGAATCTACTACGAGCTTAGAACATTAATAATCTATATTCTAAGGGTAGCAGCGTATACTGTTTTTGTAGGTTTCTTTAACCATTTTTTCAAATGAAAAATCTTGAAATACATTGTTATTTGAAACATATTCTATTTTCCATAAAATTCATCAATTATATTTAAAGCTGACAAAATACTGATCCAAATATAAAATAAATAAATAAATAACGTCTTATTCATTCATAGCATTATCACATAAAGTAAATTTATATATCTCAACATATTATTGGCCCTTTCGAAGCAACATTTTGTTCATGAATCTATTCCTATCTTTTGTTTTTATTCTATTGATTTCGGAAAAGTTATTTATAATACAAGTGCAGAAGGCATTGATATTCTTCCACGAGTTCAAAATTCAAAAACGAGCCACGAAGTGGCGAGTTTTGGAATGAACGAGTGGTAGAATGAGCCTTCTGTACGAGTATTATACATTATTTTCTCTAATTCATTGCATTTTCATTGAAATTAATGAAATATTCCCATAAATATATTTTAGTAATTTTTGCATTGAAAAATGTTGGTTGGCTGAACTGATTTCTTCAAGGCAAATTGATGAATTGACAGATAAAGCCGTGGCGGAAAGTTCGGAGTACCAACATAGAATAATAAAATATAACCATGAAAACTGTGCGTTTCTGATATATTCTCGCACGATTTTGTTCTACAAGATGTGGAAGAATGAACGGAATAACCACAGAATTAGAGAAAATATTCTTTCGCATTTAACATAAGGCAATGGCAAACATAGCATTTGCTTAGCAAATTTCGAAATGTGCGAATATTTTTCGATGTTGGCTTAGCCAGAGTTTTGGTGGTTTCAAATTTTGAAACCACTGAAACTCATTGCGAATATTGCCATCTAGTACCTAAGAGATAAACAAAGCAGAAATCTACTAAAATCTACTATGAAAAATTTATCTACCATGGGTGGCCTGAAATCTACTTTAATAGTAGATTTCTACTATAGATGGCCACACTGGGTTTCATATTTAGTATTCTGTGGTTTCACCCCCCTGCTGATGACTGAATGCTTAGGTTTAGTCCTTAGTTCTTAGGTACGGTACGGTCCACCATTACTTAGTTTGTAGTTTCTCAATTTTTGTGAAATAGATATACAAGAGGTGAGTTTGTAAATTCAATAATTTTGTTGAACCATAAGGCACTGATGAAGAAAAATTGTATTATTAAATACAAAACATTAAACATTATATTATTATTATATTATTAAAAATTTCGAAACGTACGTCTGTCTTTACGTTAATTTAGTTATTCAATTTGTTAACTGTTTAGTAAATTTGTACAGTTTTAGTCATTTTGAATTTTCTTTTGGTTGATTATTGAATTTGTCATTTTTAGAATTGGAATATATTCCAAGACAAAATAAACTAAATATATCATACAGATATATTTTATATTATTATTATTATTTTTATTTATAAGGATTAGACACAAAGTTGTCAAATTATTTGATATATTCTATGCTCTAAGTAGTAAACAGAATATCTATTGTAAGGTTAACTTGGTAAATTTTGTTGAACTGTTCATTGTTTACTGATTTATGTTTTAATTTCGTTACTTAGTTGCAAAGAATCCAAGACATCAAAGATGGAATTCTGGAACACAAGAAAAATGCTTGCTCCTCCAACATACCTATACGAAACGAGTGTAGATGATATAGGTATGTATAACTTATTGATTTATTAAATTAAATTTACCCTGTTCGCTTTTAATTGTAAGGAGAAATTTGATTTCAGGGTTAATACTGAATATTTATTGTTTGTTATAGAATTGTCATATGGCAACGTTTCGGGCAGTGCCCTTTTTCAAGCCTGAAAATATATAATAAACATCCTTAATAAACATCACA
Organism: Harmonia axyridis; assembly: GCF_914767665.1. Taxonomy (NCBI): domain Eukaryota; kingdom Metazoa; phylum Arthropoda; class Insecta; order Coleoptera; family Coccinellidae; genus Harmonia; species Harmonia axyridis. The sequence continues at coordinate 17,388,987 of NC_059505.1, forward strand.
AAGTAACTAACATTAAACGGACAAGTTGTAATATAGACAATTTCTTTCTATATTTTTCATATTGAATAGAGATCTAATTCATATGTTCAATTATTACCTACTTATTTGGATATTTATGTATAACGCTAATGAACGTTTGGAATCTAAGTAGTTCAACTCAATTAAAAAACAATTGGATATATCGCGTACAGGCTTCAGCCTCTGTGATTCATGTTTATGTAATAAACTATTATTAATATTATATTAATTTTCACAACAACACATAGTTTCCCAGCTGCGGACGGATGAATTTTTATCAATTTGATTTTTGGATTCTACATTCCAAGTTGAATTAGTTAAATACAGGGTCTTCAAAATGATTGGAATATCGCAGTTGGTTGAGGGAAACACAATATTCCATAAGCATCTACTTCGAATGTGATCAAAAGGTCCAAGTAGGTAGAGTTAACATTTATAAATCTGGCCAAATGTAGTACAATAATCATTCATAAAGACCCAGTATTGTTTTGTGAACCGATTCCAAAAGTTTATTATTATATAACACAATTGAAACCAATGAAACATTGAGATTTCAAACAATGGTAATACGTTTTATAAATTCATCGGAATTCTTGGAATTGTATACATATGTTCCTATAAAAGTTTTTCTGTTTTCTATAGTGGCGAGTGTTGCTTTACTGGAAGATACTCAAATTTTAGTGTTACATAAAATGATAAAACAAACTAATTTCCACTAATCTAATTTGTTTATTATTTTAAAATTGAATTGACTAAAAATTATTCTGTCCACAGCTCGGAAACTATTGTAATAAATTGTTTTGGAATGCTAAAAGTCAAGGTAAAAAATTTGAAAAACAATCCTCAAAACTTTGATAAGGTATCACAAGTGTTAAAAATTTCGTTTTTCTTTAGGTAATTAAATTTTTTTCAAATAAAAGATTGAAATTGTATGTTTGGAAAGTGATGTTTTAACGATATTTCATAACAAATACTGAATTTTAATCTTAAGAGTGTGATCAAATTATGAGAATCCAGAGTAGATTATTTTATCATCCAAACTCATCTTGAATATACTTCTTGGCATAACTTTTTTTAGATCTATTTGAAATAATTTTAAGACATATATATATATATATATATATATATATGTATATATAAAAATCTTCGTGAGGGTTATAGTTTTTTTTCCATCAATTATCATTAATATATGTCCTGAGTGATTAAAAGTGGAATGCTGAAAATTGGTATGAGATTGAAAAGGTTTTATTCTATCAACAACGTTTACAGTTCAAGCCATCAGTTTGAAGAAAATTGAGGTCTCGTTAGAAAGTGATCGACTGTATAACATTTGTTACAATTTACAAAGTATCCAAAACAGTTCTGATGATATGGATAAAATCTTTTACTTTTAAAAACGATTTTTTCAAATCAGTTTTTCTTCCTAGAAAATTATTCATTTGGCTAATTTATGTGCAATGTTTAGGTGAATCAATTTTGAACAATGATATGGTTGCCATATTAAAAAATCATTAACATGTGTTTTTAAGATTTTCAGAAATTTGCTGTCAACCCCCATAATGTATCAGAACCATGTTTTAGATAACCTGCAATTTTACATTACAAATATGGCTAATCTTTTTTTGAATAATACATTATTAGAACATTCTATTTAATTCCGTAGTCTGAACTGCAGAAATTTTTTATTAAACCCCATTATTTGATAGTAGTCATCAAATTAATAATAATAATAATAATAATGCCTTTATTGAAGTGAATAAAAAATATTACAATTCCAAAAAAAAAACATCAGAAAAAATCAATCACAGGGCGGAGTTCAGATGGTGATGAAGCCATACACCCCTGCTCTTCCACTCAAACCCTAATTAATAATTAGCAGGTAATATTCATGAAAAATTCATAGGGTGTTTCAGTGTTGAGTTTCTCTATTATAAGTTTATAAATGTATGGAAAAATTTGTTGCTAAGATAGTAGTTGAGTTCCTAGATCTAAAAGATCTAGTTTTACAGAGCTCATGCATTTAGAAAAGTTTCTCCTTAAGATGATTATACTAGATGTTAGGGAAAATCTTTCTCGAAATCGACTCAAAATATTCTGAAAATTTGTAAATCATATTCTTTATTGAATTAGAGATATGATGGATAATCATCACCTACAATCCATTATGAACTTGGTTGTCCAATGGTGTCACCTCAACAGATTGGATCTAAATTTTGAAGAGAGAGAGAGAAATTAAATGTATTGACACGTAATGAAATGGCTATCGACTGCAGTTTTCCAGCCAGTTTTATATTACATATTATTAGAAAATATTTAAAAAAATAGAAAAATATTTATTATCCTCTCTGATTCCAAATATTCAAAAAGTGGCAACGCTGGCAACTTTGCCTTTGGTGTAGTTGCCCTACTGTAATGGTGTATCAATGGCTCCATTATGTTTATATTATTTTGGTTGGTAATGAATTTTTTGCTTATTTTTTGCATTCTTTCCAGTATTGGTTCTATTTTCGTTGTCTGATATGGAAGCTGATTGTAGAGTGGGTTGTTGGAATGTCTTAGTTTTGTAATCTTTCATAAGCAAGTTCTTTCCACTACTTCAATTGTATTCATAGCTGTTTTTGAATTTGAGAATATTATGTCCATAATCCAATAAAGGCCTGCATATCATTTTGTATATCGTACTAGCTGTTTTAGTGCTGATTCCCGTGTTTTTATAGGTAAGAGATCTAAAATGCCCAGTTCGTGTTTTTGCTTTTTTATTTTGGAGTTTTAAGTGTGTTCTGAATTTTGAAAAGTAATATACATTATATGTATTTTATGAATAGAGCATTAAAGATTGGATACCTTGTGATTTCAGTGACCTTGATACCATTAGAAATCTTTATACCGAATGGTTCAAAAGTCTGGAAACTGGAATTTCGCTCACAGGTAGAAAATCGGAATTCTGATACTGGGGTCTTTAGTAATTTCGCCCTAGGAATCGAATGGCCCATCAGATATGGGGACAACTTTGAAATTTCAAATGCAAACCCATCTTTTTCATTGCAGATTCGGATTCAGCGGGAAATTTTACATACGAATTGGTTGAAACCAAAAATTTTTCGTCCTTTTATGCGCCCTATGCAGCGTTTTTTGTTCAAATCAAGATGCAAAAATTCATATTCTGATTCTGAGGTCCCTAGTATCAGGTCATCTCTTTTTCTCGTTGAATCGATTGAACCCACAGAATTTTGGGCGCAAAAGGGCCTAATCTCGTATAAGGCCCTTTTGCACCCAAAAACTGATGGGCTTAATCGATTCAACGAGAAAACCTGTTTCTTTTAAAGTTTTTGCGCCTTTGAGTGAGTTTTGGCAGCTCTTATCAAGATTTCTTTCAGAAGAACAGGATATGTGTACCATTTTCCATTGCTCAGGATGATGAGGTTGGCGAACTCTTTTAAGATTTGAAAATAGTTTGTCAGATATTAGGTGATATTGATAATTTTTTTCACTTGAGAATGGGTTGTATCTTGTTGATTTTGAATTAATTAATTTGAAATATACCTCTTATAATGAGTCACATAACAATAAAGATATTTTAACACAAATATTTATGGGTTAAAATCATCTCATGCCAATTTTCCGAATTAAATTCCATTTGGTTTTTCATGAACTTTTAATGTTTCACCTTTTGTAATGTTTAACCTTTTGTAATGAATAATTATGATTTTAGAGAAGGAAAACCGAGTCATCTAATATGTGTCTTAATACTTTGTGTACTGTTGATATTGAAACTTGAAACTTTGAAGTAACTAAATATTTCAGAAAATATTGAATGCAGTGCTTTTTTTATTTTTTCAGATATCAATCATTTCAAAACAATTCTTCAAGATGGAATGAATTTTTATAATGAGCAGAATCTATTGAACATTGATATTGCTTTGTTAACAAGAATTGTTTACAGAATGAAAACTAAATTTCGGAATTCAAAAGATTTCCAAGGACTTGAGAAAGTTAAGAAGAATATATTAATTTTCCATGAGATGAATATATCGAAAAAATTGGAGTACTTGTTGTCAATTCTGCCAATCTATGATTATCAGCAAGTTATAGTGTCTCTACCAACCAAAAATATGATAGACTATATTTTAGTCCAATTACAAGGAATTGGCAAAATATTGTGTTCAGTTATTGAACAATGTAAACTCACATTCATACTTTATGAACATAGACTTTATTTGGGTCATTTTTGGAAATTAGCATTAATAGCTATATCATTAGTTTCAAGAATGCATATCCTATGCCTCAACATCTTAAAGTTCACATGTCTTTTTTATTTAAGACTTCTTCCCTTTTCTCACAAATTGAAGAATGTGACAAAGAACTGGTTACCAAAGGAATATGCGTTCCCAAAAGATTTGCAGACCTGGTTGAATGTTGAATGGACTAAGTTGGAGGAAGTAATAGAAATCCCTGATAAAGATTTCAATTTCACCATGATTGATTTAGCAGAGGATTCGGATGATGATGTTGAATATATAGAGGTGAGTATTTCTATTGAAATATAACTACTATAATGATGACGCCTAGTAAAAAAGCAGCAGCGATTTTATTCGTTTGATAATTTCCATTTTTGCCAAATTATTTCCTTGAATAAAAAATAGATATTGGATAGAGTTGTCCGTTATTTTGTGATATTCAAAAAGCAAATATTCAATTTATTAATAGACTCAGAACCGTACTCTGTCTCTGAGTTCAAAAATATGGCCACAAAAAAAATGTTCACAATACTGTCCACATAAATTTCCACGAGAATATCCACAAAACTATCCTCAGAAATGTCCATGATTTTATTAACTCTAGATTCGAAAACACACGCGAATCCCAGACCCGACACCAATTGTTACATTTTTCGGTTAATTAAATCGATAATTCTGACTAACACTAATTTATTTCAGATACACAACCATAAACAACTATTTACAGATGATTTATTCAAACTACTACATTAATTTATTTCCACAACTTATATCTACTTGAGTGTAAGGCACTGACCGTAGTCTACGTCGACACTGCTCCGCGGCTTCCATTGGTTATATACCGCTGGCATCTCTATCCAGAACTTGATCTTTTTATCAAGCTCTCGGTGCGTCCGGTACCTTCTAAAAAGAGGCAGTGGCGTAGGGGTTGCGAATTCGTTACATTATTGATAACTGACCATTCAAATATATTCAACTACGTATTTAAAATTATTCTATCAAATAAAATATCACAATAATATTCGAATTAGTATATTTCAACAATTCCTATCTCCACGTAGTAAAAATATTATTTTTTATATATTTTTATTAATAATATGTAAATTTTGAAATGGAGATTAAGAGTCTGTTTACACCACACTGCTTGGGAAGCACAGGGGTCGCAACGTGAAGGGGCAAGAGCGGGTGGGCGTCGACTATCGTAGTGAAAATATCGAGACCGTATTAGGCCCTCAGCCCAGATAGAATGAATTTGTAACGCATTGGGATGATCTCGTTTCTTTCTCGAGTTCTACTAGTGCGTGTCGGAATATGCAGCCGCATTTTCGACATTTTGATGAAATGAAATGATTGTCAAATGGTCACCTATGATTATGGTTGTAAAGACGGTTTCATTATAATAAGAACAGAGTTGAGAAACAAGAACTGTTTTTTAGGTTTTGAAAAAGACTCTATTTTCCATAATTACTTGATATCGAATTGAGAATTCAAATACGCTTTGTTTGATATACCATTATCCTCATTTTTTGAATTGTTAAAAACCCTTATGAATTAAATGGAATGAATTTTGAAATATCTAATCCGAAATGAAAAAGTTTCATTGAGAATTTTGATGAACTCATTCCATAAATATCTACAGTTTCAGGGAATAGTACTTTTTTATAATTAAAAAAAAATCAGCTTGGTTCATAATGATATATTTCTAATTGCCTTCTGTTTTCTTCAATTTTTCTTATCCTGAAGATCTAGTTTGTATTGAGGATCCTCATTTTTAAGCCTCTATGTCTTAGGTCAATTATTACAGGTAAAACACAGTTCTAATGAAATTTTCCTTCGAAAAACTCTTCATCGATGTTGACTTCGATGAATAAAGTGTCCTTCAAAGTTCACACGACAAAAGCATTTTTCTCTTTCAGCTATATTTAATTGTCCCTGAACTTGAAAATAATAATTCTGACTTTGTTTCAATCGATATTCCTGATCATCATTTTTTCCAAATAGGTGATTTGTTTCCTTTCAATAGCGTCCTATTTGATTTTAATTGAATGAATACCTTTTTCAAAAATGCCATCTGGAGAAGGACCTAGACCTTTTTTATTAATAAAAAGGCCACTGTTTGTGATCTTCGAGCACAATTCATTCTCTAATAGACGCTTCGCTCGATCTTCATTATTTTTTCCCAATCTATAGCTTTTGCAGAAAAATGTTTATATGAAATGCTTTCAACTGTTGAGCAATAACTTGACATAGGAGGCATTTTACATATTTTTCCAAATATTGAAGCCGTCAACAATTTCCTCCTCTGCTGATGCCAATCAGCGGAATCAATTTGAAGCCGTGTTTTCAGCTCAATTTCTTTATGAGCTTCTTCTGTTTTGATTAAACCCCTCAAGAATTCAGCCTTATATAATTGGAATATTTCCTCATCCATGTCTGGGTTTTCACAGTTTTCTCAATAATTATTATCTGGCCCTGCAGAGAACTGTAGCTTCCAGCCCCTTCTTCTTTTTCTTTTTGAAGACACTACTTCGTTCCATTCTCTTCACCGTTTGTCCTGGACTACGACCTATCATATCTTTGTGTATAGCGTATAGCGGTTTTTTTTTATTCTTTGCAACAACTACTGCCTAACAAGGACTTTGGTAGCATCTTCTCAAAGCGTAATTAATTATTTTACCTCTTACTCTTTGATCATAGCATTGAATTGTTCCACAATGTTCGTTGTTACATTTTCTATGAGACTTCTGGCATGTAGTGCTAAATATCTCACCGCCTGCATAATTTTCTCCTCTATATCGAACTGTCACAAATCTTGCATATAGTTGTCTTAATCAGCTACTTTTTTCTCACAAAAGTAGCCTAATATGGCACAATTCTTATGTTCACCAAATATATGACTGACGCTATCAATAATATCCATCTTCAAAAAATTGATTTTATCTTCATGCGTTTTTTCCCTTTCTGAATTGTACAGATTTTAATATAGCCGTTCTGCATCGTGAAATATTTTTGCTGATCACATTCTTCAACGGCCCTAGAACACTACATGCTTTCGAGAGTTCTCGTAGTTTGTTACAGTAGTTCCTCAGTAAATGATTGGTACATTTTATTTTCTGAACTGTACAATGTTCATAAGGTCTACTATCAAGACTTTTTGTCCCCATCGACAATCATTTTGCTGTATCAAGTTGTACATAGGTAAACTGGAACAAAATCCTTCAGCTTCCATGGCGGTCGAAGATGAATTCCAATTTTTATAGCATATATTTTCCAGTTTGCATCCCAACAATTGTAGGAACTCCGGGAGTTAATTATAATTTCCCCAGTTTCGATAAGATCGTTTAGCCCAACTACCATCACAAAATACCGTTTTTGAAGGTGTACCATTTATGTCGATACTTCCACATTCGATCGCTTATTTCACTTCTTCTGCTGCGGCTTCTTCCATAGATTTTAACGCTATCTGTTCCCAGGCATTACATACTTCATTGTGTACTCTTTTATTTTGAAATTATTATAGTTATGATCATTGTAAAAAATTTTGAATGATTTTCTGTTACCTACTTCTGAATAAACTTTCTTTCTTCTTTTTTCTTTATTACAGTGAAAATGAAAAACAAGGGAAATTCATATCATTTCTATTTTCTTCAGTTGTGCATAACCATCACCAGGATTCAAGACACTACTGACGGCGGATGTGCTTATATCAAGTATTTCTGGATGTTCTGGACAAGTACATATTGTTTCCGAAATTCTACACATATCACGTATGAAAACTAATTTCGACTGAAACCCAATTTTCATTTCCTTCACCAAACGCATCTTAGATAAATTTGATTGAAAAAAAAACGGAGTGATTAGAAAGTTCTTTCAGAGAATCTATGAATTGCAGAATATAAACAATTCGGAATTCATCCAAAGATATTTCCCAGCAAAAAAGGTTTGATTCAAAACACATAAACAAAATTATAAGAAGAACTGCACAGGCCAAATAGATATGAAAACTTCTAGTAATAGCTCAACCCCAAATTGAAAATACCATTCTCGAAATTTCAGTTTGAAAATGCGTTATTTTAATGTCAGGTATAGTTAATATTCTTCATTTCTACATAAAATCATTGAGTAAGTAGAAATATACGTATCGGTACAAAAATAGACCATTTAAAATCTTCACTCCGAAATTGCCTTCTTTCAGGTACCTGTGCAATGCTGAACCTACCTAGAAACTGTCAAATTGTCCAGCAATGAAATAATACGGTACACATAAGAGTACCGAATAACCTTTATTTACAACTGATGTTTATCTAATGTGGCAATAAAATCGTGAAATAATAATGAATTTACACGAAATCACTTCTTGTTAACTTCCAAAGTATTATCCTCAAGCACAATACCGAATCTAAGAGAGCTTCAGATCTTCCCAAATTTTGTATTATATGAAATATGGTAAAAACAAGGTAATTTGCCAGTCATCATTACATCCGAATGGCTTTCCTTCATAATAACAGACATTTACTTTTTCCCAAACCTACGAAACCTTCGGTCCGAAGTAATTATTTGACTATTGGATCCAATCCAAAACTTTCCATGAGGAATCCATTTCTTCATTCGAGAAAGTTACATGAAAATCGGTCGTATGGCTCTAAAGATAATCAATGCTGCAATAGGAACATGCAGGTATGAGCGACAAAATATTTTTTTTGCTTGTGACAAATAATTCAGGTTTTCAAGAATATATTTCCTAAAAGACGGTCCTGATAGCTACAAGCCACGCCCCTCAGGGAGGAGCAACGAGTTTTAGTTCACAATTCTGGCACTTGAAACAGATTTACAACGTCACATAGAATTTTGCGTAACTATGATTTAATATATTTCTAATTGATATCATTGGAAAGAAGAAGAAATAGAGTATTACCATGTTGTATTAGATTGTCGAATTTAGATCAACTGAAGCGACAATAAATTATTCAAAATTGGTATTGAAAATCGTACTTTCTACGTCAATAAAACAATTAATTTGAAACTTAAAGTGAAATTATTACCTAACGAACATACAAGGGATAAAGACCTTCCAATATTGTTTTGAATCATCTCGATAGCGTTTACCGTTCCTGAGAAAATCAAGACCGAATTAGTTAAGAAAACGCCTGAATTTGCGCCGCGTGAACGGACTCTTAAGTACTTCATTCATACCAGAGTATTTCTTCTTTTATTTTTAATTGATTAATTATCTATGGTGACCATTACATATTTATTTCAGATTGATGAAGATTCAAAAATAATTGAAGATTTTAGAAAAATAATGAAAACAAGAGTGGAAAAACAAGATTTTGATGAACCTATCAACTATCACGGAAAAAATATAGATGTTGGCGAAGAAATATTGGATGATGAAGAAGTGCAACAAATTAGTGACGAAAGCGGGTCACAAGTTGTAAATGAAATTTCATCAGTGGAAGATCAAAATGACGAAACAGGTGATATAGTTCAAGACATAGATATTGGGGAAGAAATTATGCCTGATGATGAGTCTTCAGAATCTCTTGTTGCTTCTTCACAATACACACAGCATGAAGTTGACATTGGAGAAATAATTTCTTCAGACGATATTCAGGATTCTTCTAATATTTCTGCTTCATCAGGTAAAAGGAGAAACAAAAAAAACAAAAGTTCATGTCAAGTAATAATTTCATCATCGGATGATGACTCATGTGTTCAATTCGTCTCAAAAACATCTAGCATTAAAAATAAACCATTTGTCACAACTGATTTCATTCCACTTGGGGAATCTACACCTTTCAATCATAAGGAGAAAAGATTGAAGGAAAAAAAGAAAAGCAAACAGACAGTACTTAATAAAAAAAACCTTAAAAGAAAGGTGCCGGCAGTAGAACCTACCAACAAAAATACTGCACCAAATAAAAAGAAAAGGAAGTAGAAGAAAAAATTTAATTGTGGTATTATTTTCATCGAAAGTAAATACACATGTATGACAAATGTTGGAATTGTCATTATCAGAATATTTTTGTTAAATTTGTTGAAGTATAAGAGTTTGTTAACAAATATAAAATATATATGATACTTGTTGGCATATTAATGTTTTTAATTACACTCTTCTTCACCAATAAGTTTGAGACACAGTATCTTGAAGATGGCCAAAAAAAGACGAATAATAAAATATCTGGCACACTTTGTACGAAGATAGGAGCAAGTAGACGTTGTATTTCTCGCGTCCCGATAATCTTCAAATTGTCGAGAAATTAACTACAGTAGAAAAGTGAAAAATAGTGTCCATTCAGTCAGAAGAGTTTCCTATATATTTCTGAAGGAATTGAACGATTCTCATAAACATCTATTCAGAAAATCGAGAAATTAGACCTTATCACTCATCTAAAAATCTTATCTGATCGAAAAAAGGAATTCTTCAAGATGGAATGAATTTTTATAATGAGCAGAATCTATTGAACATTGATATTGCTTTGTTAACAAGAATTGTTTACAGAATGAAAACTAAATTTCGGAATTCAAAAGATTTCCAAGGACTTGAGAAAGTTAAGAAGAATATATTAATTTTCCATGAGATGAATATATCGAAAAAATTGGAGTACTTGTTGTCAATTCTGCCAATCTATGATTATCAGCAAGTTATAGTGTCTCTACCAACCAAAAATATGATAGACTATATTTTAGTCCAATTACAAGGAATTGGCAAAATATTGTGTTCAGTTATTGAACAATGTAAACTTACATTCATACTTTATGAACATAGACTTTATTTGGGTCATTTTTGGAAATTAGCATTAATAGCTATATCATTAGTTTCAAGAATACATATCCTATGCCTCAACATCTTAAAGTTCACATGTCTTTTTTATTTAAGACTTCTTCCCTTTTCTCACAAATTGAAGAATGTGACAAAGAACTGGTTACCAAAGGAATATGCGTTCCCAAAAGATTTGCAGACCTGGTTGAATGTTGAATGGACCAAGTTAGAGGAAGTAATAGAAATCCTTGATAAAGATTTCAATTTCACCATGATTGATTTAGCAGATGATTCAGATGATGATGTTGAATATATAGAGGTGAGTATTTCTATTGAAATATAACTACTATAATGATGACGCCTAGTAAAAAAGCAGCAGCGATTTTATTTGTTTGGTAATTTCCATTTTTGCCAAATTATTTCCTTGAATAAAAAATAGATATTGGATAGAGTTGTCCGTTATTTTGTGATATTCAAAAAGCAAATACTCAATTTATTAATAGACTCAGAACCGTACTCTGTCTCTGAGTTAAAAAATATGGCCACAAAAAAAATGTTCACAATCCTGTCCACATAAATTCCCACGAGAATATCCACAAAACTATCCTCAGAAATGTCCATGATTTTATTAACTCTAGGTTCGAAAACACACGCGAACCCCAGACCCGACACCAATTGTTACATTTTTCGGTTAATTAAATCAATAATTCTGACTAACACTAATTTATTTCAGATACACAACCATAAACAACTATTTACAGATGATTTATTCAAACTACTACATTAATTTATTTTCACAACTTATATCTACTTGAGTGTAAGGCACTGACCGTCGTCTACGTTGACACTGCTCTGCGGCTTCCATTGGTTATATACCGCTGGCATCTCTATCCAGAACTTGATCTTTCTATCAAGCTCTTGGTGCGTCCGGTACCTTCTAAAAAGAGGCAGTGGCGTAGGGGTTGCGAATTCGTTACATTATTGATAACTGACCATTCAAATATATTCAACTACGTATTTAAAATTATTCTATCAAATAAAATATCACAATAATATTCGAATTAGAATATTTCAACAATTCCTATTATATATTTTTATTAATAATATGTAAATTTTGAAATGGAGATTAAGTACTTCATTCATACCAGAGTATTTCTTCTTTTATTTTTGATTGATTAATTATCTATGGTGACCATTACATATTTATTTCAGATTGATGAAGATTCAAAAATAATTGAAGATTTTAGAAAAATAATGAAAACAAGAGTGGAAAAACAAGATTTTGATGAACCTATCAACTATCACGGAAAAAATATAGATGTTGGCGAAGAAATATTGGATGATGAAGAAGTGCAACAAATTAGTGACGAAAGCGGGTCACAAGTTGTAAATGAAATTTCATCAGTGGAAGATCAAAATGACGAAACAGGTGATATAGTTCAAGACATAGATATTGGGGAAGAAATTATGCCTGATGATGAGTCTTCAGAATCTCTTGTTGCTTCTTCACAATACACACAGCATGAAGTTGACTTTGGAGAAATAATTTCTTCAGACGATATTCAGGATTCTTCTAATATTTCTGCTTCATCAGGTAAAAGGAGAAACAAAAAAAACAAAAGTTCATGTCAAGTAATAATTTCATCATCGGATGATGACTCATGTGTTCAATTCGTCTCAAAAACATCTAGCATTAAAAATAAACCATTTGTCACAACTGATTTCATTCCACTTGGGGAATCTACACCTTTCAATCATAAGGAGAAAAGATTGAAGGAAAAAAAGAAAAGCAAACAGACAGTACTTAATAAAAAAAACCTTAAAAGAAAGGTGCCGGCAGTAGAACCTACCAACAAAAATACTGCACCAAATAAAAAGAAAAGGAAATAGAAGAAAAAATTTAATTGAGGTATTATTTTCATCAAAAGTAAATACACATGTATGACAAATGTTGGAATTGTCATTATCAGAATATTTTTGTTAAATTTGTTGAAGTATAAGAGTTTGTTAACAAATATAAAATATATATGATACTTGTTGGCATATTAATGTTTTTAATTACACTCTTCTTCACCAATAAGTTTGAGACACAGTATCTTGAAGATGGCCAAAAAAAGACGAATAATAAAATATCTGGCACACTGTGTACGAAGATAGGAGCAAGTAGACGTTGTATTTCTCGCGTCCCGATAATCTTCAAATTGTCGAGAAATTAACTACAGTAAAAAAGTGAAAAATAGTGTCCATTCAGTCAGAAGAGTTTCCTATATATTTCTGAAGGAATTGAACGATTCTCATAAACATCTATTCAGAAAATCGAGAAATTAGACCTTATCACTCATCTAAAAATCTTATCTGATCGAAAAAAGGAAGACCGGCATCTGTTGTTGTTCAGATTGTTTTTATCAGTCAACAGGTAAACACCAATCAGGGGCGTACTTCGAATAATTTCGCAACATGAATAATTGTGGAAAATGTAAGAAAAAATTGGGCAGTAAAGGATACAAGTTCAAATGTGATGGTGAATGCAAAAAATGGTTCCATCGAAAGTGCATTGTCAATTTACCGGGGGATGTAGTCAAGCTGATAATTTCAGGAAAAAAAATCTTGGACTTGTCAAGACTGTGAAAATGAAATTTCTGAGGACTCCACATATTCAGGGGAGGAATCTGAAGTATCAGAAACAGAAGAAGAATCGCAGAAATCATCACGGAATAAAAATCAAAAACGTAAATCACTGAATAAAACAAACCGACAGTTTACAATAAATGATGTTATGGAAATTCCTCATAGCTCACGTGGAGGACCTGAGGAACAAGGTAGAGACACAAAAAAAAGGAAATAAGGAATGAACAGCAAAAGTTGAAAGGAGCTGTAGCTGTACTGAAAAGTGAGAGAAACAAAGATGAACAGTCAAAACTAAACAAAGATGTCATTATAAGTGGTTTGCCGAAGATTAAGGAAAATAATGAAGAAAACCTCAACACCGTATTTCGCATTGGTGAGAAACTTGAAGTAAATCTTACAAAAGAAGTAGTTACATGCAAAAGAATTGGAAAAGGAGCAAATAGTCGACTCAAGGTCATGTTTGAGAATGAAGAATTGAAAAAGAAATTTATAGAAGCTAAGAAAAAGACGAATTTGAACTCAAGCCAACTAGGATTTGTAGAAAAACATCCTATCTACATAAATCACGAGTTGACATCAGAAAATCAGCTGTTATTCAAAAATGAGAGAGACTTCAAGAGACAGTTTAATTATAAGTTTGCCTGAATATCACAAGGAAGAATTCTACTGAAGAAAACCGAAACAGGTAGAACTATTGAAATCAATACTGAAGAAGACCTTAATAAACTAATACAAAAAAACTAAAAAACTCCCCAAAAACCCAGAAGATCAAAACATAATTATATTATACTACAATATAAGATCTTATAAAGCAAAAAATAAAATAGATAACCTACGTCATTACATACATCAGCACAATTATCCTCATTTAATTATTTTAACTGAAACATGGCTCAGTGAAAAGGACAAAAATTTATACAGTATACAGGGCTACCGTGGAGAGTATGATTGTAGATCATCGCGAGGTGGTGGTGTTTCAATATTCATAAGAGCAGACAATATAAGGCAGTTAAAACTCCGAAAATAAATAAAGCAAACATAATATGTATAGAGTTGCCAGGACTCGGTATACCAATATATGCGATTTCTCGTGTCTCCAAAACTAAATACATACCAAAATTCTTGGAAGATCTAGAAGAAATACTGGATAAGCACAAAAAAATGGTAATAATTGGCGATATGAATGTCAACACCAGAAAAATCAATAGAAATACCAAATTGTATAAGGACATACTAAACTTAAATTCATACGAAATAAAAAATGAAAAAATTACTAGAATAAAGAAAGATGGTACTGGCACGTTGATTGATCATGTCATAACACCCACAAATATCAATTCCAAAGTAAAGACCAAATCTACAGCAATATCTGACCATAAAAGCTTATATATAAGTATTAACCTGCCAACAAACGTGAACATTGTCAAGTCAAAAAAGATTGTCTATAAAACTGATAATGAAAAATTTTAAGAGACAGTTCACACATTGCTACAAGAAAAACCACCAGAAAGCATTGATGAATTGATAGGTCTTCTGAGTGAAGCTAAAAGCACATGCACAATGAAAAGAAAGTTGATAATAAAAAATAATAACTGGTGGTACAATTCTACCATACATAAAAACATTATGAGAAGGGACAGCCTATACAAAAGAATGAAGAAGTTTCCATACAACCCCAGACATCAGCCTAGCTATGAAATCCAAAGATAAAAAGTAAACAATCTGATAAGACATCAAAAGAAAAAATACTTCAGTGAAAAATTGCAAGAAATAACACAAGAAAACTATGGTCTGCAATAAATGAAATCCTACCAGTGAGTAACAAAACACAAACAAAACTAGCAATTTTTGTATATAAAGGAAAAACATACAAAAATGCAAGTCAAAAAGCAAATTTATTCAACAGATTTTTCATCCATGCAGCTGATCAAACTATAAGAGTAAACAAAAATAAAACAAAATTTGATGAAATTGACCAAGACCAGTCACTCTATATGGGAAGATGTGATGAAAAAGAACATAGTGATGTCACTGAAGAAAAACACCTCACCAGGTCCTGACAATATAAGTACAAGAGATCTGATTGTTTTGTACCCCATTATTAAAGACCATCTATTGTTTCTGGTGAATAAGAGTATAAAAAGTATAATTTTTTCAAAATTATGTAAGATCGCTAGAATAACACCTGTGTTTAAAAAAGGGAATAAGGAAGAACCGGCTAACTATAGGCTGATATCAAATACTTCAATATTTGCTAAGATAATAGAAAAATTAATGAAAAAAAGATTAGCGAAATTTCTAGAAATATCTAAACATCAATATGGATTCCAGGAAAAAAGTTCAACAGAAGGTGCTGCAATTGATGTCATCAAACACATATTACAAAAACTCGACGAAAAAAAGAAAGTCGTAGGTGTTTTTATTGATCTGCATAAAGCATTTGATACAATCGACATAGCTATCTTATTGAACAAATTGAAAAGAATAGGAATACAAGGAAAAGCTCTCAAACTGTTTTAGTCCTTCCTTACCGATAGAAAACAATATGTGGTTGTTGAAGGTAAAAAGGGTACTTATAAAAAATCAGAACTGGAGTTCCGCAGGGCACAGTGCTCGGACCACTTCTCTACCTAATATATGATGAGAATATTGTCAAATCAGGTTTACTGGGTGAAGTCTTCATGTTTGCGGATGACACAGTCATGATATATAGCGCAGACAGTATAAGTACTCTGGAGGAAATGGTCAATAGGGATATGCAGAAGTACAATGAATGGTTGAACTCGAATAAACTTGTCATCAATGAAGAAAAAACTGTATACATCCTGTTTAAGAATAAAACAAATAGCACCAACATCCATCCACATCTGATAATTAATGATACGAAACTTACACAAGTGAAAAAACTAAATACTTGGGATTGATCATAGAAGAGACATTGAAATGGAATGCACATGTGGACATGATCATAGACAAACTTTCGCCATTGTTGTCGAAGCTTCGTCATTTACAGCCATACCTTGACGAGAGGACAAGTTAAAATATATATTATGACTATTTTCATTCAGTGCTCAGTTATTTATCGGTAATATGGCCAAACTCGGCAAAATTTAATCTAAAAAGATTACAGAGATTACAAAATAAAATAATAAAAAGACTTCACACCTTCCCTATGAATATCCAACCAAAGAATTATATAAAAATTATCAATATATGAAGCTGGACAAACTGATCAAATTACAACAGTGCAAACTCATATATAAGCTAGAAAACAATCATATAAAGAGTCTAAATCTATTGAAGAAAGTCCAAAATATGACCAACCGAGAAACAAGGTAAAACAATTCATACTACTTATACAGAGCAAATACAGAAAGTCGAAGGAGGGGTCCCATATATGCCAGCTTGACAACTTTTAATAGCATGCCAGGTCATATCAAGAATTCATTAAAGTGTACATTTAATAATTTCAAAAACTTAGTTATAAGTCAACTATAATAACAACATAATTGTTGAATGATTGTTGTATTTCAATAAATAAATAAAAAATAAAATAAAATTTCTATATTTACAAATATGTTTCATTCAATATTCATAATCTTCAGATAAGTTCTTACAGTGCTAAAGAAAACATTTTTTTTCTTTCGTTGAAGGCATCGACTGCTCTGGTCATTAGCCTCTAACCTAACCACTACCGGACATGTACAACATCCATGACCAGGGCCAGGATTCGAACCTGGTACCTTCGGCACCTCAGTCGACATCTCTGTCCACTGCACTACCGAGGCAGTCTAAAGAAAACATTTATTGGTTTGAAGGTAGAAATGATGTAAAGTGATTGTGATAAAAATTGAATTGTTGTATTTGAAATGAAGTTTATTATTATGAAGTCATCTCATAGTTTTATGCCTTCTTCCTTGACCCAACTGAAGAAGGCTCTAAGCTGCAAATCCTTATACACATTGTAATCTTGGATTGATAGAGACTGGGGACTTGAACTGGTCTGAGCATCTCTTCTTTATTCATGTTGGGACATAACTTATTGCCACCTATGAACGTCTTAAAACCTTTCACTCCTTCACAAATCGACTCAAATAGATGATTTTTTTTTGTGATTTTTGACAATGTATTTTTGCATCAATTCGACTTGTATATAGATTTGTAGATAATACTTTGAGAATAAGAAATGTGAAATTTATTCAACTTTATAATACAACTATCTAAACTGACACTTTGTCAGAATTAATTTGACAATTCACGTTATACAGGGAACAACCAATAATATATATCCCAACAATATAATCTAGTGAATGTCTAATCCCAACACTCCCTCTCATGAACTCGACAAAGAAGTTAGTCCAATTCTGTTACGAAGTGTTTTGAAACGTGGTCCAGGAAGTGCCTTAGTGAGTAAGTCCGCCTCCATATCTTCCGTGGGACAGTAAATCACATCAACTTCTCCATCAAGGATGGCATTACGAATAAAATGTTCCTTTATGGCGATATGCTTCGAACGAGAACTAACAAGAGGGTTCGAAGCCAATTTATGTGAAGCTTGGTTATCATTGAAAATTGTTATTTTTCTTGAGGAGATGCCCATGTCTGATGCGAGCTGCTGGAGATGAATGGCTTCTCTTGCTGACTCTGTTAAACACATGTACTCGGTCGTACTGAGAGCCACAGTTTTTTGCTTCCGAGATTCCCAGCTTATTGCACCACCTGCATATTTATAAATATATACGGGTGTGAACCTAGCAGACCGTTTGACGGAAATACCCGAACGCGGTCACCAGTGGCGTACTGACAAAAGCCGAAACTTATATTGAAATAACGTTACAACATGCAATAGAGGACATGAGGATTTCGTAGTTGATGATTTTGAAGCGAAACAATGGAATGGTATACAGAAAAATCAATTATAGAATTTATTTCTGGGAATTAATGAAGTTTTCATTCATGTTTATCTACATTTCTCTATTTCAGAAAGTATTTGTCGGAGCATAATCATATTTGGAATGTGAAGTCGTTGTACCGATATGATTAACCAGGAAAAAAATCAGCGACTCTAATAGGGATACAGGGGTTGATTTGTCATCCCTTATATCCGAAAATTTTATAAGTCGGGAACCGTTCGCCGGAGCATAACCATATTCGGAATGCGGAATCGTTATTCCGATATGATTAACCAGGAGAAAAATCAGCGACTCGCATAGGGATACAGGGGTTGATTTGTCATCCCTTATATCCGAAAATTTTATAAGTCGGGAACCGTCCGCCAGAGCATAACTATTTTTGGTATTCGGAATCGCTATTCTGATGTGATTAACCACTGAAAAAATCAGCGACTCGCATAGGGATACAGGGGTTGATTTGTCATCCCTTATATCCGAAAATTTTATAAGTAGGGAACCGTTCGCCGGAGCACAACCATATTTGGCATGCGGAATCGTGCGAATAAATTATATCAGAACAGTGTAATATACGTGTGCGTGTGCATATGTACGAGCTCGGCAAGTTAATGACGACGTGTTATCCCTTTTAAGACAATTAGAAGACAAGGGTGACCGATTATTCTCCGCAGACGAAAACATCAGAGGTATGAATATTTTGGACAATAAGGAAATGGCTCTTAGTAGATTAAAATCCAATACGAAGAGATTGATGAATTTGAATAAATTTGATGATTATTCTAGGGTATTTGATGAATGGGAGGAGTTAGGAATTATTGAAAAAGTGACAGACGAGAGAGCAATAAAACGAGAAAATTCCATTCATTATTTGCCACACCATGCAGTCATTAAAGAATCGAGTGCAACTACTAAAATTCGCCCAGTATTTGATGCATCAGCTAGAGACAAAAATGGCAATTCTTTAAATAATTGTTTGGAAAAGGGTCCAAATCTTTTAGAATTAATCCCATCATTATTAATAAAATTTCGTATCAACGCAATAGACATAATTTCTGATATAGAAAAGGCGTTCTTACAGATAAGAATTCAACCAGAAGATAGAGATTATTTAAGATTTTTCTGGTGGAAAAATAATAATTCAGAAAATGAACCTCAGGTATACAAGCATTGCAGAGTAGTGTTCGGTGTCAAGTCCAGTCCATTTATTTTGTCAGCTTCAATTGGTTATCATTTAGATAATGTTGCATTACAGTTTAAAGAGACGGCGGAAAAGTTGAAAAACTCATTTTACGTAGATAATTGCGTTTCAAGTGTAAGAAATGAATCGGAATGCGCAAAATTAATCGAAGAAGCAACATTTATTATGTCGTCTGCAAAGTTCAACTTACGAGGATGGGTATACAATAAACAACAATCTGAAGAAATTTCTGATCAAGTAAACGTAGTTGGGGTACTAGGATTACTTTGGAATATACAGGAGGATACATTATTTTGTGATATCCATAGCATGACTAATTCCCAACTTATATTAACTAAAAGAAGTCTGCTATCAGTGGCACAGAAAATTTTTGATTCAATAGGTTTCTTGTGTCCAGTATTACTGATTCCCAAATTATTACTACAAGATTCTTGGAAGATGAATATTGAATGGGATCAAGAATTGCCAATTGAAATATCCCAAAAATTTCAATACTGGACAAAACAATTGGAATTATTGATTTATTGTGAAATTCCAAGGACACTTTGTCAAAATTCAAATTTAGAGGATTCTTCAGACTCAACCATCCACGTATTTTGTGACGCTAGTAAATACGCATACGCAAGTTGCATATTTCTTAGAGCTATTATTAATGGAGTAACGTCAGCCGGTATGATTCTGGCTAAATCTAGACTAGCTCCAAAAAATATCACTTTACCTAGGCTGAAATTGTTAGCGGCCTTCTTAGGTGTCAAATTATACAGAAGTGTTGCAAAAATAAATGAACTTCGTGATATTAGGACTTATTTTTGGAGTGACTCAATGGTGGCTTTGACCTGGGACCGTATTCTTGACAAGTGATCTTTCAAAACGTATACGTTCATTCAGTGTTGTTAGCACTGAAAGAACGTTTTGAAAGATCACTTGTCGAGAATACGGTCCCTGGATCCGAACGAAAGGACAGTGGAGAAAACGTTTGTGGAAAACAGAGTGAAAGAAATAAGATTATATACAAAAACTGATGATTGGTATCATGTTCCAGGCAAAATAAATCCATCAGACATAGCTTCTAGAGGATGTAGTGCCAAAACTTTGCTGGAAACTAAGTAGTGGTTTGGTCCAACATGGTTAAAGAAGAATCCGGAAGAATGGCCTCATACAGAAATCATTTGTCCAGAAGAAGTGAACACAGAAAATATGAAGACAACACAAATTCTCATATCAAAAATGATTTCAACGACTGAAAAATTTCAATACTTTTCAAAATACTCCAAAATTTTGAGGATGATCGCATGGATTTTGAGATTTGCATTCAACTCTAGGCCAAGAAATTCAAAAATATCCGGAGAAATCTCAAGTGATGAAATTAGTGAAGCAGAAACCAGATTGCTGAGAATAATACAAGTAGAAGTTTTCGGTCATGATGTTGATTCCTTGAACTTGGAGATATTCCAAGACGAGAAGAAAATATGGAGGATAAGGACAAGGTAATTTTGTTGGCGCATTTAATCTATTGCAAAAAATCGACTGGGATAGGGTATCAATATATGCCTCACTGCATAAAATAAAATGGATTTTCAATGCACCAACTGCTGCCTGGTGGGGAGGATGGTGGGAACGTATGGTTCGCATTGTTGAAGATTTACTGAGAAAGTATTTAGGAACAGCATTGGTTAATTATGAAGAATTACTTACCCTTTTGTGTGACTGTGAAGCTGTTATAAACAGTAGACCCTTAACCTATTCGTCCGATGATCAAAATTATCTGAGCCCTTTAACTCCTGCAATGTTTATCAATGACGTGACCAACAGTGACATACCTGAATTTGATGAAATAGACAGAAGCAGTTTGATCCGACGGCGAAGATATATCCAAGAACTTCAGGGAGGATTGAGAACACGCTTTAAAAAGGAATATTTTGCAGAACTGATCAACTCTGGTCGACGAAAGCCACGTCAATTGAAAGTAGGCGACGTAGTTCTGATTGGTGAAGAAAATGTAAAACGGACAGACTGGAACATTGGAAGAGTTTTAGAAGTATACCCTGGAAGAGATGGAGTTTCGAGAGTAGCGAAAGTGAAAACAAAAACTGCCGAACTCTTGAGACATTTTCAACGTTTGTACACCATGGAGATCAACGATTCCACGAGTTTAACAGAAAATCAAACTGACCCACCAAAATTGAAGAATGTAGAAGATGAAGTGATGAATTTAGAGGGAAGCCGAAGGAATAGAGAGGAAGAGGAGAAAATCAAAATTACGGGAAGGGGACTTGTGGTGTAACCACCTGATCGTTATGGTTTTCAATAATTTTGCGGGGGGAGAATGTTGGAAATGGATTGATTACATTGTTTTATTTCAATATTGTTATAACATCTCTATAGTAACAAAAACATATCAAATTATATAAAGGTAATAATTGAAACAATGTAATCATTTCAATTATTACCTTTATATAATTTGATATGTTTTTGTTACTATAGAGATGTTATAACAATATTGAAATAAAACAATTCTTGGAAAGCTGTCACAAAGTATTTTAATCGAAGTTTTTCAAGGAAATATTGTAGATACAACAATTACATAGGTGGCGTTCGCAGTAATATACCACGGTATATAAATGTTGATTTACTACCAACAAAAGATACGGTCCAGTGTCATGGCCACCCAGAGGCCCGATCTGACCCCTCTAGATTTTTATGTGTGGAACACTTCAAAAAAGAAAGTGTACACAATTCGCGTTCAGACTGAAGAAAATCTTATTGAAATAATCCACTCGTGTTGTGAACAAATGCGTCCAAAACGTAGTGAATAGTGAATCTATTCCGTTTTTTTGTATT
The DNA here is from genome assembly GCF_914767665.1 of Harmonia axyridis. NCBI lineage: Eukaryota > Metazoa > Arthropoda > Insecta > Coleoptera > Coccinellidae > Harmonia > Harmonia axyridis. The sequence continues at coordinate 17,411,583 of NC_059505.1, forward strand.
TAATAATCAAATTTGGTTATCTTTTTAAAATTACTATAGTAATAGTAATAATGTTTATTTCATGATTAGTCCACATTCAAAACAAAACTGTTTGTATAAAAAAAACAAAATTGTTTGTATAAAATATTAAGTTTAGTTGAAATTAATGATTTCCATGAGAATTATCTCACTATCCAATCGAAAGAAGCTTTGAAATAGGGCAAAGGAAAGTTTGAGTATTTTCGTCTTTTTCATTGTCATCACGTTAGCCAAGATATTACAGCAGAAGGAAAGTAGCTAGCACAGAACTAGATATGTCGTTCGAAAGCCTGCAAAACGGAGAAGTTTTTACTGCAAAGAGAACATACTCTCATTTATAGTTTTTCATTCATAAAACGATTGGAAAGATACGATTTATTTCGCTCTCTTCAAAATATTTATATTCACCACTTCACCATTCTCGTCAGTGAAATTTCTGAATATATGATCAAATTCGATGAGAACGCAGAAATGAATAAGATATAATTGGTTTAATGGAAAGAAGTGATAAATTCCATGAAATCAAAAAATGTTAAAATGAAGAAAAACCACCAACATTTCGTCCATGTGTTATATGACAGTTTTTGTTGTATAATCTCCCCTTGAAGTTAGTCCGTTTTAAACGTACACCCTGTATAATCTGTTGTTTTAAATGGGAGAACGAATAGTGTTAAATATAGTGTGTTTCCTCAGTGTCTTTTATTTGTTTCATAGACAATAGACATAGTTACTGCCATTTTCAATGAAATAAATCATCACTGGTCAATCGCTCTTATCTCAGATTGAATCTAACCCTTCTCCGACTGTTTAAAAGCTACCCAGGGTCAATAATAGTGAGCGACGTAGAGAATTGCGACCTTACAAGACCTATCGCAATTGGCGCCCGAGGGAATATTGAAATAAAAGAGTATACAATCCACTATCCGGAGAAACTCGCCGTCACAACCCCTAGCTGCGCTAGTGCAGGCAATCATATAATCATAGAATCCTAGCCCCAGAGGCAGGGCCGTCGAGAGCTTCGGCGGGCCCCGGTACAAACCAAAAATACGGGCCCCCCGATGGTGTTACTTAACCGTATAATCGGTATAATAAGATTAGGATATATGCCTTCTGAAATCAAAATCATTGAACATTGTAATTTTTTTAATGTAGAAGAAATTAGGGAAGGAAAAATAAAAGTTTATCATATTTTTTCTTACATGGACTTTATACTGCTTTATGCAAGTAAAATTATTGGAATTAGAACCTTCCAGAAACATGAATTGGCTTACTAAGTATATACTATAAAGAGTTGAGAAACACAGCTGCACTAAATACTGAAAAAATTAGGTAAAAATTACTTCGAAGACCGCTACAAAAAACACGAATCATTTTATGTGAGCCTTTCGGCATTTTGCAGTAGCAAAATTTGCTATAATTTTAGAAAAATCGCATCTTCTAGCTACTCTTGACTCGATCGATAATAAGCCTAGAGCACTCAATCGTCCCTGAGTCATGGTAGATCTAAGAACATTTTTAATTTTTGAAAGGTGGCTGAAAGACCTTTCAGCTTGGGCTACAGTCACAGGCAAAGTGCAAAATATTCTTAAGGATATCACAATATTTGGAAACAAGGTATCCAATTTTAATTTGTGAATTTCATTCAGAAGATTTAGTGGGGTAAGATCATTCATTTGAAAAGTAGCAGAAAAGATAACCTTGAGGTGCTTGATCTCTTCTGTTAATTTACAATCAGTATCTAAGTGGTACTGAATTTGGAGATTAGTGGCCCTCTCTTCAATGTCTGCATCTTCTAAGTGTAAAAATTTCCATAAGACACTGAACATATGCACAATATTTTTAATTGCTTGGAATCTTGTAGAAATATTCAAAATAACAGCATCTAGAATTGAATAAAATACATTTATTCTGAAGTAATCCTCCCCACTAAGTTCTGATGAAAAATCCTGTTCTGAATTCGTTTCGTCAAAAAATTGCTTTCTTTTGCGTTTCCTCTTCACGGACGTAGGCATTTCGGTTGACATTTCTAAATTTTTTGCTACTTCTCTACATTCATTCAATATTTTCGACCAACTATTTCTTATAATATTAAGATCTTCCAGCAAAGACTTCAAATTTTCGGTTCCAATGTCCAAAGTTATGGATTCCGTTTGAAGAATAACACTTCTATAGTTGATAGCTGTAAGTACTTTCAGCCACGTTGAAGCCATTAAGAGACATTCAAATGATCCCAAATATGATAAAATACCATTCAATTCAACTCGCACTTCTGATGTCAAATTGAGCTCAAATACCTCTAGAATTGCATCCTTTATTCCGGGCAACTTGTTGCAGACCGGTTTGACACTTTCTACTCTAGCTGACCAGCGAGTTGTAGAAAGAGAATGCAGGGATACATCTATTTTATTTTTTAAAATCTCCCACTTGGAAGGACTAGCACTAAATATATTGTACAGCTTTTGGATTATTCCAAAAAATGTAACAGCCTGGGGACAACATTCTGCTGCATGGACACCACATAAGTTCAAACTATGACAAGCACAAGGAGACCATATGGCAAGGGGATTGAGGGCCAGGATCCTTGCCTGCACGCCTTTATATTGTCCGCTCATGTTGCTTCCATTGTCATATCCTTGTCCACGGCAATCTTCTATGCTAATATTGCGCTTTTTCAAATTTTCTAAAATCATGTTTGCTATATCTTCCCCAGTTTTTTTATTACAGTTGATGAATTCTAAAAATCTTTCAAACACTTGGTATTTGCCATCTTCATTCAGCCAGACATAACGTAATATAAACGTTGTTTGTTCGTCATGAGAACTATCAAGGGTAGCATCGACGATTAAAGAAAAATATTTCGCCAGCTTTCTCTCGTTTAAAATTTTTTCCATAACATGTTCAGCACAAAGTGAAATGAATTCATTTTGAATTTCGGCTGAGAGATAGTGTACTTGCATACGTTTCTTAGTTTCTTGAGAATCTTTAACAGCATCTAGATGCTCTTCTAATATGGTATCATAATTTGCTAGCAACTCCAATGTACCAAGAAAATTGCCATTGTTTGGATTACCAATCAAACTAGATGATCCTCTTAATGCTAGTCCTCTTTCAGATAAAAATAGAATCACTTGAAGAAATCTTTGCAATAGTTCTTTCCACTTCTCTTTCTCTTTTTCTAAAGATTTCAATACTAAGTTATCGATATTCTTTTTATTGAAAATATTTTGTTCTATACCCCGCCACTCTAGGTATGATGATCGATGACCGATACTATTTTCATGTTCAGGAATTCTGTTATACAATTTTCTGTAGAAATTTGTAGGACTCCAACCATATTCAGTTACAAACCGAGAAGAATGTTGTGACCTTGTTGCTTTATTGAATAACCTACAGGGAAAACAGAACAGTGCTTGCCTCGAGGAAGTTAGCCAGTCTCTTGATACAACCTCCCCATTTTTCATGTTTAAATTTAATAGATATTTGGGAAATGGCATTCCGTTGCTATCAGGAGGAAGTTGTGATGGAATGGGTTCAGGTCCTTTTCTCACAGCTTCTTCAATAATGACGGGAGTAACGTTTCTCAAATTTCCTATATCGAAGTGTACTCCACTATCGATATTCATATTTATCTTGATTGCTATCAACTTTAACTGCGTTTGAAATGATTCCACTTCGTAGGAGATCATCATTTTGCCCAACAGAACTACTGGAAATGGGGCTTGAAGGTGAAGGTACAGGACCAGGCGATGATATATTGGAGGTTTCTGAAACTTCATCACAGGTTTCATTCACTTTTGAAATGCCTGGAGTTACTTTTGAGGTAGTAAACCCAAGGTTTTCAAGAGTTCTTCTTCCTTTTCTCATGTGCTCCAACTTCTGCTGTTGCTCTTTACGTTTTTGGGAGCCAGATTTATGATGATAACTCATCTATTAAAATAAATTGATATTTATTAGACAACCATCTTCGTTTTCGGTGAGTTTATTTAACTGAAAAGGCGCTTTTCACATTTCATTCAGTTCCACATTTTAAAATTAGTAGGACACTTTGGTTTGTTTAAGTAATACATACTATACTGCAAACTGCATGAAAAACAACCATCTCATAATGAATTTTTTTGGCAAAATCAAATAAATGTAGAGCATGAAGTGTGAAGTAGTACGAGATCCGGCTGCAGAATTACTGCACTCATCGGTTTTCTGCTAGGGGAAGAAAAAAAAAGAAGCTTGTATTTTCTATTTTTTTTCGGAACAAAATCCGTTCACTTGTTTTTTTTTAATGAAATATCGTCTATATCACAGATTTCAACTATATATCAGTATCAAAATACAAATTTTTGCATCCTCATCTGAATGAACGCCCCCGGATTTTCGATCAAAAAACGCTGCATAGGGCCCAAAAATGGACAAAAAAATTTGGTTTCGACCAATGCGGTTGTAAAATTTTTGCTGAATACACTGATTCTATTCTCACTGGGAATAACTGAAGACCCCAGTATCAGAATTCAGATTTTCCACCTGTGCGCGACATAATTTCACCGTTTCCAGACTTTTGAACCATCCGGTATATTCTCCTTATTATAAATAAACATAAAAATTTGGTTTTCAGCAAGAAACCGAAGAGCGCAATAATACTACAGTACTACAGACGGATTTTGGACTAAAGGTAATGAAAATGGTATTAAAGGTATCAGCTTCAAAGATTTCTATGTGTACGGAAATATGACGTTCATTTGCACGCGTCAAAGTATAAAGTTCTGACGTTCATTGAAACAAACTCACCCGTTTTATGTATGCTTTATGCTTTTGCTGAATACTGATGTGTCTTACCTTCATTCAGATTATTCCAAACAACGTACTTCACAAAACACACTAACGATAATCCAATATCCAATCAATATGATTATGAACTCGGAGAAATATTCACTAATAGAATAGCAAGCAACGAATTCGGTTGACAACAATGACAATGAACATCGATCAGGTCAGGGATTCCCCGAAAATTCAGTAAACGAAACGATCTACGTTGAATTGACGATAGGGGCGGGAACGTGACCAGAGCGTAGAGCTGAAGCGGGTCAATACTTTAGGCAATGTTGTACTGATTTATGTATTCAAGATTGCCTATGTAGGCTATCTAATAGCATGGACAATCTTGAATGTTTACATTGTTGTTTTATAAGATTGAAAGGAATCACACAATCTTCATCAGTTCCATTTTTTTTATGTAATTATAAATATCAATGAAAAAATTCTTGTTGCTGGAGCTCGAGCCCGGGCCCCCCATGAGCCCGGGCCCCGGTAATTTGTACCGGCTGTACCGCCCTCTCGTCGGGCCTGCCCAGAGGAGATGGTACGAAGGCATATTCGCAAGCGAGTTGTGAGAACGGAAATGGAAGCCTTAGCGTGTCATTCGTTATTGGCGTTGTCGCTGCGAAGCTGTGGGGGTCTTGAAGTGTCTTGCCCTGAGCTGCACATATTGGTCGTTTGTGTCCTATCAGCCATGTCCATGATGTTGAGAGAGGCTATTGCCTCTGCAACCTTGACTTTTCCACCACACGTCAGAGTCACCACTTTTGCGATGCGACCTCAGCCAATTTTGGAGGTGCGCTCTCCCTCTCTCTCTTTCTCTCCCTCTCACTCGTGGAATTGGGAGGTGTTTCTTCCCGGAATCACTGTGATGGAATCATCTGTTCAACTCTCAGTGACCTCTGCCAAATACATCTTCCATTTAATTGCAGAGAATGGTGACTCTGTAACACGTTTGGGTTTATACGTTTATACACCCAGTGGTGTCAATTTAGAGAGAGATGCGCAGCCCACGATGTATTCTTTTGGGCAATCTCGGAGTCCCTACAAGCTATTTCACGTTTCGTGCAAAATTTCGGATAGATGCATAACAACAATTTCAAGATCAACACAATATTTAATGTCGATGGCAGCTATTAGAAAATTTAACCAGAATATCGAAAAAATCCATGTTGTTTCCGTAACAACAGATCGAACTAAGTTGAAATTTAGTTTATACATTATGTGAAATATTCCCTAGAAGGTCCATGCCAAATTTGAGGAGGATCCTTCTTCTAGATTCCTCATCTAGGTAAACTAACCTAATTAGTCTGATTTCATATGGAAGGTATATCACAACACAACATTTCTGTGTCCAAAAGCTCCTGGCACCAATTCGATTCGATGTTTTTTCGATTTATTTTTGGTTGTTTTCTGATAAATATTGAGTTTAAGAGATTCTACGACATTCATTTAACATTATTAGATTCATTTATTTTTCGTCTTGTGCAATTGAGAGGAACACTAGATGTGTTCCATGTTAACTTAGTTTTTGTATCTTAGTGTAAATTCAGTTACAACACCAATTATTGTTAACATCGCCATTAATTTTTGAATGGTTCATCGAAACCAAAAAATTTCCGTCTTGTCTTGAGCTTCACTGGTAGCTACAACTGCCTGTTATTACATAATTATTTGGTTATTGGTTGAATTATGTATTTCTTTATTGAAGAAATAGTTGACACTAATATTTTTTTTTGACATTCATTTATTGGGAAGAGATTTTGTTTTTATTTTGGTGTGACGAAGAATGATTTCAAGCATCAGAAAAATCACAACATCCAGAACAGGAATTCGATCCGTCTAAATAAGATTCGGAATCTTCTTCTTCGATCGAAGCATTCGAATGATTCATTCGTTCAGGACCAGGGAATATTTGTCTAATTTGACAGAAGCTTGTGCAGATGTTTTGTGGATATGAAGTCTTATTCGGTAAAATACTATCTGTTCCATTGTGAGATGGTAGAAGGGATCTGACCTTGAAAATAAAGAAATATCATTTAAGTGAAATCGACACTAGCTGTACCACTATCTTAAATAAATACATACCTACCACATTTCAAATTGAAAACGGCAGAAATATGTTTATAATTATCAGAGCCAAATATCTACCACGTAACTTATATCCCAATACATCAATATAAAACTAATATAAAATATGATGAGATCCTTTCAAAAACATGAACATATGTGATTAATGCTATCTCGTTAAATAATATTGATTTTCATTTGCAATTCCATTTATGGGAGAATGCTTTTGTATAGAACTTTGCCCCTTTTTTCAACGCTCGTTCAACGAACAAATCATTTTTCATTAGATATTTTGTAAGAATCCATTTTTGTAGAATTAATATTAAGCATTACTTATTTTAACTAGTGTTATTTTCTAGACATTGGTTATGAACTTTTAATTATTGTTCTGTTTGTGTTTTTATAGAGGAAAATTAGTCTGATCCTCTTTACTATAGTGCCTAGGCGTATTCACTTCAGCGGCCACCAAGGTCTCCGGATATAACACCGTAAGATTTTTTTTTCAAATTTTCAAATTGATTAATGTTGGTCTTTAAATGTGACAAATGAAAAAAATCTAACGAAGTCAAATTCGGAAACCTTGATAGCCACCGAATATTTAAATTATCCATACAAATTATTATAGATAGCCACTTGGTCGATTTGGCGTGTGAGACTTAAACTTTTGATGATTCTTATAGTTTGATAAGAAATTTATATATTATACGATGAATGATGATAAGACCTATGTATATTAATTCGGTGATCTTTAACAGGTTTCAAGGTCAGGGATTTATTCACAAAACCAACTTTCTGTAAAAAAGGCCAACTAGTTTCGACTTTATTTCAAAGTCTTCATCAGGGCTCTGAAATGGAACAACAAGAACTACAATCAAATACAGATGCACGAAATTACAACATTAAAAGTTGAAATCTTATTTTTAAAATATTTACAAACATATAAATTCAGAAAGTGAGGAAACATGTTAGAAAAATATCGTGTTTTGACTAGAGTTGTCGACTTACATTTTCACTTTGTGTGGTTCCGTTGTCAATAATTAAAATGTTGGAAATGATAACAACTGCTCGCATAAACTAACAATGAGTACAATATTTAGTACAATTTCCAAACGAGTAATATCATCGTATGATATTAATTATTTATCTGGTTATCTAATGTATCAGCAATATAAATTGCCATCAACACAACCATTGTCAGACAGAAGGTCTCCACGCCATTACGTAGGAATCATAATCGAAAGCAACCCAAGGAGAATGCATGTCATCAAGGGAGGATAGCGATATACCGGTTTCACCCTTATTAGGGATCATCAGTACCGCATAACCCTACCCAAGATGACAAACAAACGAAATAGCAGGCATCTTCTTAATTGGAATCAGCTTGGTTTTTATGTTCACCGTGGAAAGCTCGATGTTCGTTTTCCAATTGTCCATTGCAAGCTTTAGAAAATTGGTTATAATTGGATCGATTTTGTATATCTCATAAATTTTTTTCAGTCAGCCATGTGGAAGTGAGTCGAAAGCCTTCTTTTAATTTATTTATTTATTTGATCAGACGGCAAAGCCATTTTACATTGATGAAAAATTTCAACAAAAACAATCTTCATTATGATATATAAGAACATAGATAAACAAGCACATAAGTATCACAAGAACTCAATCATAAAGTAAAATTTCCAGAAATATACACTATCAAAAATGTTTTCACTAATTTTGTGCAATAGGCAAAAATCAGATCTGAGATGCCAGCGGGCTAGTAAGAGCTTGGGATTCGAAGTGCTTCTTCAGGGTGAATATAGATACTGAAAATATATCAGCCTAACATTTGTTAGCTAGGCGAAGAGCTCTAGATAATGGGCTGTGGAAACTATAATTTGTTGGCGCAAAGCTAATGTGAAAAACCTCTCGAGTTCTAAGGAGCGCTGGACTACAGTAGAGATTTATTCTGCTCATTAAATAATTACAATCGATGAGGTTATTGATAAGTTTGAAAATAAGCATAATGCTAAAGTTATCTCTTCTCAAATCTTAAGATCGTAGCCCGATTATCTCTTGATTATAATTTTCGGATGACATTGACATCCCAGTTTTGAATGATACCCACTTCAGAAATTTCCTCTGTACCCTTTCAATACTTTGTCTATGAACAGCCTAGTAGGGCGCCCATACCACTGCTGAATACTCTAAAATACTTCTTACATTCGAGCAGTAAACTGTTTTCAATACATTTACATCATTCAATTCCTGCATTGATCTCTTAACAAAACCCAGCATTTTGAAAGCCTTATTAGTGATGAATTGGATGTGAGGAATAAAACTCATTTTTGAATCGAAATGGACTCCTAAATCTTTAATTACATTTGTGCTCATAAGAGATTCCTGCCTCAAATGATAACTCAAACTTGCACGGAGATTTTAGTCTTCCAAACCTCATCACCTGTCAATTCATTGAAATCCCGTTTAAATCGTCAGCAAACAGCAAGAAGATGCTAAATCTGATCACCCTTCCAATATCGTTAATAAAAACAAGGAATAATAGTGCTGATAGTGGCGATCCCTGCAAAATTCCGGATTCCATAACAAATTCGTCGGAGAGCACGCCACAATATGAGACTCTCAGAATGATACCGCTGATACGCTCAGCTAACCAATCTAAAAGCGGGGGTTTAACTCCTAATGCTTTTAATTTAGCGATAAGCAACCAGTGCGCTACCGAATCATAAGCTTTTTTGAAGTCTGTATATATTGAATCTACTTGCTTTCCTTTCTTCATAGCTTCGAATATGAAATCCGTATAAATCAGTAAATTTGTTGTAACCGATCTTTTCCGGATAAAACCATGTTGTTCATCTATTAATACATTGCTGTAGAGGGGGGAGATCTTTGCAACAACTAACGAATCAAATTATTTTGTAATGTGAGAAGACTTTCAAATAGGTCTGTAATTTTTCACCTCATTTCTGTTACCCGATTTAAAAATTGGAAATATATAATTGAGCTTCCACTGACCTGGGAAAATGCCCGATTTCATTGAAAGATTAAATAAATCACATAAAGGGCCTGCTAAGGAATCACTACATCGCTTCAAAAATATAGCTGGTAAGCCATCTGGTGTTTCGTCCTTTTTTTCTTTCAACGATCGCAAACCTATCAACACTTCTTCAACATTAAAAGTGCAATCATATAAGTCGATTTCATCCTCATATTCGATGTTTACATCCCTGAAATGCTTGATTTGAACACACCCGAAAAATGATTTTTAAAGAAATTTGCTATTTCAAGAGTTTCATTGGATACTAAATCGTTCAACACCATAGAATTAGGTATATCTCTACCCTTTTTGCGGTCGTTAATGAATTTCCAGGTATATTTGGGATCACTGCGAATAGACTGTTCTACTTTAGCCACGTACTCACTGAAGCAAATTCTATTTTCAGCTTTACACCTTTCTCTTATTACGACGAAATCATCATAATCGTCACTGATACTAGTTTGCTTGTATTTTTTATGGGCTGCTTTTTTACTTGAAATCAGCTTTTTTAAGTCAGCGGAGAACCAATAAGGAAATCTGTTTTTTGGCTTCAATCTTTTGGGAATCACCTCGTAAAATGCGGTGATACTTTAGGCCATATCATTATGAATTAAAAGATTCCAATCCGCTTGAGACAAACACGATATGATTCCTTCAAAATTCGTTGCCTTGAAATCCCTAAAATATTCACAATTTCGTTCATTCCTAATATTCAGTCAAATCTTCATTGGCTGCATAGGCATATTGGTTTCTCTCTGACATATAATAATTACAAAAAGGCCAAACATCAACATAAGGCACTAATAAAGACCTCGAAGTATAAGTTTTATAGTTCAACTATTGATTCTTCCCTAAATAAAAATAAGACGGTTTGGAATATTGTAAATAATCTTACTGGGAGATCAAGTGGTGGTCAAAATGATGTCACCGTTCATCTAAATGGGATTATGTGTAGCGTTCAAGTCAGTTAGCTAGTATTTTTGTTAAACATTTTTCCACAATTGCTGCTTCGAAATTGATGGTTCGTTATGGAGATCAGTTATCACAATCTTGCACATTGACTCCTTTAGTGAACAGTAGTTTCTTCTTCAATCCTGTTTCTAAAATCGAAGTTGAGGATGCCATTAAAGCTTTGAAAAATAAAAAAAGCGTCAGTATCGATTTCATATCTGCTAAAGTTTTGAAGGTCGCAAGCCTAATTATTAGTGAATACTTCGCATATCTCATCAATGCTTCAATCACAACGGGGAAGTTCCCAAATGTTCTTAAGAAATCCATAGTAATCCCAGTATTGAAAAAGAGCAATCTGAATGAAATAATGAATTATAGACCAATATCCATTTTGAGCGTGTTTTCCAAAGTATACGAAAAATAGTTTTCACCAGGATGATGTGTTTTCTAAATAGATTTAACATAATCCATTCTGCTCAGCACGGTTTCAGGAGCGGTCATTCAACCCAATCAGCTGCTGTAAATTTTTTCGAATCCGTTTACGAGTGTTTGGATAGGAACCTGTCCGTAGCAGGTCTATTTTTTGACTTATCTTCGGCTTTTGATACACTTTCTTTCGAGTTCATACTCGAAAAGTGCTATAATTTGGGCTTTAGGGGCGTATTCCTGGACTGGTTGCGTAGTTACCTAAATGGAAGAACTATGTCTGTTAAAGTAGGATCTAATTATTCTGAAAACCACGATATTGGTCTTGGAGTTCCTCAGGGATCCGTGCTAGGACCCCTTTTATTTATATTATTTATAAATGATTTGCCTATAAAATTAGCTTCTTCCTTAATAACGCTATTTGCTGATGATGCGTCTGTGGTGGTTTCTGGCAGGAGTCCTGAGGAACTTCGGAGTACCTGTGAATTTATTATGTGGGAATTTGTTAACTGGTGCCGCTCAAACAATTTGATGGTGAACGTCGATAAAACTGTATGTGTTTACTTCTCTATAAAAAATAATGAAGTTAGTACCTTTAGTTTGAAATGTGGGGATAACACTATCACAACATCAGAAACAACTAAATTTCTTGGAATCCATGTGGACAGAAATTTAAGATGGACTACTCATATTGACGTGTTATGTAAAAAATTAAACAGTTCAGTGTTTGCAATAGCTAGAATTAGGAATGTTTTACCTAGGTCCTCTGTAATGAGTGTATACTACAGCCTGGTATATAGCCATCTGTCTTATAACATTTTGCTCTGGGGAAGTAGCCCTGACTTCTCCAGAGTTTTTGTAGCTCAGAAACGAGTATTACGTACAATATTCAACCTCAATATGTTAGCATCTTGTAAGCCAGTCTTTATTGGGAATGGAATCTTAACCCTACCCTCGATATACATTTTCAAATGCTTGCTATACGCAAAGGAAAATGAAGACAAATGGATGAAATTATCAAGTCATCATAATTATGAAACTAGAAATACGCAAATTTTTGTATTGCCTAAACATAGGACCCATAAATTTGAATGCTCTCCATTGTACCGAAGTATTAAGTTATACAATCATTTGCCACCATCTGTGAAGTCTTTGAATTTAAAATTGTTTAAAAAAGAAATCAAGAACCTCCTCTTAAAAAAAGGTTTCTATTCTGTAAATGAGTATTTATGTGACTCCTTAGTTGTTTAGTTTTCTTATTGTGACCTGTCCTCTACACCATGTAGTGTCCTAAAGGATTAAATAAAATTATTATTATTATTATTATTCTCAAATGGAATATCGAAGCACAGTGGAGGATGATGAGGATCGCAACTAATCAATTCATCATTCGCTCTAAATACCTCGACGTTATCCTGAGAGACAAAAATCAGCTCTAATATAGTATTATTTGTGTTTTTTATTTTGTTGATCTGTTTTACATCAAGCATTGCATTACTTATCATGAACTGTGGTCTCGACATGACACATATGGAATCCCTCGATAAATCGAACCAAAGATCTCCTGGCAAGTTAAAGTCGCCACCGCATATCAGTTTTATATCGCCTTTATATTCGTCGACTATTAATTCTAGGTCGTTTAGATAAGTTTCGAACAAACATTCTCCGGTATTAGGAGGGAAATATACATTTGAAATTATATACTTAACTGAAAAGAACTTTGCGAAAACAAATATAGCTCTATATAAGGATCAGACATTATCAAACAGGAATGAAACCTCTTTTTGATTGCAATTAGAACTCCCCCTCCCAGCTTTTTATTACTAGTATTAGCATCTCTAGCCTTCCGAAAGACTGAATAATTATTCAAACCCAATTCAGCAATATCGAAATCAGCTGATAGCTGATAATAGCATAATACATAAGCATAATTACATCATAATCACAAATGGAAACACTAAGAGCTAGCTCTTTTAATTTGGTACGTAAACCTCTTACATTTTGATAGTAACAAGAGGTTTTATTGTTGAGATCGACTTGAGACTGAAAATAACTTACAGGATGAGTGACCATCCTATCACGAAAAAATTTTTACTCCACTGGGCCAGGATTCGGGTTGTAGAAGCTCTTCCTGCGAGATATCAATACTTCCGACCTTGAATGACTTCTTTGGAGACTCTGATTTTAGATCGAAACAAAGCACGTCCCTGTCGGGCCATTTCATCCCAGTGTAGGCTTTGATGTTTTCAACGGTGGTGTTTGAATGTAAACCTCCCAATCCAAACCAATTCCTGGCTCCCAACCATATCCAATTCCTGCCTTTTGGTGCCGGTTGTAAAAGGTCATTTTAGTCTCCCGTACCATTGAGTGCATTCTTCCTTTTCTTCTTATTTGAATTTACAGGGTCCTTGTCAGGTGTAGATTTTCTAACTTGTTTATTGAGGATCATCTTCGGTTTATCCTTTGATACTTTGAGGGTTTTGACAGCTTCAACGAAACTTTGTTTCTTTTGCTTAACTTTATGGCTTCTGTTTCCAGAGTCGTGATCTATTCTGTTATCGATCAGTTTTTCAGCTAATTCTCTCTGGTCACCTTCCACTATAATGTTCTTATTGATGGTAGCTTCTCCATGGGGTTTACGAAAATCTTCAGATGACATTATTCGTACCAAATCAATGTTAGACTGCCTCAAAGACGATATTTCATCTTTGAGAGTAGCAAAGGATTTTGAAATAATTTCGGTGATCGCCATGGTTTCTTTATTCTCTCGGTTACTCTGATGTTGATCTGCTGAACAATCCACAATAAGCTTATCCTCCTTAGAGCCAATGCTCAACTTAATCTGCACTTCGCTCATGCAACCATCGCAGTAAAATTGAAGATTTTTGGACTCCAAAATTGCCTTCCATAAATTGTCCTTTATTCTTGCGCATTAGACGTGTTGTTCCGCTCCACAAAAATCGCACACAATGAATTTGGTGTTAATCAAAATAAGTCATAAAAAGGTTTCTATGTTTCTTGAAGGCTTGGTTGCATATGATGGAAGCTATTACCAGCTGTTCCTTCGATCCTTGAGCATTCTTGGAACATCATTTCTGCTGTGTTGTAATTATTTTATTTTTCTCGCAATGTTTGTAGATACGAGATGCTAAACATGATGTGATGATTTTGTGTATTGTTGGTAGGCATGTTATAGGTCTGTATTCTGATGGATCTATAGTGTTTTGAAAATCCTTCGGTATTAGGTAAGTGATACCTGTTGTCAAAAATGTTGGCATTTCTGTTGTATTATGTTATTCGACTAGCCTGCCGTGCAGACACCAAAACTTCTTCAACCAGAAGTTGTGAATTCCATCTGGGCTAGTTCTTCAGACGTTATTATACCTACTATGTGGCATACTTTCTATGGTCTCACATGTTTTCTCCTCTCTTCTTATCCAACGCGCTTTGGAGTTAAAAGGAGTTGGTGTTGACGGTTGATCGGCCCAAAAACTCTCCATGTCTTCGGCGCTTGGAGGACTCCCTAATTTTGTTGACGTGAGTTTTCAAAAATCATATTGTCATGTTTTCGTTTATAGCTATCCTTGTATCTTTTCAGTCGTTCAGAGTATACACTTAATTTTTTTGATTGTATCTAGAGTTTCTTGAGCACTTTCATTGTTGGCGTCGTAGTTTGCATGTCACCTATGGCGATCCATAATTGCATCCACTATTTTTTGTAGTTTTCTCGACGGAGAACCTTTTTCAAATTGTGTTAACCTTCCTGTATCTTGTCGTAGGCTATGTACTTTTGCTTCTAGCCTATTTTGCCAATGTGGTTTGTTATGTTTTTTTCTGTGCTGGTTGCTCACTTCTAGGTTTTGGCTTCACGCCGAGCACTGCTAATATTGTAGAGGCTGCACAGTAGGTAATAAGATGCAATTACTCTAGGTTTTGGTCATTCGAAAAAAAACGGTGGAATTATCTCTTTGTTCATTATGTGCAGAATTTGTGAGAGTTTTTTCGATGTCTTCAGTCTAGGAAGAATTGGTCGTTTAAGAGGATCAGTACCCTCGAATTCTATGGAATATATATTCATTGTAATTGCTCTAATAGATCTCTTCGACTCCCTTCTCGGTTTACCATAGTTGCAGTTTGTATATTCCGCCATTGCTCATCTCTTACTAGTGCCAAATCTCTGCTGTTTTGTTCCTCGGTATTAATTTGTGCATTGATGTTGTGTTGGTTTTCAGGACAATCGTAGTTTTCTTCAATTGTCACTTCGTTGTTAGTGAGGTTCCTATTCTCTAGTCTCAGGTGGACTTCATTCTTTATGGTGTTAAGTCTCTCATCGGGTACAAGTTTATTTCTCAATATGACCCGGTATTGGTCGGCTACTCTTTGTTCAGAAACTTGCGGGATAGTTTCTGTGAAATTCTTCAAACATCTTTTGCCGGTAGCCTATTTTATCCTCTTCCATATTAGTTACTTCATAGTATATGCGCATGATCGTTTCATTTATGAATCTTGTCCATTTCATGCGTCTTCTTGGTAGACCTGCTTGGGTGAGTGCTGGTTGGGGATCCTGCACAGCACCTTCAGCAGTTGAAGAAACTCGTGTTATTCTTCTCCTAGAATGTTGAGATTGTGGAGTCGTAGCATTTTGTTCGACAGACGCCCGTTTCCTTAGCACTCTGTCACCGACGTCCCGCATACTGTCATGTCCAGCGCCGGCTCCAGACACGCCCTGACGAACCTCAGGCAGCGGCTCTATATTTCTATTCCTTAAATTCACCATCATTCATGGGTTCCTCTGTGTCGTGGGGGAGACGGCCTTTGATCGCTTATTACGGTCTTCAGAGCAACGGTGGGAGAATTCTTGAGCTGCTGTCCACACGGCTTCGTCCGTTACCCTGGATAGGGACCCTTCGACAGGTTACAGCTTCCCGGGTCAGGGAGCTCCTAGAATCTGCGGTGGGCAGGAGTCGATTCAACTCTTCTGATAGGTGAATCGCTAGGGAATTCCTACCGCTACCCCATATTATAATTATTATATATGTAATATAATGCAAAAAGCTGTTCTTGTAGGTACTGCAAGGACGGTGAGAAAATTCCTAGGGAGCGAAGGACAGGTCCAAGGATCACGTGTAAGAGGACCAGAAGTTCGACGAGAATCAGGGGGACCACAAGGATCGGACACGACCGAGCTCTACCCTTGTGATATTCTTAATATCTGGGATTGAGTGAATGTTCCTCTTAGCGGGGAGTGAGAAGCCGACGTCGGCGTCGAGGAGAAATCCTACGCGTATAGGCAAAAGTCTGGGATAATAATAATAAAGTTCATTCATGATTCAATACAGTAACATAAATAAACATGATTACCACAGAGGTAATAATTCATTGCTAAAAAATTACCTGTACGTGGTGCCTACATTTATTTGAACTCAAAAACTAATTCTAATATACATGAAATTATTTACATACAATTAAATATTTCTTTTCTTGTGCAGTCTGCTATAATCAGAATCCTGCCAATATGTGTAACCGTTTTTAATCTGTCGTTTCAAGTTTTTTCTTTAGAGGTTTCAGATCCTTGTATAGTGAAAATAGTGTCGTCATCGTGCTTTTAGTCCCAATCGGTGAGTTTTAGAATTTTTCTATTTTTATTTTCCTTCTTAGGTAAGTTCCTTTTTTTTACAAACATTTTTTCTAAACTAATTAATTAATTGATTAACTTGATTAATCTTTATTAGATTTTTGTTTTATCATTTTTCGTAACTAATTTATTATTGTCTTTATCAAGTTTTTGTTTTCAGTAATCCACATTTCAAGTTTTATTTTGAAGGTCCTTGTTTTGTCAATAATTCTCAAATCACCAGGTAAATGTTTATATAACCTTGGCGCCAGGTTCATGAAACTTCTTTGTCCTATTCTCTTCTGACTCCTGTCTGTCCTATAATTTCTTTCCCTATTTCGCGTTTTGTGTTCATGTTCCGGGAATTTAATTTCAATTTTATTCATGAACACAAGATGTAGAATCTTTTGAGTATACAATTGTCTAGGATCGAAAACACACCCGACAGGGTATATATCTGCTCAGTCGGAAAAGTAAGTTTCTTTCTAAATATAATTTTCAGAATCCATTTTTGCACCACTTCAAGTTTCTGCAGGTGACTACTATAAATACCACCCCATCCTATGATTCCGTAATTTATCTGTGACTCCAACAAAGCACAATATATCATCTTAAGGTGTTTCGTACTCGTCACATATCTAGCAATTATTTTAAACTGATACAGAAACCCCCGAAGTTTCTTTACTAGGTTATTCACATGTTCCTTCCATTTCAGGTCTCCATCTATTTCTATACCAAGGTATCTTATCGTATGTGTTTCAGGGGTTTTTACATCATTCACAAGTCCAGAGCTATATGAGGAGAATGGCATATATTTTGTTTTGTCGAGGTTTAAGGTGCGTCCATTATAATCAAACCATCTTTTGATGTCGACAAATTCTATTTCAACCTTTTCCTTCAAGGCATCCCAGGACTCAGCGTGGTACTGACCAACAGTATCGTCCGCAAAGCTAATGATGTTACCTTTATTTTTTTGATGGAAAAGGCTATTCATATATAATATAAATAAAACAGGTCCAAGAACTGTGCCTTGAGGTACTCCGTAAGAAACTATGTCTTCATGACTTCTAATTCCATTTATCTCCGTGTGATGCTTACGATCTTTCAGGTAACTCCCTAGAAGTTGATGTATCCTTCCCCTAAATCCATAATTTTCGAGCTTTCTCAGCAATCTTTCAAGACAAACACTATCAAATACCTTCGATAGGTATATAGATATATTTATCTAGGATATTTATTTTGACCTTGAGAATATTTTCTATAATTTTGGCCAGGTTGGATATGAGCGAGATTGGTTGATAATTGCTGACTTGGAACTTATCTCCTTTTTTATAAAGGGGTTTAACGACTGCTAATTTTAGCATGTCTGGAAAACATCCAGTTTCGGAACAATGGTTTACCAAGTATGTCAAGGGATGGGAGATTTCCTTTTTTATTTTTGTCAGTGTCTTCGCCTTCAGCCCATGATGCCCCGGTGCTTTCCGTGGCTTCAATTCATCAATTGCTTTCCCCTTCTCACCGGGTGTTGTTGGTTCCAAATAAAATGTTTTTGTTTGATGAACATCTTCCTTAATATAGTCAATCGGTGCATTTAATTTATTTGCGTAGTATTGTTTGTTGAATATATTGGCAACTTTTTCTTCATTTTCAATAATAATTCCCTCTAGATCTTTTATATTAATTCTATGTTTTTTTCCAGTTTAGAGGCATTACATGTTTCCTTCAGCAAGTCCCACATGCCCTTGGTCTCCGAATTATTTTTGTTACACATTTTTCTAAGTAGTTTTTTTTTGGCTTGTTTGATCTGTACGTTTTTGTGATGAATAATGATGTTTTAACTGTTCATGTTTGATGTCATGTTTTAGTTTAAAGTGAAGTTTTTTTTTTTTTGTTGATTGCTTTAAGTAGTGTTTTCGTAATCCAATTTTTCCTGATCACTTGTTCCTTCTTTTTGCGAACCGTATTCTTATTTGACGTAATATAATCCGTCAGAGTTTGAATGAATGTTTCCGCTATAGTAAATATCGGTGTATTATTCAGTGGACCAACTTCTAAAATCACCGGTCGCGCTTCAGCTCGGTGAACTCGAGTCTGCCCCTCTGTTCTTTCCGGCCGCACAACAAGGGCCTGCGTAGGTGTCGCCGGAGTACTACTGATTTTGGTGTTTTCGCCTTCGGATTGCTGCAGTTCTTGAATAGAAAACTCCTCGCCGTCGACCACCAGTTTAGCGCCCTTTATGTAGCCCGTCCTACCGTTCTTCCTTTTCTCAATTAAAAAATTTCTTAACATCTGATATTGGTTACGCTGTTGTTCTGTCAAATCATTCGAATTGTAATGTCAGTTCCCTTAAGTTTTTTAGTATTTTTTATAACTTATCTTCCGGAGGTATGAAACGAACTCCACCTTCACTGGTCGCCCCGATTTATTACCCAAACAGAAGAAATCGTTTATATCCCCGCCGTGAATTTCAACCCCAAGCAGCCTATTGAATTCAGTACAAATGAAGTCCAACTTGATATCCCCATTTGACGCAGTCCATCCAAGAACAATGATGTTTTTTTTCTTCTAGATTTCCTTTCTAACTGTTCAATGTTATCTTTTAGATGTTCGTTCTCGGTCTCGATCTGACGCAATCGGAACTTCAAATCCTCGAACTCTAGTAATATGTTAGCTTCGGAGGCCTGAATTATGTTTTTCAATTCGATCTTCACGTTATTAATTTTTTCCTGAAAACTGTTTTTTAATTCGTTCTTTACTTTATAATTTTTTTTCAATATATGCTCAACTGCTTTTTCATCCTTAGTACTCAATAAATATTTATCTAAAAATTTACCCTGTGATCAACCGAACCGCTGTAATATCCCTAACACACAAAAAGGATATCAGGAGGACAAACTTCACTTCCTTAGGCCCTTAAGGAAGACTCAAGACAGACAATGAAGGCCACGGGTTAGGAGGAATCAGGAAATTCGGTGCGAACGAAAGGTCAAATTATAACAGTCCCCTTCTGAGAATGAGTCACGCGATAAATGTGTTCAATGCTCCACCCGGGGAACGTACGATGCTCGCTGTTATCGACGAAAAAAAAAGCCATATTAATGTATGCAAATAAGTAATAAGAACTTCTCAATGAAATTGAATTAATCCAATCATCTCAAACACACACCTGCGTATGCAATAAACTCAAAAGTTTCATCCCTCAAAAATTCAATCTTAAAAACGGCCAATGACCCATCAAAATTTCACAACCAAAACGGAGCGCCAGAATGAAAGAGGCGACCGCCTATTGGAATTCTGCTGAGAAGAAAACATCATGATAGCCAACACTTGGTTTCAGATTCCCCCAAGTCGTCTATACACCTGGAAATCTTCTGCATATAATTCACAGAAACTAGTTTGTCATCAAGTGGACTATATCCTTATCAACGGCAGATTCAAATCATCTGCCAAAGGAGCTTGCTCATATCCCGGAGCGGATGTACCGTCTGACCATGTGTTGATGGTGGCGGTCATTAAAATTACCTTAGCAAAGAGTAAGAAATTAAATACCAATAAAAAAATAGCTTTAGAAAAAATGGAAGACCCCATGACAAGAGATGAAGTAAGTAGAGAGATCAACACACAGATACATAACATCAGTACGAGCATCGAAAATGATTTGACATATTCTTGGACGAAAATATAAAACATTCTAAAGGATGTAACCAGGACTAAGTTAGGATATAGGGTTAGAGTTGGAAGACGAAAGTGGATGAATGAAGAGATATTGGGACTTATGGATAAACGTCGAATGTATAAAAACACCTGCAAAAGCGAAACGATGGTTTTAACCTACATAAAAAACTGAGGGGGACTGCTGGGATTTACCGAGGGAAGAAATCAAATCGAAGTTCTACATAGGATATTCAACATCATCTATGAAACAGGACACTATCCTCAACAATGGCTGAGTTCCATTTTTGTTCCCTTGCCCAAGAGAAAAAACGCCAGAAAATGCGAAGATCACCGACTTATCAGCTTGATGAGCCACACCTTAAAAATATTATTAAAATTAATACATCAGAAAATTTATAAAAGTGTGAAAGAGATATTAGTGGCTTACAATTTGGGTTTAGGGAAAGAATGGGTACAAGGGAAGCGATGATGGCCGCACAAGTGCTTGTTCAGAACTGTTACGATGTGAAAAAAGAGATCAGCCTGTGCTTTGTCGATTACGAAAAAGCGTTTGATCGAGTTGAACATCACAGACTAATGCAACTTTTAAGAAGCCTTGATATAGATCAAAAAGATATAAGATGCATCGAAAATCTATATTCGTATCAGACTGCGAAGATTACAGTATGTGGCGAAATGTCAGGTAGCATACAGATCCGGAAAGGTGTAGGACAAGGATGTGTCTTATTCCCTCTGTTGTTTAACCTCTACTCAGAGGCTGTGTTCCGCGAAGCTTTGGGAGAATAATCGGTATAAAGGTTAACGGGTGTGGATCAACAACATTACTATGCTGATGACACAATGCTAATCGCTGATAGTGTGGATGACCTACAGCGATTGGTCAACATAGTCAGGGAACACAGTAGATCGGTGGGTCTCAACATAAGAAGACCAAGTTCATGGTAATCACAAGAGAGCCAAATCAGTTTCAAATTTGCGAAATAACATTCAATGCAATGCGCATAGAAAGGGTTAACAGAATTAAGTATTTGGGCGTATGGTTGTCTTGTCTGAGGACTGGTCGACAGATTTCGAAGTTAAATGCCGCATTGAACAGGCCCGACAGGCTTTTCTTAGGTTGAGGAGAATATTTACTTGTTCGGATTTCGACCTTTAATACGCTCTATTAGTGATGACGTCACACACCGCCATTTAAGTTCTCCTGTCAGTGTTCGGAATCCAAACAAACAAATTGTCATTCAAATAAGTACGTTGTCGTTGAATAAATTGGCTTATTTTGATAAATAAGATAATTCAAGGAACGATTTTACTATTAATTGAGAGACAGAAGGAACGAGATTAATGCCAGTGAGTTCGGACTAGTTCAACTAATAAACACGGCTTTTTACAAAATCTGCAGGGGAATGATACAGGATTCAAACTTACTGGTATTAACCTCGTTCCTTCTGTCTATCAATTAATAATGACATCGTTCCTCAAATACTGTTTTTCATGAAAATAAGCCAATTTCTTCAACGATACCGTACTAATTTGAATGACAATTTATTTGTTTGGATTCCGAACACTGACAGGAGAACCAAAAATGGCGGTGTGTGACGTCACACTAATAGAGCGTATTGAGATAACGATTCCTGAGATGCTACGTTTGGTCGGTTCTTCTTCATGGGATGGAAGGTTGGGCTCTCAAAGTAAACGCAATCAACAGATTAGAGGCGTTCGAGATGTGGTTATACCGCAGAATACTCAAAATACGGCAAGAGTAACAAATGTAGACGTGCTGGATTCTGTTGGTAGAGAGCGTGAACTTTTCACTACTATTAAGAAGAAGAAAACTGCATACCTAGGGTACGTCATGAAAAACGAAAAATGTAAATACTTGCAGTTGATAATTGAGGGTAAGATAGAGGGTCGAAGGGGAGTAGGAAGGAAAAAAATGTCATGGCTGCGAAATATCAGACAATGGATGGGAATGCACAACATACAAACACTAATCCACACCGCTAGGGATAGAGACGAAATGGAAAATGTAATAATATTGTAGTTTATTGTATCATAAATGTGTATCATAATATGTGGTCGCAAACATCCGTTAACGGATAGCATAGATAGAAGAAGTTTTGGAATAGTCGATTACTAACTACTAACTCGATAGTTCACAGTAAAGATCGCTCGGCAGTTAGTTACATAAAATATACAGGGTAGATCAGAAATTATGTCCTTTATTGATAATTTCCTCGAAGTAATTACGTTGAACACATATTTGTGGAAATGCTTCAATGAAATTGAAATCAAATGTAATTACTTCGAGGAAAGGATCAGTAAAGAACAATATTTTCTGATCCATCCTGTATATTTTATGTGACTAACTGCCGAGTGATCATTCACTGTGAACGATCGAGTTGATAATCGACTATTTCCGAATTTCAGGCATTCAGATATACATATGCAGTTTGATAATAAATTCAAACGTAATGAATATTTCAATTTAAATAAGGAGATATTAATATCATCAATCGCAACTGATTTTGATATCCCAAAATCTGAAAATGAATATAATTCCACCGCTCGTTTTGTTGGAAATCACTGAAGAACTTGATATCTTTGAACTCACTTTGTATATCCTCTGTGCGTGCAGGAACCGTTTTTCTCTAAAGTGGACTTCAATCAGATGTATGGAAAATCGATTTAGATTCATATATTCGAAACACAATGGCCATTTGATATTTAAAAAAAGTTATTTTTAACACCCTAGAGGGTGATTTATTATCTAACCAACAAACTTTGCCATATGAAAAATCGAATAATTTTAACGAACATTTTGGGAACATATGTCGGATTTAAACTATTTAAGGAAATAAATGGCTTCAGAAGTTTTATTCATTGTCTTCCATATGGAAATTTTTTTTTTCGATTATCACCCTGTATAACCTAAACGCCGGTCGAATTTGGATCGGTGATGTAATGAGGACATTTGATCAGCATCACGAGTTCTACAACATATAAAACATTTGAGTGAAAGCCAATTTTCCTTTGATGCGTTGCGTGGTCCTTTCACTTCTTTCGAATACAGAACAATATTGTGAACCAACCCGTTCTATGATCGACACTCGACAGCCAACTGTCGATGCGACATCAATTCGTATTCTGAAACTTTACATCGATTGTCACTCCCATGAACTCGGAAAAATTATCTGTCCTAACGGCCATGTTTGTGCAAACTCTATGATTTCTGGAATTGTTAAAATTAACTGAAAGAGGCCGTACCTTCTTTATAGATTTCTTGATTTTTAATTTTCAATTTCACATAATACACTTCAACCATCACTCCCAACGAGTTTTCCATACCGAAAGGAAGGCCAAACAGAATTTTCTAGCATCTTCATAAATAGTAGTTATTGCAAAACCTTCAAAATTATCATCCTTATTGTCATATTGAAATTTTCAAGAGTTTAGTCACTCACTCAAGGAGATAATCGTAAACCCATGAATTGGCCCTTCAAATAAAAATTGACTTGCTTTCCCGTGGATACCTCTTATGGTAGATACATTTTTTGACATCAAAAACTCATTCTTTATAGCATCCCGTTGATTTTGTTATTTCAACGTGGCTCTATTGGTATGATGTATAAAGTCTTTACTACTTTATCACAATGAAGTGAATTATTAGCATCTAATAATTTTACCCATGTCTATCTTTTTGCAGGAAGCATGAATTCAACAACATTGGAAAAATACAATTCGAAAACAGTGAATGACATTTTCCAAAAAAAAAACAGTAATTATTCAAGTAAATAATGTACTTACTTTCTTTGTTAAAGATTCTAACTGTTGCTCCTTTCCATGAAGTAGCATTGCTAACTTTGTTTGAGCAACTTTCTGTTGGGACATTTGTTTTTGAAAATCATTCACCGTGTCAAGTAATTTTTGGGAAGCAAATTTAGCGGCATGCAGAGCCTTCTCCTTATCTTTCTGCAAAACTTTTCTTTGCACTTCCCAATCTTCTTTCTGATCTTGTATTTGTTTTTCTAACTTTTCTATGGTTTCCTGTTGATTTATTTGATTAATTTCATCATCCATGCAACGACCTTTGACTATATTCTCCAAATCTGAGATCTGCTTGACTAGGGACTCTTTGTATGTATTAATGCTCTGTGAAAAATTAAAGTTAAATATGAGAAAATGAAAGCTGAAATAACTAGGACCGTCCTGTATAACCCCTGAAAATAGAAAAATAAAAATTATTGATTACTTTCTTGTAGATGCTTTCGAAAATATTTCACCCTGGGTTTTCGAAGGTTCTAGCAAGTTTACATAAGTCTGCTAATAAAGGGGGTCGAGACTTTTCAAAGTGAACGTATTTTTTGGGACATACAATACAAGCGATTTGATCTAAACTATTTGGAATTTTCTTCTGTAATACATCTTGAAATATCATCACCTCTAACTCATGTAGTATTTTCGATTTCTCCTGTTTTTCTTTCTTTAGGTCCATATCTTTATACCTCAGGTTTTCTGCGAGTTGGCCAACTTCATCCCTAAGTTTGCAGAGGCTTTGAACTCTGTTTTCAATTTCGTTAGATTTCTTATTTAGTTGTTCTTTTAGTTCGCCAATAGTTTCCTCATGACCTTCAATGATTTTCTGCTTGATCAAATTGTTATCTTTCTCTTGGTTCACTATTTCCCTGAAACAATATCAGTCAGTATATGATTTTGATGGATATGTATTTGGACTTTATAATGAAATAATAATTATACTCTCATAGTTTGAAAAGGAAAAACATTCTAATAAACACCTTTTTGAAACTCTTGACATTTTTTGAATATTGTAATTATGAGATAGTGCGAAAGTCCAGAAGCCATGATCAGAGAGTCCTTGCCAATTATTATCTGTAATACTTTTTTGTTCCGAAACAAGGCTTCAACATTTTTTATTATTGGTAGGTACGTAGTATGATTTTTGGGTGAAGAATATTTAAGTGTAATTGAATCATATTGGTGTTTTTGTATTTGAGTATCCTATATTGTTCAAAGACTTTACAATGTTCTATTGGAAAAAGGAAACGAAGGACAGAAGGCTGTGAAGGCACCAAGATGGTTCTGAAGATATATTTGTTGTTTCACTAGTTTTATTGTGGAAATATATCTTCATTACTAACGAGCCACTCAGTATATTTTTATGATATATATTTAGTACAAACGTTCTACTGCTCCTACCCAAGCGACTTGCTTAAAAGTCAGGCGATAAATCCAGGCTTGGATTAACAAAATTTCAACATTTTTCTGAATTAGCAAAAAAAGGCGCAATCCGCCTACATGTTCAGATAGAGTTGAATCGAACCAGCTGCTTTTAATTTTTCCACATGCTCTTTCCCTACCTAATGACTATCAATTATTATCACCGTGAATTTATATTCATTGTTTTTATTTAGTGATTTATTTGTTCAAGAATTTATTATCAATTTTCCAACCGACAATATGCTGATAGGAAATATATTAATGGTTTTCGTGATGAAAATTGACTAGCTACAAGAAAAGAGCATGAAAAGTGGTTTCCTGATTGAAGACTACCCAATAGCAATACATTTGGACACAGTTCTTTTATTAGCTGCTAATACATGGAAGGTTTCATAATTGAACGAGGCGGCCCTTAGGGTCAGTTGCACCATTTGCCTAATCGTTGATTAAAAATTTAATCATAGATTACTTTCTGATTCTCTAAGAAAAATCGGAGATAAAACAATGTTTAGGCAAATGGTGCAACTGGCCCTTAGGATCGCTCGATTCAAATCCCGTGGATTATCATTTGTGCGGTTATCTTGAATCGCAAGTGTATTCTTTCGAAATTAATGTCAGGAAGTAGCTTATTCGAATAACTAAAGGAGCATGGAGGGGAATGAATAACAATCAGGGTCTGTTTCGAAAATCAGCTTGAAATATTTTGAACAGATCATAGAAAATGTGGTTAAAGACATTTTTATGATTTTAGGCGAGTTGTTTCATGGTTCTTATACAGATTTGAGAAAATAAAATAACTTCAACAATGATATGTATTATGTTGATTGCTTTCTTGATTTTTTTTCAAAAATAATTCAATAACAGTTATTAATTCGTAAACTTGAAATAATATATCGAGAAACATTGGCTATTCTCCGGGCTCATGAATCCGTACAATGAGTGTTCAATACAATATCAAAGAACATTACAGAGTTTCTATAATTCTATGTGAATATTTGGAAATATTCCATTTTTAAATATCCAAATCATAAAAGCTTATATCATAATTCAGAAATTAAGCACAAAAATTAAAGTATGTGGTGATATTAAACATACACAGTTTGATTCAGCTTTTTGTTTTTTTTTTCGAATATGTGCGCGTATTTCGGAGAATTCGGGATGTTTTTTGAGAATCCAAAAAAAAGTTCAATTATAGAAAAGTTGCTTGGATAGGGGTAGGAGACCGAGTTTACCGAATATAAAAAAAATATACAGACTGGTCTCGACAAACCACCCTATATCTCAATTATAAAACGTATATGACCAGTTGCACCGTTTGCCTAAACATTGATTGAAAATTCAAACATTGATTACTTTAATCTCATAAAATCCCATTTTGAAGTGTTGAGTATAAAGTTGAAGGAAAAGTCTATAAAACACTTCTGTTGGAACCTTGTATATTAAATCATCTGTTTACATGTTTCGGCGTATTCGCTATTATCAAACCAAAGATTTTGAAGAAGTCTTAAGTAAAATATACGAAGTTGAGCTCTGGGTTCTTGGCAGGAACCCAAACAATGATAAATCTATCTCCGGTTGTCATTTAAGGGAAGAAGAACATAAGTTTGATATGAAAGACAACACTAAACTAATTCATCACTGCGAATTTGGCTACAAACAAGAAATTCTAGAGGAGGTAGAAATCTTTAAACATATCAGAACACAGAATACAGGACACTAAATGATATGTTAACAAACAAATTCAAAGACACATATAAAACTTTATATTGATGCTCCTCGAGGACGCCACTGCATCGTAGGGAAATTCAACACTGAGTCAACCTTGATTGGAAGAAGAAGAATCCGTCAGCATGAACGTCAGTTTTGTTTGTCATTTTATATTATTTGACTATTCACATTATGCCTTTTTGACCATTGTATTTTTGATATTCATTTAATTTCTATTTTTCTATTTGTGACTTATACACATTTTAATCAATGTGATACCATATGACTATGAAACGTTGAAAATCGTAAGTTTCAGTGAGCAATTAACCGAACTGCAGAATTATGTTCTCCACTTTTTTCAACTTCATATATTTTACTTAAGAGTATAAACTTTTTCAGAATCTTTGGTTTGATAATGGCGAATACGCCGAAACATGTAACCAGATGATTTGATATACAAGGTTCCAACAACAAAAGTGTTTTATAGACTTTTCCTTCAACTTTATTGATTACTTTCTAATTTCTGTTGGAACAACTTTTAAATGACGTTTGATGTGGCCTAATCGCCGTTTACACTAAACAGGAATATTTGGACGTTTATTTTCCCGATTAATTTCGAACAGGGTTCTGCACCAATCAAAACGTCGAAAAATAAAGTTATTACATAATCATAAACATGATTTCTCTATGGACATAACCTGTCACATGATGTATTTCTGTGTTTGGTTTTGTGAGAAAATTCAAAATTGAAATAAGAATTCAGGTTCAGATCGTTAATTATCATTTAAAGACAATGTGTAATAATAATTTTTGTAAACTTTACCACTATGAGAGCAGGAAAAAATTATACAAGAAAATTGAAATTCCTGATTCTTCTGTGCTCATCGACGAAATTTTGTACTGTTGACAAATATATATTATATATCCTGTTTAGCTAAACATCGATAATTATCAAACAGTGCAATCGGTAGAAATCATAAACATCGGTTAGTACTAAATATTGATAACGTAAACAGTGTTTATTTTTTGAACGGTGCAATTGACCCATAACCCAACCAATATGGCAGATTCACCTCGGTGCTCTCTATTTACAGTTGTCGTTTTTCTGTTTCCCAATGGAATATCATACATGAATGTTGCTCTATAAATAAAGAATTATTATTTGTGGGTTATTTACAAGAAACGCCATTCGAGTACATTATTCCTATCTTCCTGAAATTTATCGATTTCTCATTCAATAATTGTTCTTCCGCTGCAAATTCTATATTCTATTTGAATTAATATTCAAAATCGGAGAAACAGAACTTCTTCACATACACTTTCAGAAGAATGTGTACGACGAAATGTCGAGAAATACATTTTTCATTATATTTTTAGATATCATTATGTTGAATAAAAATATTCGATATAGTCAACAAATTTCAAGTTAATATGATGAAATCATCAATACACCTCAGATTTGCCAATTCCTTTTCCATATCTTGATGTTCTGGTAAACTTTTGTGATCTATTTCATTCAGGATCTTCTTAAGTGTATCTATTTCTTTTTGAGCAATTACATAATCGTTATTGATTTGTTCAATATTTTTTTGATATTTCAGCAATTGCTCATCCTAAAAAAGAATATTTTCAATTATTATCCATCATTAACTATATGCGTTCGCAACTCGTACTCGTAAATCATGGAATCATAACCTCCATAACAACAGAAAATATCCTGAACAAATGCTACCTCGTCAGACGAGTATGTATATATGAAAAATTTCAGTAAACAGCCATCAGAATCAGTCAGATAACAATGAAATTTTATGTGTATACAGAGTGCCACGGAAGTCGAAAAATATGCGATAAATGGAAACCATAAACTGAGAACATATAGCTAGACTCGTATCAGGAGATTTTAATTGTTCAGGAATTAAACCGACAGTTGATATTCGGATAATGAGTAAAATTTCTTTGTTCAATAAGTCTTAAACAAACCGATTTCAAATTTTATAGTTGCCACTCTTTTTGTCCTTCGCCATTTAACATTTTTCAAATTGACCAGGATTGAAGAAGGAAAATTTTCGACGTTTCTATTTACATTTATATCAGACCATATTCTTTATTTTTATAATCAATGCAAAGCATTTCGAGAAGAAAATCTAAAAACTTTGCTCGGAAATATACGGGGATTTGAATAAATAGTTTTTCTCCTAATTTTCCTTTCTTTAAATGGTGTAAAATATAACTATTCAGCTAATGATTACAAAATACTCTTTCATATTTTTAATGTGTTGGTTGAAATGTAAATAATTCAATCATTAAACATAAAATATTCTGTAAAAGGAAAAGTACTAGATGCCCAATATAAGCTTGATGATGAAATATGTTACGTATATAATTTATTCAAGAATTCACTCGAATATTGGCTTCATCTTAAGTAGGTGATTTAGAATGAATCAGTCTACAAAAATTTTAATTCCACATCAAAAATTAGAAAACAAAAAAGGAACAATTGAACAAGTAATTAGAAAAAAGTTGAACAAGGAGAAAAATTAAAAAAAAATCCAGATAGATATTGTTCAAAGAGGTATCCATCTACCTATTTCTCAACATTTCAAGTACGTGCATAAAAACTGTTAGAATATTACTTCATCCGAACAAATTACGAGAGAGACAACCAACATTACATCCTACCCTACACTGGTAATATTACTTCATCACGTCACCGTTGCGCTGCGCGCGAGCGTTAAGCGTGTGACAAGACCATCGAGATTATCGAGAGAAAGAACAAGAATAGATCCTCAAGGATCTAGAGCAGATGACAGAGGTCTAATCTAAAAGATAAGACTATTCGACATCGAACTTGCTCGGAGAGAGACATTCTTGAGACTATATTAAACTATTAAAACATTATCTGTGTATTAGTGAATACTCTGCTAAACCTATTAATCGAACAGGTTATAGGCTCCAGTGCACGCTTTACTGCGCAACGAGGTAAACACTTATTCTGAAAATCTGTTGTGTACACACGAGAAAAACTTCAATTGAGGTGAGTTGAATTTCAACTTAATTCTGAGGCTAGAGATATTTTATTTAGTTCAGTGAATGGAAATGATTTATTTCATATTAATTGCTGAAATAGAGAATTCCTGTTATACAGTATATACTGTATTTGGAAATAATCTGTTTACCTATTAGTCCGAGAGTCCGTGAGTGCCAGACCTTTTTTTTTAAAGCTGAAAGTTCTTCTATGTGTGTCCCTAGTACAGGTGAGAATGATCCCCACCCATAAAGCTGAGGCAGCGGTGGCTTTGGCAGGTAACAGGTAACAAAGGTTTGTGAAATTTTATCACAAATTGATCATGATAATAGAACTGATTTTTTTTATATTTGACTTTTAATAATATTAAAACTCGCGTTGCTCATTGCCAGACAGTTAGAATGGTTACAAACCTTTGCCGGACACCCCTAAACTATTATAATTTATAATTTTACTTACGTTATATTATAAAACCTGAATTTTATATATAATTTTTTGGGAGCCTATTAAACTATGTTTATAGTTTATCTATAGTAGCCGGACAGTTTCGAATGTTCTATCATCTTGCCAGTGCTAATTACACTGAATGAACGTATACGTTTTGAAAGATCACTTGTCGAGAATACGGTCCCAGACGCATTCAAATTGAGCAGTAATCGGGAGAGCAAGGAGCATATACAGTAACTGGTGCGAGTGAAACAGAGTCCTTGATCTATTGGAGTATACAAAGTTTTAGTGACTTTATCAAAGAATTAAAAAATTCTAATTTTAAAGAAGCTTTAGTTGATTTTTTTATTTTACATTGGGCTTCTGACGAAATGGCGCCGTTTATTGGCAATAAAATGATACATATAAATTTCAGAAAATGTCATTCGTTTACTGTTAATGAGGCCAACAAAGTAATGTCAAATAT
The DNA here is from genome assembly GCF_914767665.1 of Harmonia axyridis. Lineage (NCBI taxonomy): Eukaryota > Metazoa > Arthropoda > Insecta > Coleoptera > Coccinellidae > Harmonia > Harmonia axyridis. The sequence continues at coordinate 17,443,054 of NC_059505.1, forward strand.
AAATGAGGAATTGCCTTGCCCAGAGCATGACGAAGCAGACACCAAGATAGTGTATCATGCGTGTAAAATCAATCATGAAGCAAACATTGTGATTCGAACTGTTGACACCGATGTTGCTACTATAATGCTAAGTCATATGCATCGTCTTAATGATAGATCGCACGTTTGGATGCTTACAGGAGCTGGAAATAATTCAAGATATGTGGACCTTACTAAAATACACGCCAAATTAGGAGAATCTATTTGCAGAAGCATACCTGGACTACACGCTTTCACAGGATGTGATTACAATCCTGCATTTTTCAGAAAAGCAAACTCGAAACCGTTCAAATTGTTAAAAAAACATGTAGAATTTCAACAAGCATTCATGAAGTTTGGTGACAGCAATATCATCGAAAATAACAATGAACAAGTATTAATCTTCGATATAATTCAAAGTTTTATATGCTATCTATACAATATGGATAGTATCAATGATGTTGATGCTGCTAGGCTACAAATGTTTATTGATTCGTATACAGTATCCGATGTGAACGAAGCTTTTAATCGAAAAAAGTTTCAAAATTTCGATGCTAGCAGTTTAGCACCTTGCAAAAGTGAGCTATTGCAGCAATTTTTGCGAGCGAATTACATATGTATTATAGCATATGGAACAATGCTCACTTATAAAAACCAACAGCATATAAACCAGTAAATAATGTTTGGATACTGGGAAATAACCATTACTATTTTAAATGGTTTGACCGAATTATTTCAGCGAATCTCTAAAAACAGTTCCAAGTATTTGATAATTATGTTAAATTATTGTACATTCATTTGGGACTGTTTGTAATTAAATTAACTTGGTCTTTTTACTATTGCAGAAACAGAAACAGATGGAGAAGACAATATTGAAGACGATCAATCCACAGAATTTAATAATAGTGACGAGGAATATGGATATATAGACGATAACAATGAAAATGATGAAAATATTGATTCATTGGCTTTATAATTTTAATAGCATTGAAAATAATAAACTTCTTAAAAATGAAAAATGATATCAATTAAATTATTAGATTTTCGACATTATTGACATTGTATTAGAAAAAATTTACTGAGTATTATTTTAAATAATTGTTATTCAAACTGTAACAATTTACTTAATGAAATTTCTGGATTAAGGAAAAAATTAACTGTACAATTTGAAATTAATAACAGTGGATGCGCAGTGAAGAGCCGCAATAGACCAAGCGCTCTGTTTCACTCGCAGTAATTTGTATACGCTCCTTGCTCTCCCGATTACTGCTCACTTTGAATGCGTCTGGCAAGATGATAGAACCTTCGAAACTGTCTGGCTACTATGTAAACATAGTTTAATAGGCTCCCAAAAAATTATATATAAATTTAGGTTTTATAATATAACGTAAGTAAAATTATATATTATAATAGTTTAGGGGTGTCCGGCAGAGGGTTGTTACCATACTAACTGTCTGGCAATGAGCAACGCGAGTTTTGATATCATTATGAATCAAATATAAAAAAATTCAGTTTTATGATGAATTCGAGATGGAATTTTACACACCTTTGTTACCTGTTACCTGCCAAAACCATCGCTGCCTTAGCTTCATGGGTGGGGATCATTCTTACCTGTACTAGGGGCACACATAGAAGAACTTTCAGCTTTTATAAAAATCCGAAGGTCTGGCACTCACGGACTCTTGCTCTATATCTATCAGAGAAGAGAATCAGATGTTTGTATATGTAGAGATTATACAACTTTGATTCTTAATGGTTATTGACCGTTGATGCTTAGAGAAATGAGATATTTTTCTATACACATGTGTTATAGATCTAGATCATGTTCACCATCAAGAGAGTCAATGTTTGTAAATGTAGAGATTTTGTAACTTTGATTCTTAACGGTTATTGACCGTTGATGCTTAGAGAGGTGAGACATTCTACTATACACATGTTTTATAGATTAAGATGATGTTCACCATCAAGAGATTTAGATTATGCAAATGTAGAGATTTTGCAAATTCATTGTCTCAGATGTTTGTTCATCGCTCACATATGTAACTGTTGAGATCTTATATATTCATTGTTAACGAGAGATGTCACATCCACCTTTTGAGAGATTTAGGTGATGTGGATAATTTTAGAGAGTTTACATACCACACCTAGAGGATTGAAGCATGTAGATTTGAAGATTCTACATACATTGCTTGAAGCATGTAAAATTGGATATTCCACATACATAACTCAGAGATTTAGATATTTTGAGAGTATATATTCATCATGCTTGATAAAAAATTTGGGGAATTATTTATTTCACTAAACTACAAGAACTGCAGTATGGTAAGATTAGTGATAATTAATATTTCAGGGCTTCTTTCATACAATGCTTGCTGTGCTGTGTTGTTTGTTTTTAAGCTAGGGATATTATAAGATTCAAGTATTCATCCCGTACCTGTACAGGGTGGGCAAATAAGCGAGGTAAGCGGCTATATCTCAGGAACCACTCATCGTAGAGACTTGCGGTAAAAAATTTTACGACTAAAGTAAACAAAAAAAAACACTGGAAATTGTTTTGAAGTTCATACCTCTACCGCAAGGGGGCGTAATAGCTACCGTCGAGTAGAAAAATGAATTTTACTCGAAAAATTTCCATATTAAGTTGGAAAAAAAATATCATCACTGTGATCCTTGCAAAATTCTCTATCTTTTCGAATTGTCATTTCAGATTTTGCGACATCAAATAAGGGTGGGGGAAAGATAGAAATCTGACTGATTGAAATGTCTGTAACTTCAGTTTGGCTCAACATTTTTGAGCAAATTAGATCTCATTTGAGAGACAACATCTTGTTGATTAAGGAAAAAATATACTCATGATGAATTTGTTTCAGCTGCTTCCGATAGGGAGCGCTAAGTCAGAAGTTCATTGTTTTGTTCATTTTTCCCTGAAATTTCTAATGTTATGATAGGATTTTCTTAACAGAAACAAAAATTTCATTGAAATTGCATGAAAAAACCTGAAGGTCGCAAAGCGATAATTTCAGGCGTTCTGAAGTTATGGCCGAAAGAAGATATTCTTCAACTGATGCACTGCGAAAAACCAAATTGAGTCTTCAAGTTCTAACAGAAACAGAAATCCCATCAAATTTGTATGAAGAAACCAGAAGGTCGCAAAGCGATAGCTTCAGGCGTTCTGGAGTTATGGCCGAAAGAAGACACAATTTAGTTTTTCAGTGCATCAGTTGCAGAATATCTTTTTTCGTCCATAACTACAGAACCCCTGAAGCTATCGCTTTGCGACCTTTTGGTTTTTTCATACAAATTTGATGGGATTTCTGTTTCTGTTAGAACTTGAAGACTCAATTTGGTTTTTCGCATTGCATCAGTTGAAGAATATCTTCTTTCGGCCATAACTTCAGAACGCCTGAAATTATCGCTTTGCGACCTTGAGGTTTTTTTATGCAAATTCAATGAAATTTTTGTTTCTGTTAAGAAAATCCTATCATTACATTTGAAATTTCAGAGAAAAATGAACAAAACAATGAACTTGTGACTTAGCGCTCCCTATCGGAAGCAGCTGAAACAAATTCATAATGAGTATATTTTTTCCTTAATCAACAAGATGTTGTCTCTCAAATAAGATCTAATTTGCTCAAAAATGTTGAGCCAAGCTGAAGTTACAGACATTTCAATCAGTCAGATTTCTATCTTTCCCTCACCCTTATTTGATGTCGCAAAATCGAAAATGACAAATAAAAAAGATAGAGAATTTTCCAAGGTTTACAGTGATGATATTTTTTTTCCCACTTAATATGGAAATTTTTCGAGTAAAATGCATTTTTCTACTCGACGATAGCTATTACGCCCCCTAGCGGTGGAGGTATGAACTTCAAAACAATTTCCAGTGTTTTCTTTTGTTTACTTTAGTGGTAAAATTTTTTACCGCAAGTCTCTACGATGAGTGGATCCTGAGATATAGCCGCTTACCTCGCTTATTTGCCCACCCTGTACAATGGCCATACCTAACTCAACAGGTATTCATTGCAGTGCGTGATACCGCTTTTGAAGTAAGGTGTACATGTACGAGGTGGTGCTGCTTGAAAACTTGATAGTCCTGTTTCGAATTGTATCAGATTGCTGTGCGTCTGAGGCAATTCAGAAGCACGACAAAAAATTTTATATCTTATACCTGGTATTAGATGTACTAAGAGAGCATATAATGCACAAAAATCTTGAAATACATAATATAAATATTTTTGTTCCATAAATCCTGAAATTGAGATGGCAGCCAAAGGAAATCAAGGAAAACCATCGGTGGGTTATGATAGTGATTCAGATTCCATCATTTCCGTAAGTGCAGAAGATAGAGGTTTCATGCAATATTAGCAAAGGGAAAATTGTCAGAACCAATGTAAGTCCGTTTCATGCAATTAATAATTGCCATTTCATTGAGTTTAGCTGACTAGAGCAGTATCAATGAGTGATACCTAAGAGACTAGATGAAAGATGCTAAAGAAAGTTTAGAGTCATTAGACGAAACCTCATTTCGAGATATTAGAGATTTAGAGATCTGAGAGAGGAGAAATTATCGACATTAGAGTTATGAGAATGTTAGAAATTTAGAGTATTAGAAAACCCAGGTATTTAAAAATCAATTCAATTTACAGAGGTAATTGGAGTTGAGAGAAAAAATTATTAGAAAACCCAGGTATTTAAAATTAATTCATATTACAGAGCAGAATTTAAATTCGAAATCTGGATAGACAGTCTAAGATCTGAGCTTTTTGACAAATGATTTGTTGGACGTCATAGCGCCAAGTACGAGTAACCAAACTTGGTCAGAGGCAAACAAATCCAAGAGAAGTAATTGGGTACGAGACATTATCATAAACAGAATTGACGAGAATTATCACAAGGAAATTTTCAATATCAGAGACCCTGTTGAAGTAATTAGAGGTTTGAGGTTCTCCAGGAAGTGCGAGTCAAATCTGACACACACTTCAGGTAAGAGCTCGCTTGTACTCCATCAAAATGGAGAAACACGAATCGGTCGATGATTTCTGTGGAAGATTCGACTCGATAGTATAAGACTATGAAACTTGCGAGGATGTGATTGAGCTACCTCCTCAAACTTTTTCAGAGGCCAACAAATCCAAGAGAAGTAATTGAGTATGAGACATTATCATAAACAGAATTGAGGAGAATTATTAAAAGAAAATTTTCAATATCCGAGACCCTGTTGAAGTAAGTAGAGGTTTGAGGTTCTCCAGGAAGTGCAAGTCAAATGCGACACACACTTCAGGTAAGAGCCCACTTGTACTCCATTAAAATGGAGAAACACGAATCGGTCGATGATTTCTGTGAAAGATTCGACTCGATAGTATGAGAGTATGAAGCATGTGAGGTGTGATTGAGCTAACTGCTCAAAAGATAAGATCTGCACTTTATCAGGCTGTATTACCAGTCATATCCGAGTTACGAAATGCAGATCTGATCGGGAGACAGACCTCAAACCAAGATATAATTTAGACAAGATCAAGACCTCCATCTCTCGATTAGAGGGATCAGAGGCTGAGAAGAGGTCTGAAATTAAAGAGGAGACTCCGAAAGTTCAAAAAGTGCATAAACTAAAATGCTACCGTTGTAACAAAAAGAGACACTGGTCAACTGATTGCAATTTGAGGCAACAGAATAAGTGGTTCTGCTATGGTTGTGGGGCAATCAAGAACCAGAAGAAAGAGGATTGCCTTAACAATGGTGGCACGAACGAGACTAGGCCAGTTTAATCTAGAGGATAGAGTAGAGGTAGAGTGAACAAGCCCAGTTTCAACACTAAGAGACGGAGCCACGTAGACCAGATGAGAATGAGAGAGAGCAAGAGATTCAACAAAGAGTGTCGCTCCAAGGCAAGAAGGGTTGGAAGTATAGAGCATAGAGAAACTAGAACAGGTAAGCTTGATCCAACCATTAACTTCTTTGCAGATTCTGGAGCAACAGACCATATCGTGAATGATAGTCTGATTTTGAGAAACTTTGAGAGTATAAAGAGTGCTAATAAAAACGAGATAGCAGTCATTGTAATCAATGGTAAAGGTGAGTTAATCTCATATTCAGATCCTAGAGATGAGAAAACTAAGAAATTGCAAAATGTATTTGCAGCGAAAGAGATTTCTGAGAATTTACTTTCTTTACGTAAACTCGCAGACTCTGGGTTCAATATTTACTTAGAGTTTACAATAAGGTTAATAATGAAATTGCTTTAGAGAACAATTCCAAGTCCTAAGAGTTTACAATAAGGTTAATAAAGAATTTGTTTCAGAGAACAAGTCCAACTCCTAAGAGTTGACAAGGTTAAGAATGAGATCATTTTAGAGATTCAGTATGAAAAACCGAACTGGATTCTCAACTTCAAATTTATTGTTACAGAGCAACGATAAGCAAAGAAGATGAGATGAGATTGCAATCGCAGATACATTCTAATAACGAGTTATTAGGTTCGGAGGGAGAACCGGAATCTGCGATTGGGAGGGAGAAAGTGTATAATCTCATCTTTTCACCTAAAGAGAAAGTTCTACAAGTTTCAACTGACAAAACAGATTAAATAAAATCCGAGAAACAAAAGAAAATTAGGATTGCAGTCATATCAGTAGAGAGGTAATTAAGATCGACGACTTGGAATCACTCCAAAACTCAGAGAAATTATGTATCGTAAGTGCATTAGAAAATAACTCCTGTAATCCAGAAAAAATCAATGAAGCAATGTTATGACATTGTTGACTTGGACATGCTTCACTTAACTATCTGAAGAGAATGCAGTTAAACGAGAAACTTAAGAACGTCATATATGACGACTCTATTTTAGAATGTGAAGTATGTATCATATCGAAAATGGAGAAACTACCTTTTTAAGAGACGAGAATGAGAGCTGAGAAACAACTTCAGTTGACACACACTGACACGATGAGACTTATTAAACCAACATCTCATCCAGGTCAGTAAAGATTCATTAACGTCTACATAGACTACTATTCGAGACTTGCTAAAGCCTATTCATCAAAAACAAAAGATGAGTTGGCTGAAGCATTAGCAATTCTTAATATCAACAAGAAACTTGTTGGAGAAAAATGAGAAGGTGTGTTATATCGAGTACTGAGTAGAGAAAATATAGAGAACGAGTTTGCAGCTCCATATACGCCTGAACATAATTGTGTAGCGGAGAGGTTTAACTCGACGATCCAAAAGAAGGTTCGTACATACATGTTTGCTTCCAGACTACCTAAGAGTATGTAGAAGATTGCTGTTGATGCATCTATAGATGCGTACAACAGAACACACAAGTCTATCAGATATCAAACACCATTGACAAAGTTTGCACCAAATGCAAAATGCCACTTTGATCAAATTGAGAGATTTGGATGTATTTGTATGTATTATTATATATTGTAATGTTTGCATATATTAAGATTCCAAAACCCAGCTTGAAATTTGGACAATGTGCCCTGAAAGCTGTCCTAGTGGGTTATACCGCTACAGGATACTTGACGTGGCATACAAGCTCGGGAAAGCCCTTTGAATCTCAACATGTGAGATTTAACGAGAAACTTGTCTACAAAGATGTTTATAGAAATAAACAAATCGATGACACTAGAGAAAAATTAGAGACCCAGGAAAATATAATTGACTTGGATTGGATGAAAAACTCCAAAGAGCCAAAATAAAGGGACTGCCGATAAAAAGGCAAGTACCCTACTACACGAAGAGAAAATTAGAGGAAAATGGCCTTATACGATACAAGGTAATATTAGTCATACGAGGCTTTAAGGTCAAAAATATTTATGACCTTAAATAGACATGTGCACCAGTATCTAGACTGTATGTATGATTTACATGCTTGTCAATTAGATGTAAAAACCTGCCTCTTTTAAATGGCACTATAGAGGAGATCTATATGGAGATTCTTGAAGGAGTAGACATCGACAATGAGATCAAACGATCTTATGTATGTAAACTCCGGAAAGCCCTCTATGGACTGAAGATAAGTCCAAAGAGATGTAATAAGAGATTCACTGAAGAGATCAAGAAACTTGGTTCAAAGGATGATCTACATGATGATCTACTTGTTTATATACTTGGAGGAGAAATGATAAAGTGGTACTACTAGTCATATATGTAGATGATATATTGCTAGCTAGTAACTGAAAAAACTTTCTAGGTATAAATATAGAGAGAAACCGAGAGAAGAGAGGTATATAAATCGATCAATTAAATTAAACCATTAATAAATCCAACAAAAACACTTGACCAAAATAATTTTTAGATTAGAATGTTTAGATATTGCTCCAAGTGGTATCCATCTACCTACTTTTAAACATTTCAAGCACGTGCATAAAGATGTCTTTATAGAACTTAATATATTTCTGATGTTTCTAAAGCATTCACAATTCTTCAATTGATTCATTGATATTCGTGTTTTCCACTGGAAAAAATCCTTTGGTGGATTAGGGGATCGAACGCATCCAACGCAATCGTACAAAAATTGGATTTTATTTGAAATACGATTGATCAAATTTTATTGACAATATTTGAATCACCTTGTAATGATATTTCTCAAATTCGAGAGATACACGATATTCCTACATCATTCTACTACAAAAAAATTAATCGAGTCCAATCATATGATATTTATAGTGAAAATTATTCACATAATAGTGAGTGGAAATTTTCTTATTTTTTGTTTTTTTTTTCAATATTTCGAATTAGGACTAACGCAAGAATTTGAGGAGAGATTGAAAACGTAAATAATGTTAATATATAAAAACTAAAATAAAAAAAGGTTTTCTTGAAAAACATTTTATCATTTCTTGTATAACTGGAAGTGCCGTAGCTTCGAAAATATTTTAACTGAATAGGGAATCATGAATAATATATGATTCTGAAAGGTTAGAAAATAACTAACCTCTAAAACCTCTGTTTTGACAGTTATCAAAACGTATTGGGATTAGTGAGCGTAATTCGTATGGGTTTCACCTCGACTCTTTTCTGTATATAAATAAATAAATAATTCAAAGTCGCTCAGACTAATGGCGTCCGCTGACTAAACATGTTGAGCAAGCGCTCACTGATCAGATTCGTCCAACTTTCCGCTGAACGCAGCCATAACTGTGTGAACTACTCTTTTGCAACTGTTTCAATATTCAGATTATCGACTACGTCTGCGCGAAGGTAGGTCGACAGTTCTGCTGAACGCCAGCACAGCACAGCAACATGGTAACATCACAGTATAGGAACTATATATAGTTTCTATACTGTGGTAATATCTCCCCTTTTCTGGCTACGCCCGTGGAAGGGATAATGAACAGGTTTTAAACCTAATGAAAGAGGAAGAACTTTTTCTGCCTATTGTATACGCATACACGCATTGACAATATTTTGGGAATTAGCCTACAAACCTTCATTTTGATTATTGCATTCATATTGTCAATAACATTTTCTTGTTGCTCATTAGTTGAGTTGAGTTCTTGTATAGCAGTCTTGTTGCGTCTTATTGCTTTAGCAAGTTCTTCAACCAGTGCTCTGAGCTCGTCTCTTTCTCTTAAAATTATACTTTCTTTCTCCTTCATTTTGATGGAGAATTCTTTGAGCTCCTGTTCTATGCAGCTACATCTATAGAAAGAAAAACGTGGATAATAAGTACTATGATGTATGAATCAATGGAAGCATCAGAAATTATGATAAAACGAGTAAAACCAAACATTATTGGGGTGTATGACGATCAGATTACAGTGTTATCATCGAAAGCTTACTGCGAAAGACGAATTATAAATTAATAATCATTCGATGAATGATGATAAGACCTATGTATATTAATTCGGTGATCTTCAACAGGTTTCTAGGTCAGGGATTTATTCACAAAACCAACTTTCTGTAAAAAAGGCCAACTAGTTTCGACTTTATTTCAAAGTCTTCATCAGGGCTCTGAAATGGAACAACAAGAACTACAATCAAATACATTGTAATTTCGTGCATCTGTATTTGATTGTAGTTCTTGTTGTTCCATTTCTTTCTTTCTTTTTTACAGAAAGTTGGTTTTGTGAATGAATCCCTGACCTAGAAACCTGTTAGAGATCACCGAATTAATAATCATTATAAATTTTTTTTTTAATACTAAGAAGTTTTCAGCCCAAAATAATTTTATTCTAATCGAAATTAGTTCAGCAAGAACGTTGTTGAAACGTTAGAAATTCGAATTTTGTTTTTATGGTTTGAAACGTAACTTGACTTGAGGATGATTTTTGTGCGATATACTGAATAACCAGGCTCAGGAATTCAAGAGACACTCTAAACTGCACAGTTTGTCCACAAGTTTAAATGATCAGACTTGAAGGGAATGACGATTTATTGATTATAATCTGAGCTTCTATGCTATTTTCAATGATAACAATATTAGTTATTATTATTATTTTCAGGTCATCCGCAGTCATTGAGTTTCGCTGGAATTTCCTCCAGTAGGCAAGTTTCGATTGGTCATCCCATGGAATTCAATTATAAGTTGAACAGAATTTATGGAAGTAATTTTTCATTGTGAATTGAATAATTCGAATTCATGTTTGCTTTTAGAACATTATTCCATTATTGCAGACTTTTCTGTGGCGTCATGGAGACAGGTGACTTCTTTATCGAGTGCCATCCAAGGTTGAGTTGATATGCCAGTTTGCAAATGGTAATATGATTCTTGTTGTGCGTAGTCAGGAACTGATGATGTTGTATTATGAGTTGTTATTAAATTCTTAATTCTTAAATTCTGTTTTCGACTCCTCGGTATAGAACTGAACAAGAAAGTTTGTGACGGGGTCTTGATGAAGTTCCCGCTTTGACAGGATGACTGAAAGTTTACAAATCTTGTTTATAGGTCACCTGATCTCTTTTTCATCTTTCTTGAAGGACCATAGGATTTTTCTAAGTTATTGACCGATCTTGAATTGCTCTTTTATTCTATCTTCCATGGCGGCTGTTGAAGAAAAAGAGAATTTATACAGGGTGTCCCGGCTAGAATGCGACAAACGGATACCATGAATGAAGGTCATCATGGAGGACTCGTATCAAGAGGTTTCGATCACCTGAGTGCCTTAGTTTGGGATTGTTAGAGTATTACTTCATCTGAACAAATCCCGAGAGAGGCAACCAACATTACTCGCTACCTATTCTTGTTACTTCATCTCACGACCGTAGCGCTGCTAGCGCTCAAGCGAGTTACGAGGCCATCGAGAGGAAGAACAAGAAAGACCTTCAATGATCGAGAGCAAATGTCAGCGATATAACCTGAGTTAGCAAGTCCTTTCAAAACTTCCCTTCTGAACAGAGCTTGCTTAGAGACTAGCTAGAGTGTTTAATAATAAACGATTAATATCAACAACTGTGTATTAGTATCTTATATACCTTAAATATATTCCAATAGGTTATAGGCTCAGTGCACGCTTTAAACTGCGCAACGAGGTAAACAACTGTTCTGTACACACGAGAAAAATATTGAGGTGAGTTGAATTTCAACAAAATTACAATACTAGATATTTTATTTAGTTCAGTGAATGGAAATGAATTATTTCACATTCATTCCTGAAATAGAGAATTCCTGTTATACAGTATATATTGTATTTGGAAATAATGTGTTTACCTTTCTATTAGAGAAATGAGATATTTTACTATACACATGATTTATAGATTTAGATTCAGAGGTTGAAATTTAGTTTTACTGTAGTGATTTTGCTAACATACTGTCTGTTTTAGATTTGAAGATTCTACATACAGCACCTAGAGGTTTGGTAATGTAAAATTGGATGTTTCACATTCCACATAAATAAGCCAGAGATGTAGATATTTTGAAAGTATATATATTCATAATGCCTGATAAAATTTTGGGGAACTATTTATTTCACTAAACTACAAAAACTGCAGTATGGTAAGATTAGTGATAATCAATATTTCAGGGCTTCTTTCATACAATGCTTGCTGTGCTGTGTTGTTTGTTTGTAAGCTAGGGTTATTATAGAATTCAAGTATTCACCCCGTATCTGTACAATGGCCATACCTAACTCAACAGGTATTCATTGCAGTGCGTGATACCGCTTTTTGTAGTAAGGTGTATATATATGAGGTGGTGATATTTTGAAAACTTCATAGCCTGTTTCGAATTGTATTAGATTGCTGTGCGTCTGAGACAATTCAGAAGCACGAAACATAATTTTATATCCTATACCTGGTAGTAGAAAATATTAGATGTACTAAGAGAGCATATAATTCACAAAAATTGCTTGAAATACATGATATAAATATTTTTGTTTCATAAAACCTGAAATAGATGGCAGCCAAAGAAAATCAAGGAAACCCATTGGTGGAGTATGATAGTGATTCAGATTCCAGCACTTCCATAAGTGCAGAACACAGAGGGTTCATACATAACGAGGAAAGAGAGAATTGGCAGAACCAACGTAAGTTTCTTCTGAGATTAATAGTTGCCATTTACTTGATTTTACTTGATTAGAGCAGTATCAATGAGTGATACTTAAGAGACTAAATGAAATATTTTAGAGAATTGACCCCTTTTGAGATATTAGAGATTTGAGAGAGGAGAAATTGTCGACAATAGAGAGAGTAGAGTTATGAGAATATAAGAGTATTAGAAAACCCAGGTATATAAAAATTAATTCATGTTACAGAGGTAACTAGTATTATGAGAATAATTTTTATTAAATTTTAGAGATTTAGAGTTGTGAGAATATTTTTTTAGAGGTTAATTTTAGAGATGTAGAGTGTGAGAGAACCCAGGTTTATAAAACAAATCCATGTTACAGAGGGATCCGAAAATGTAGGACAAAACAATGAAATTAACCTAGTAGAAAATATAACAATTCAAGATGCTGGAGAACGGCTGAGATTGTTAGAGAATAGGACTGAAGAGGTGGCCAAGAGGAATAAAGTGATGGCTGATCAATTACTAGAGTCCTCCATTATATTGAAGGAAGTGATGAACAGTGCTAGACAAATGGTACAGGCTCTAACACAGCTATCACAAAACAATCTGGAAGCAGAGAAAACCCGTCTCAAAATTATCGAAGAAAAGAACAGGAACCTTGTTCAAGCGGAAGCTCAAGCCCCAAAAAGAAAAACCACGGAAGACAATGGGACCGCGGCAAAAAGGGCAAAAACTTCTGTGGACAACAGCTCAAACCAGGAAGAAGGATCGAGAGACTTGTCGGAGCAAGAGCTGCTTAGCTACAAGATGAGTATTAAGAGGGAATATAAGCTCAAGAAAAATGCAAATTTTGAGATCTGGATCGACAGTCTGAGATCCGAGCTTTTGACAAATGATTTGTTGGATGTCATAGAGCCAAGTTCGAGTGACCACACTTGGTCAGAGGCAAACAAATCCAAAAGAAGCAATTGGGTACGAGATATAATCATCAACAGGATTGACGAGAACTACCATAAGAAAATTCTCAATATCCGAGATCCTGTTGAGATAATCAGAATTTTGAGGTCCTCCAGGAAGTGCGAATCAAATGTGACGCACACTTCAGTCAGATCTCGCTTGTACTCCATCAAAATGGAGAGACACGAAACAGTAGATGATTTCTGTGAAAGATTTGACTCAATAGTGAGAGAATATGAAGCGTGTGAGGATGTGATCGAGCTCACCGCCCAAGAGATGAGATCTGCTTTTTACCAGGCTGTATCACCAGTCACACCCGAACTAAGAAATGCAGATCTGATCCGGAGACAGACCTCAAATCAAGAAATGACCCTAGATGAGATCAAGACTTTCATCTCTCGATTAGAGGCTGAGAAAAGGTCTGAGATTAAAGAGGAGATCCCAACAATTCAACGGGTACAAAAATTGAAATGCTTCCGCTGCAACGAAGAGGGACACTGGTACTGCTTCGGCTGTGGGGAAATCAAGAGCCATAAGAAGGAGGATTGCCCTAACAACAGTAATACGAACAAGACTAGGCCTGTTAAATTCAGAGGATCGAGTGGAGGCAGGTTAATCAAGTCGAGCTTCAACACGAAGACGAGGACTACGAGACAGGGCCACATAGGCCAGAGGAGAATGAGAGGAAACGGAAGACTCGTCAAAGATGTTCATGTCAAGGCAAGAAGGGTTGGAAGTATAGAGTCGAGAGAACCCAAAAACAAAACAGGTAAGCTCAGTCGAACCATTACCTTCATTGCAGATTCTGGAGCAACACACCATATCGTAAATGATAGTCTGATTTTGAGAAATTTTGAGAGATGTCAAAATACGAGTATAAAGAGTGCTAATAAAAAGGAGATAGCAGATATTGTAATCGATGGTAAAGGTGAGTTAATCTTGGATTCAGATTTTAGAGGTGAGAAAACGATGAAATTGCAAAATGTATTTGCAGCCAAAGATGTTTCTGAGAATTTGCTTTCCTTACGTAAACTTGCAGACTCTGGGTTCAAGATTTACCTAGATAACAAAGTTCTAAGAGTTTACAACAAGGTTAATAATGAGATTGTTTTAGAGGGACAGTATGAAAAACCGAACTGGATTCTAAACTTCAAAGTGAGAAAGCAGACTTCCGATGAAACTGAAACTGAAAATCAGTACGAAGTTTATTGTTGCAGAGCAACGATAAGCGAAGAAGATGAGATGAGCTTGCAATCGCAGACACATTCCAATAACCAGTTATTAGGTTCGGAGGGAGAACCGGAATCTGCGATTGGGAGGGAGAAAGAGAATAATCTCATCTCTTCACCTAAAAAGAAAGTTCTACAAGTGTCAACTGACGAAACAGACGAAATGAAATCTGAGCAACAAGAGAAAAATTGGGACTGCAGTCATATCAGTAGAAATGTAATTAAGATCGATGACTTGGAATCACTGCAAAACTTAGAGGAATTATGTATCGTAAGTCCATTAGACAATAACTCATATAATTCAGGAAAAATTAACGAAGCAATGTTATGGCATTGTAGACTTGGACATGCTTCACTTAACTATCTTAAGAAAATGCAGAAGTTAAATGACAAACTTAAGAAAGTCATATTTGACGAATCTATTTTAGAATGTGAAGTATGTATTATGTCAAAAATGGAGAAACTACCGTTTAAAGAAACTAGAATGAGAGCTGAGAGACAACTCCAGCTGATACACACTGACACGATGGGACCTATCAAACCACCATCTCATCCAGGTCAGAAAAGATACATTAACGTCTACATAGATGATTATTCGAGACTTGCTAAAGCCTACTCATTAAAAACAAAGGACGAGTCGGCTGAAGCATTAGAAAAATTCCTAATATCAACAAGAAACTTTTTGGGGAAAAATGAGAAGGTGTGTTACATCAGGTCAGATCAAGGAACAGAATTTACCGGAAAGAAATTCCTAGAAGTACTAAGTAGAGAAAATATAGAGAACGAGTTTGCAGCACCATATACGCCTGAACACAACGGAGTAGCAGAAAGGTTTAACTCTACAATCCAAAAGAAGGTTCGTGCATACATGTTTGATTCCGGACTACCTAAGAGTATGTGGGAGCTTGCTGTTGATGCATCTATACATGCGTACAACAGAACACCACACAAGTCTATCGGATATGAAACACCATTGACAAAGTTTGTACCAAATGCAAAATGCCACTTTGATCAAATCAAGAGATTTGGATGTATTGCATACGTAAAAATTCCAAAACCCAGCTTGAAATTTGGAGAACGTGCCCTGAAAGCTGTCTTAGTGGGCTACACCGCTACAGGATACTTGATGTGGCATCCAAGCTCCGGAAAGTTCTTCGAATCTCGACATGTGAGATGTAACGAGAAACTTGTCTACAAAGATACTCGAAGACACAAGAGCAAAATTAGAGACCCAGGAAAATATAATAGACTGGGATTGGATGAAAAACATTGAAGAGACCAATGAGGAACAACAAGAGGTAGAGCTGGCTGAACCGAGGAAACGAGGCAGGCCTAGAAAAGAAACTGAATCAAATATTCCAAAACTTGGAGATACAGTTAACACCTCGAAACCATATACGAGGAGTCAAAATAAGGGAAATGCCGATGAAAAGGCAAGGAATCTGGTACACTTAGAGAAAACCGTAGAGGATGTAAGCTATGCGAGGTTTCTTAATTACTCTGAGAATAATATTTTAGAGAAATATGAGAAAACCGATAGAGAAGAAGAAATGAGGCTTTATCTCATTTCTTCATTATATAAAGAACCAATAAAATTTGAGGAAGCTATAAATTCTAAAGAAGGCCACTTATGGAAGAAAGCTATAAAAGAAGAAATTGATTCCATGATACAAAACAAGGTTTGGATTTTGGTAGATAAAAGGAATCTTCAAATATCTGGAAAACGGGCAAACATTATAGACTCGAAATGGGTATTTAAGAGAAAATTAGAGGCAAACGGCCTTACACGATATAAGGCAAGATTAGTCATACGAGGCTTCAAGGACAAAAATATTTATGACCTTAAAGAGACGTATGCACCAGTATCAAGACTTCCTGTAATTAGAGCTACATTCGCAATAATAAATAAGTATGACTTACATGCTTGTCAATTAGATGTAAAAACTGCTTTTCTAAATGGCACTATAGAGGAGGAAATTTATATGGAGATTCCAGATGGAGTAGACATCGACAATGAGATCAAACGATCTCATGTATGTAAACTCCAGAAAGCTCTCTATGGACTAAAGATAAGTCCAAAGCGATGGAATAAGAGATTCACCGAAGAAATCAAGAAACTAGGTTTGGAGAATGATTTACATGAGCCCTGCTTATATACTTGGAGGAGAAATGGTAAAATGGCAGTACTAGTCATATATGTAGATGATATACTGCTAGCCAGTAATGACATAGAAAAACTGCAAGAAATAAAAGACCATTTGCGAGCAGCATTTGAAATGAAGGATCTGGGAGAAGCTAAAAACTTTCTAGGTATAAATATAAAAAGAAACCGAGAAGATAGATATATAAAAATTGATCAATCAAATTATACTTTGAATATATTAGAGAGATTTAATATGAATGATTGCAATGCTCAAAATACTCCTATGGTAACCAGACAGGTAGAAAACAGGATTAAGAAAAATCAATCAGCAAATCAACAAGATGACTCAGATGAACAAGAGATGAAGAGAGTTCCTTATAGAGAAGCGATTGGTAGCCTAATGTATCTCTCAAATGGTACACGGCCAGATATAACATTTGCCGTTAACTATTTAGCGAGAAAACAACTAAAGCCCACCGAAGCTGATTGGAAAGATGTAAAGAGGATCTTCAGGTATTTGAAAGGTACTGTGAATTTGGGCCTTAAATTCAAACTCAAACTGAAGGCTTAGAAGCATTTACCGATGCAAGCTTTAGGGACCATACTGACTCTTCATCAACTGGAGGGTATGTTATTACATTGTTTGGAGATGTAATAGCTTGGAGAAGCCATAAACAAACATATGTCACATTGTCCACCTGTCAAGCCGAATACCTAGCTATGAGTGATGCGTGTCAAGAATTAATATCTCTCGATAAGGCACTTAGATTTGTGGTAGGAAAAACTATGTTTCCTATAACAGTCTGGTGTGATAACAAATCCGCTGGAGACTGCACCAAGAAAGATGGTAGCCACAAACTAAAAGTATTTGATGATCATTTAGAGGTAATAAATGACGACCTACTACATAGAGAGAAATCTGGACTTAGAAGACACATGGCTGAAACACATGGTGATTTCATAAAACAATGTGTTGAAGAAAAGAAAATCACAGTGAGATGGATTCCAACCAAGGAGAATGTGGCTGACATAATGACAAAACCTTTACCATCAGACGGTCATAAGAGATTGACTCAAAAACTTATGACTTAATTGAATTTTTGTTTTCAGAATATTTCTAGAGTATAAGCTTATTGAATTCTGTTTACAGATTAATCTTAGAGTGGATAATGCTGGTTGTAGTTCGATGAAGGGAGGGAGTGTTAGAGTATTACTTCATCTGAACAAATCCCGAGAGAGGCAACCAACATTACTCGCTACCTATTCTTGTTACTTCATCTCACGACCGTAGCGCTGCTAGCGCTCAAGCGAGTTACGAGGCCATCGAGAGGAAGAACAAGAAAGACCTTCAATGATCGAGAGCAAATGTCAGCGATATAACCTGAGTTAGCAAGTCCTTTCAAAACTTCCCTTCTGAACAGAGCTTGCTTAGAGACTAGCTAGAGTGTTTAATAATAAACGATTAATATCAACAACTGTGTATTAGTATCTTATATACCTTAAATATATTCCAATAGGGATATACAGGGTGATGTTCATCTCATGAGTGAAATTTCACAGTTCAATAACTTTTGAACTAATCGACCGAATAATTTCAAATTTTGAAGTTTTGTCACCCATTACTAGCGCCTTTCCTCAATATTTCTGAAATCGAGTAAATCAGATCCAGACTAAGAACATTTTAGACTTTTCCTATTTTCGTGAATATTGGATCACGTGAACATTATGATTTTTAATAATAATTCATTATTATTATTATTGTTCGTTTTCGTAATCATAAAGAATTAATTCATGATAAAAATTCTAAATCTCTGTTTGGCTCGGTCATTCAGGGTGATCAATAAAAATTTCCCTGAGAGTGATTTTTTTTAGTTCCATAACTTTTCAATTAATCCACTGAATAATTTCAATTTTTGAAGTCTTTTCAGCCTTTGGTATCCCCTTCCTTCACAATTTCTGAAATCGAATAAATCAGATTCGGACTAGGAAAATTTTCGCCTTTTTCTATTTTCGTGAATATTGGATCACCCTGTACGTTGATATCATGATTTTTCTTGTTTTCTTAATCACAAAGATTCAATTCTGTAGCTGTGATCAGCACTATCAATAAACATTCCCTCATGAAAGAAATTTCGTAGTTCAAGAAATCTTGAATTTATCGGTAAATTATTTCGAGAACCACAGTTTTTTTACACTTCATGAATGCTTTCCCTGTATTTTGCTCAAATTATTCAAGAAAACTTCTAATCAACAAACTGAATGAAGAACAAAACAAAAACAGCAACTGAATTGAATAACTTGAACTTGAAAACAATGAATCAAACAAAAAATAAATAAAATATTTTCAGTTGAGCAGGAAATCCTCAAATTAGTATTTCTCCATTTCAACACAATTTTGAGCACGTTGACATAGTGTCACAGCTTTAATAATATATCTAAAACATCAATAATTCTTTGTAGCAAATGCTCCCTTGTTAGTCTGTAGACCTCATCATAATGAATAATCCAAGGGTGTCAGATAAAGGGATCGAGAAGGCGAAGCCACATTTCCACCTCTGCCAATCCATTTGTTCTCAACAGACAAATATTCACGCACTTTTTTTGATTAGTGCGCATTAGATCCATCATGTTGCAACTACAACGTTTCCATTGAAATGTTTTTTAACAAACAAAATTATGTTTCTGAAAATTTTCATAAATTCTCCTACAACGATTGTTGTATACACCGCACTATATACTTATAGAGAATCTAACTTGGGACTTTTTATGTATCACTGATTTTGGATTATCATGAGTCCATACGTGAAAATAATTGTTTATTCCATTAGTAGTGAATAGCGAACTGCAAAATTCGAAATAATTTTTCCGACAAGTTCAAGATTTATTGAACTATGAAATTTCACTCATACGAGAATGTTTATTGATCACCCTGTATGACGTGCTGAGCAGAAGATTTAGAATTTTCACAATGAATTGAATTTTTGTGGTTACGAGAACGAAAAAAATCCTATTGTTTACGTACAGGGTGATCCAATATTTATGTCTTAAATTTTCCTGGTTCGGATCTGATTTATTCGATTACAGAAATTGTGAAGGAAGGCGATAGTAAAAGATGACCAAACTTCAAAATTGAAATTATGCAGTGAATTAATTGAAGAATTATTGAAATAAAAAAATTTCTCTAAAGGAAATGTTTATTGAACACCCTGTATGACCGTGCCAAACAGAGATTCAGAATTTTTATTATCAATTATTTCTTTGTGGTTACGAAAACGAAAAAAAATGAGGATATTCACGTACAGGGTGACCAATATCCACGAAAATAGGAAAAGTCTGAAATTTTCCTAGTCCGGATCTGATTTACTCGATCTTAGAAATATTGAAGGGAGGCGATAGTAAAGGGTGACATGACTTCAAAATTTGAAATTATTCGTCCGAATAGTTAAGGTGTTATTGATCTGTGAAATTTCACCCATAAAATGAACATCACCCTGTATATCGCAAACGAAGGCACTCAGGCGATTGAAACTTGAAACTTCTTGATACGAGTCCTCTACAATGACCTCAATTCACGGTACTATCCGTTTGTCGCATTCTTCCCGGGACACCATGCATACAGGGTGTTTCATCATAAACTGGACAATCTTATATGGCGTGTAGGAGACCCATTTTTGCTTTATCACATATAACTCGTTTTCGAAGCATAAGCGAGAGACAGGGTGTGCAACATTTTTCTGAGCAATAATCTATTGAGTGTGGTCAGTTATGTATAACCTTTGAAGTTACAATTCTAGGTCAAATAGTAGTATTTTCGAGTGCTCAATTCAGAAAAGGTAAAGAACCTTGAAAAAAAAATCAAAATGGCGGAAGACCTGCAACGTTTTCAATTTTTTTCCTTGGTGGTCAAATTGAACTAAAATTTTTTTTTACATGTCTACAGCGAAACAAAAATTTCAAGAAATTTCACCCGGAATTGATAAAATTTCACACAATCCTACTTTTTTTTATACCTAACATGAATATGAAAACAGAATCCAAAAATTTCAAACGGTTCCTCCAAAACCACGATCCAAATTTCTCCTTCGGTCCTCTAACATAATTGAAAAAACAAATGGTTCGGCTATGAGGGGCAAAATTTTGAAATTGCCTTGTCGAAACATTCTAGATGGTAGTATAAAATTATCAAAAACCAAAAAAAAATTGCTTTAATTCAATGAATCTCTATGGGGGAGTCGAACTATCGAGTTATTTCCCAGAATGTAAATTTGAACTGATGCAACAATATTAATTTTCGTTACCAACAATTCAGAGAATTTGACATTGTATCCACATTTGAATATTTTTTTGCAATTCTTCTGCTGATGTGCTGTTAATTCTCAGGTTTCTGAAATATAATTATTTTTGAAAATTTCTAGAATAATAAAATACCATTAATATCTGGAAAATTATTGAAGTACTCAACAGCTGCAAATTTCCCTCAATTTCCTACCTGAAGAATTCACTTCAAATTTAAATTCGTTCCAAGGAACTTGCAAAATAGTATTCGGTGAAATGCGATTACACTGTCAAATTCTGTGCTTGGTTACGAAAATTAATATTATTGCATCAGTTCAAATTTACATTCTGGGTAATAACTCGAGAGGTCGAGAGTTCGACTCCCCCACAGAGATTCATTGAAATTACAGCGAAATTTTTTTTTCGCATTTTGATAATTTTATACTACCATCTAGAATGTTTTGACAATGCAATTTCAAAGTTTTGCCCATCATAGCCCAACCAGTTGTTTTTTTCAATTATGTTAGAGGACCGAAGGAGAAATTTGGATGGCCGTTATTAAGGAACCATTGGATATTTTTCGATTCTGTTTTCATATTCGTGTTAGGTATAAAAAAAGTATAATCGTGAGAAATTTCATTGATTTCGGGTGAAATTTTTTGAAATTTTTGTTTCGCTGTAGATATGTAAAAAAAAATTTTTTTCGGATTTTGAAAAAAATTATTCATTATTATTTGAAAGTTCCAATAGACTCTTGATGTTCCTCGGCATTTTTGATCATATGTTGCTCTAGAAGTTTCTTCTCGGACGCTAGATGTGGTGGCACTAGAATGTTTCGTTACTGGTTTCTTGCCAGTAGACTCGTGATGTTCTCTGGGATTTTTGCGATAGGGTTCTGGAAGTTTTTCACGGGCGCTGGTTGTGTGAAATATATAAGGGTCTTAAATCCTTAATCTCTTTCGCTCGAAGGAACAAACAATGTTGTTTTTATGGTTAAAAACAACAATTTTCTCCATTCAGCGAATTTTGGTTGGTCATCCCATCAAATAAGCTTCTAAATTGAACGAGATTATTCGAAGAAATTTTCCGATTTGGATGGAATGTTGGAATTTCAAACACACAAAAAGTCAATTCCGTTTTAAAGATCTTTCAAATGGTGGGCCTCCCGATCGATCCACTGCTGAAGCCGATTACTAAAGCCTATCAACTGGCATTAGTTTCTTGTTGAACGTTTTCCCTCGGAGTTTCAAAGGCTCAAAGTTTATTGAGGAACAGCTTATCACTTCACTACATAATTCCATCTTCGGGTATGGTTTGCAAAATTTGACCAATTAGCCGCTTGTTTTATTTAGTTAAGTAACTCATCTTGAGAATATAAAACAGACCTTCCCCACAGCTTTCCTGTTTCAGGCGTTCATCGCGAGGCCAGTTGCATTTTCTGGTCAGGATCAAAACGATAGGTTGGAATAACCGCATGTTTGAGTATCAATGAAATAAAAAATGTATAAACAGATTTAAAATGAACGAATTTTTTGGATTTGATTCCCACCAAATTTTTCCAAAATCTAATCATAATTAACACCAGGCGCTATTTTTAGTTTCAATCGACAAAACTGATGCCGCAGATAGTCTCTCACCGTGTTTCTTAAGTACATAATTCTTAATCAAAATTTACTTTGAAAAACTTTTCTCATTAGCGGCTGCGCTAATGGAACTGTGAGCATGATTCTGATTGATATGTAAACATTTACATATAGGTAGGTATTAAAAATTATTTTTCAAGATGTACTGGATGAGTAGCCTTTTGGAATATATCTCAAATAATTGACATCACTAATGCGACCAGATCGTTCACAATAATCACTGAGAGACCACCTTCGATATAGACCATGATAGCATTTATAATTGTGTTGAGAATTCTATACCTTCTGCATTTCAACAGATTATATAGATTCATAATCTGTATTCATAACAAACGTTTTCGAGCGCTCGTCTCCGAACAGATTGGTCTATCATTTCGTCACAATGTCTATGGTTTTCGAGTTTTGAACCATGAATGATTTCAAACAAAAAGGTTTAACTAGCTAACTGAGAATCTGTTCTTAGATTCGATTCTGTTCGTTTGTCCGTAAACACTGCCAAACGATGAAAGTAAGAAGAAGAAGATTCACATCTCGAATTTCGCAGTTGAGTATAATAATGAGCACAATTTGACATGTCGTTCTGTAATAATGGCCGTTCGAATTTTTTTTTTGTTTATTTCAAAACTTCATATTCGATCGAGACAAATTTGAATGAAGTTTGAAAATATCATGTTTATCTCTAAACCAGAACGGTATCTCTATTTGTGTAGGACGTAGGTAATTCACATTTGGCATGATAATCATTCAAATCAAGTATATTCGTTACAATGAATTTTAATAATCATTTTCACTTGAAGAAAGTACTTCTTCAATCCTAAAATTTGAGTATTTAAGACAAATATTAAATCATTCGAATGATGTGCAAAATGGAAAACATCCATTATTCAGAGATTAACTGGTCCAAATTTTCAATGACCATACGGTCAAACCACCTCACGTCATTACTTTCCTAACCATTTCGATAAATTTTCTATGATTCTGGCGCAGCTATTAATAAGAAATTTTATTATGAATTTTGTTGAGAGATGAAAATGCTTATAGAAAAAATTTCTCCCTTTCGTCACACAAACAACATATATTCCAGAAATCATTTCTTCAACTATCATGGTTCAAATTTTGTATCAGAATATTTCAGCCGAAAGATCATCGCTGTCTGACCCAAACAGTCGAGTAAGCAGCGAGTCTACAGCAGATTTCACTTCAGTGCTTTCCTCATATTTTTCGTTACTCGTTGAATGTTCTGTTTTTTTAAATATTATTCCTTACTTTTCTATAATAAGGTTTACGCTATCCACATAACTCGCAGCCTGCAATGGTTCTTCTAAATATAGACGCCAAATCTGAACCCCATCGAATTTGAAATCATGGAAATATTCAGTATTTATTTTCCAATCAACAAGTCGAAACTCGTTTCAGACAATTCCCGCCACAAAATTCGAAAATTCCAGACATTTTGACGATATCATAGCAATCAGTTCGAAAAATGAAAAAGCCCATCAACCTGCGGAAAAAAATCATCGAGGTCAACACCTTTTGGTCCTGAGCTTTACATGTGGGTTTGAAAATGCAATATAAGACAGCGGTCTAATAATATGAGAGGAACAACAGAATAGCCCCCTGGAGAAACACTTCTGGTCTTGTTCGGGCAAAGAAATTTATGCTGCTTCCACCAACCTATAACAAGAAGCTCTTGAAGTTGACACGCTGAACTTCGGGCAATGGTGGGATTGCTAAAAGGACTTTGTCGGTTTGTACCGCATGTGTAAGTCAGCAGATGAGATTTGTAGGCTTTGTGGAAAAGAGGTAAAAACAGCCGAACAGTGCAAATGTTTGGGGTTAGCCTAAGAACTACTCATATGGAAAAGTCAGTCATGGATACCCAACCATACGTAACAGCTAAGGCCTAAGGCTTCGTTAGCAGTATCGACTGCTTTATTTGTATTTATGACTAGGTAGGGTAAGAACAAAAAATCAGTTTGGTCGCAATTCCCGAAAGGTCGTAACGACACCGATTCAATAATAATAATAAAGACGGACAACTATGAACCCATTCATTTCCCCTCTGACGCTCCTGCTATGACAAAAATTTGTACGGTGTATGAAGATGTACATTTTTTATCTTCTTTCTCTTCACGAAGCATATAAGTAGAGGGCAGCAATGTACGAAAAGTTACCAAAATTTTTTTCACTAGCAAATTGAAAATATTGTCATTTCACAATTTAGATTATTGTTCGAAGAATCGGTGGTTGTAAGAGAAAAATCTATAATTTTTGAACTGAGCAGTCACGTGGTGGTATTCCCTGTTGACAATTCGAGTCGATTTCGTTAACACTTTTAGCTTTTTATTATCGTTTCTCCAATTTTTATTTCATGTTATAACTGAAGACAACTTCGTTAAAATATTCATTGCCAAAAATCGAACTAATTTAGCTGGCTTTAGAGAAAAATTGAACATATTATGAAATAAATGAATATCATTGTGAATGCATATGTTTTGAAGTAATTATATCTCATTCAAATTAATTTGAAGATCAATTGATAATTATAATGTGCAGAGGTTCATCAATTTATATTCCAGTTCTGTTCCTTTCCGTTTCGTTGATATATCGCCTCATCATTATCGGTTAAGGCTCGTTGCATGATTCAACAGTAAAGTGCGGACCTCGGTTAGTAAAGTAACTAAGTACGAGTTTTACTGAAATATTACCTACTTGATTTCATCGAACTGTTCGTATTCACGAAATTTTCTTACTAGGGCTTCATATTGGTATAATAGTTTATTGTACTTCAAATCCAGTTCAAATGTTTCATTTCTAACTTCTGATCTGAGATTCACAAGATCATCTCCTTGACTATGTAAACTTTCAGATATAACAGTGACTTCCTGAATTAATTTGGCCCCACTTCGTGCAGTTTGCATTATTAGGCTATGACAATGGTTTTTATGTTTATCAAATTGTGAAGAGTATTTCCTGTCAATTCCTTCTCGTGTCTCACTAAGTTCCTGAAAATTAATGAAATAATGAATAAGAGAAATAATGTAATTAATAACTATGAAACTGACTGTGTTATTATTTCTACACGTCAAAAAACCCAAAAATGAATTAATCTAATAATTATAATAAATAATTATACATATTTATTTGAACATGACGAAATATGAGGTAACTTTGAGATCAAAAATTTACATGGTATGGTAAGGATCTTATAAATTATTCAATTATATATACAATAAGGTACAGTTTCCAAATCTTTGATGATGCTTTCCTCGTTACCAACTTTTTGCCCCCCCCCCCCAGAATCCGTGGGACAGACTGATATAGAATCAGTGCGAGATTTTGAGCGTTTTGCTCTACTCGCCTGGGGTACTGAAGTTTTAATCATTGGGATTTTATCATAATAGGAGGTGAATTAGCCATAATTCGCCGCGTTGGCCAAACGAGTTGGCGAATGGATTTACGTGGATATCGGAAGGAAATTTATGGGAATAAACAAGGATTTAGGATAGGACAATGGTTTCCCCTGTATGGTACTAGGGGATGAACCACGGCTCGCGTAGGCAGGGTCGCATCCCTGAGATAGGTCTGTCACCCATCGGGGTCATAGATGAGTACCTACCCGCTACCTACCTTAAAGAAAACAAAAAACAACCGATCACCAGGTGAAGACAATATAATGTCGGATGCAATCAAAATAGGTGGCCAGAGTTTACTTGAAAAATTAAGATATCTCTTTAACCTCTGCCTCTTCAATAGCTCGATCCCCAAGAGATGGCATGATCCCATCTTCATATTACTCCATAAAAAGGGTGACACAGCCGATTTAGAGAATTACCAGCCAATAAGTCTACTCAGTCACCTTTATAAGCTCTTCACTAGAATTATAACCACTCGGCTAGAAAACAAAATTGACCTCTACAACCTGTAGAACAAGCGGGTTTTCGCCGCGGATTCGGAACAAATGATCACCTCCAAAGTATAAAAACACTCATTGAAAAAACAAATGAATATAAAAGACCCTTGGTATTGGCGTTCATCGACTTCCACAAGGCTTTTGATACAGTTGAACTGAAGGCAGTTATGCAGGCACTTCAAGAATGTAGAGTCGATTTTCGATACTCCAAACTTATTAACAACATATATAAAAATGCTTTAATGACGGTAAAGTTGTTTGAGAACACTGACCGCATACCCATTGGACGTGGGGTGAGACAAGGCGACACAATGTCCCCAAAATTGTTCATAACAGTCCTCGAGAGAGCATTCAAACAGATGAATTGGGATAAAAAAGTATTGACGGAAGATACCTTAATCCTAACTTACGCTTTGCAGATGATATCGTACTTATTTCTGATAATCTCGGGGAAATAAAAGAAATGATATCTGACTTGATGAAGGCATGCGAGGGAATTGGGCTAAAAATTAATATGAGTAAGTCAAAATTCATGACAAATCTAGTTCCCAGTTTTAACATCGACATCGATGGTTGTGAGGTTGAAAGAGTCGAAGCCTATATATATCTTGGCCACGAAGCTCGTATTTCGAGAGATAATCAGACAACTGAACTGAATAGAAGACTATCTCTCGCATGGGCGGCCTATGGAAGACTAAAGGATATTTTCAAGGGTAATATTCCTATCCACCTCAAAAGAAAGGCGTTTAATAAGTGCGTGCTTCCGGTTTTAACATATGGTGCCGAAACCCTAACATTGACAACTGCAACTGCCAGAAAACTTAAAGTGGTGAAAGAAGGATGGAAAGATCTATGCTGGGTGTAACTCTGAGAGATCACATAAGAAAGGAAGACCTACGAAGGAGAACTGGCGTAGAAGATGTTGTCACCGTTGTGGCCAAACTTAAATGGAGCTGGGCAGGTCATGTCGCACGGATGAGACGGGAACAGTGGACAAAGCGATTGGTGGAGTGGAGACCACGATCAGACAAAAGAAGTAGAGGAAGACCGCCTACACGATGGACGGACGACATAAAAAGAATGTCTTATAACTGGATTCGGACAGCACAGGACAGAAGCGAGTGGAATAAAATGGGAGAGACCTATGTCCAACAATGGACGCAAAGGGTTGTATGATGATGATGATGATGATATACAATAAGTATAAAAAAACATTTGGTTGTTTAAGACTATACATAGAGAAAACATATAATCAAACAAATACCTAGTTAGTAATAAATTCAATATAATATAAAATCACTCAACCTGTATATTGTTTTCTCTAAAAGCGACTTTCTCATTCTCTTGCAAAAAACGGTCAAATATAAGTTCTTGAGAGATTTTGAAAGTTCATTGTGTTTAATTTGAGACATGTGTGGTTTGGGTCGAGTTGGCTCCTCCCTATTCTAGCTGCTGGTATTTTTCCAATGCTTGTTGTTATCATGGAAGTCTGAGTTTTCATTAAGAATGGGGTTGAGCTTATCATCAAAGAATATTATTGAGGTTTTCTTTAATGTTACTGACAATAAGTGAAAGTTTTTGCAGTTCTTGTTTTTCAATCTTTTTGCCATATTGAAGTTCCGTACATAATTTCAAGAAATTTGAGTACTATTTCCCAAAAGAATGAGTGGACACAAAATGAATTACTTTGTAATATATCAGTTCATTCTCATCGAAAGTAATTCATGCTTCAATATTTCTGAAGCCATCGATATGAAAATGAATTGAAAGAATATTATGACATTGTATTCAACGAATAATAAATGAGTTAGATACCAGTTGTGATCAAATGTATTTTATGTGTACATACACCTGAACTCTACTACTTGATTCATCTTGATAAAGGCAGGCTGGCTTGGGCTGACATGCTCTGACAAAGCCACTGTGGAGTGGCTGAAGAGCATACAGCCAAAACTCAAACCTTGGGAGGGAGCTGATCTAAGGATAGCCGAAGAGGCAGAACTGCCTCACCCGGAGATCCTGGTCGGATATCTCCCCGACAGCCATTGATCTCTCCAATGAGAAAATTCTCAAGGCGGTAGAGAATCAGAACGCAGGGCTCAAAACCTCCAGCTGGAGAGTCCTTCGAAGGGGACCATCAGGACCCATGCTCGAGATTATCATCTCGGCTGATAGAACATCGGTCGAGAGACTTAGAGCAAAGAATTGGCAGATAAATTACTTTTTCGGCCAAACAAATCTCCGCCTTAAGGGATCAAAGACAATGGCCGAGAGGAGAGGAGCATCTCAGGCCCCAACCTCTGGTCCGGCATCGAAAAGGCCCAAAGGGGAGGTAAAGAAGAGGGTGGTGAAGCCTCCAGGAAATGAAGAGGCCATAACACTGACCACCAGCTCTGGGGGGAGGGCTGATCCGCAAGGGCGTGATAAGGGGGGTCCAACGGAGAAAAACCGGCGGTCCCTTCCGAAAAGCCTAGCGGACATCCTACCTCATAAGGAGTAGATGTCTGACATGCCTTCAGATAAACCTCCAGCACTCGAAGGCAGCCTCTAGTGCCTTATGCTGGAGAACATCTAGAAGGCATGTTGACATAGGGCTGATACAGGAGCCCTGGATCAATGGAGGCCAAGTAAGAGGCCTACCAAACAAAGTATATCAGACGATATACTGCGATAAGGCAGTAAGTCCAAGAGCCCTAATAATACTCAGAAGAGGACTAACCTGTCTTCCACTTACAGAGTTCCTGACAAGGGATCTTGCTGCGTCATTGGTTGAGGTGCGAACTGAGAACATCAAGAGGCAGCTTGTTATCGCCTCAGGATATTTTCCAGGAGATGCCATCAGCCCACCACCAGAGGAAGTACAACGCCTCATCGAATGGTGCCGCATAGAGAAGAAACAACTGATTCTGGGCTGCGATGCGAACGCACACCACAAAGTATGGGGCAGCACAGATATAAATCATAGAGGTGAGGATTCACTTGACTTTCTATTTTCTACTAACATAGAGATAGTAAATGTGGGTAATAGTCCAACCTTCATGAATGCGATCAGAAGGGAAGTAATTGACCTTACACTGGCGACACCTTTAATTGCGGGGATGGTCAAGAACTGGAGGGTCTCAGAAGAGCCATCCATGTCAGACCATATGGCAATAGTATTCAACGTTGAAGCAACTGCTTCAGCTGATGTTGAGTGCAGGATACCCAGGAAGACAGACTGGGAACTTTACATAGCTCACATGAGTTCTGATCTGAAGGGCCTGAAATACAACATCAGCTCCAATGAGGATCTGGAGAACGCCTCTGCTCACTTCACATCATGTCTGAAGAGGGCATTTGAAAACAGTTGTCCACTCAGGAAGAAAACGATCTCCAGAGACGTCCCCTGGTGGAACAATCATCTTGAAAACCTCAAGAAAATTGCTAGAAAAGCCTTCAATAAGGCTAAGCGAGAAGGCAGCTGGAATGCCTACAGACTAGCCCTGACCAACTACAACAAAGCGGTCAGGAAAGCCAAAAGGCAGTCCTGGAGAAGCTTCTGTGAGGGAATAGATAAAACGGCCCCAGCAGCTAGACTTCAAAAGGTACTATCTAAGGATCCCTCAAACCCAATTGGCCAAATAAAGAAGCCTTGTGGGGAATTTACGAATGATCCTCAAGAGAGCCTAAGAGCTCTACTAGAGACTCACTTTCCTGGCTCCAGGCAGATTACCAGTGAAGATGGGGCCCCCGCTGGGGAAGTATACAACCCCACCAGGTGGGATTCTCAGAAAGCTGGTAGACTATTCACACCAGAAAGAATTGAATGGGCGATAAAGAGCTTTCAAATCAGCAGGCATGGATGGTATTTTTCCAGCCATGCTTCAGAAAGGTGTTGAAGTGCTTATAGCCCCGATAACTGAGCTCTTCAAGGCCAGCTTTACAA
The DNA here is from genome assembly GCF_914767665.1 of Harmonia axyridis. Taxonomy (NCBI): domain Eukaryota; kingdom Metazoa; phylum Arthropoda; class Insecta; order Coleoptera; family Coccinellidae; genus Harmonia; species Harmonia axyridis. Next base: position 17,473,605 of record NC_059505.1, read on the forward strand.
GGGGCTATATCCCGAAATCATGGAGGGAGGCGAGGGTAGTATTCATACCCAAAGGGGGTCGAAAAGGCTCCCTAGAGCCTAAATCCTATCGACCCATATGCCTCACCTCCTTTCTCCTGAAGACCATGGAGAAAATAATTGACAACAACATACGAGGCAGTGTAAAACTCCACAGCAAACAGTTTGCTTATAGGGCGGGTAGATCTACTGTAGACGCCCTTCATCATCTTCTTAGAGAGGTGGAAGGCACCCTCAACGCAAAGGAGATTCTGCTTGCAATGTTCGGTGATATCGGAGGGGCCTTTGACAATACCCTACATACCTCCATATGCAATGGAGCCAAAAGGAAAGGGATAGAACCCTCCACTGTAAAGTGGATATCAGCTATGTTGAAAGGACGAACCGTTACAGCCTATCTGGGAGAAACCGAAGTGACTGTGCTGACGTGCAGGGGATGCCCTCAGGGAGGGGATCTATCACCCCTGCTGTGGAGCTTGGTTACAACAGGCGGATTTAACGTCCAGGCTTACGCCGACGACATAGTGGTGACGGTTAGAGGCAAGCATGGGGGCCCAATAAGTAGCCGAATGCAACTTGCTCTCAAAACTATTGAAAATTGGTGCGGGGAAGAGGGGCTTACTGTCAACCCCTCGAAAACATCAATAATCCTGTTCACTTGAAGAAGGAATCTCGACCTCAGAGCTCTGGTCTTAAATGGTCAGACTCTGCACTTCTCTAGTGAGTGTAAATATCTAGGTGTTATCCTGGACAGTAAACTGAACTGGGGGAAACATATAGATAAGACTCTTTCCAGAGCCACGGCGGCTATGTGGGCATGTAAAAGACTCTTTGGAAAGACATGGGGAGTGAAACCGAAAATGGTACTGTGGTTATACACAGCGGTGGTACGCCCTATTGTCACCTATGCATCTCTTTCCAGAGCCACGGCGGCTATGTGGGCATGTAAAAGACTCTTTGGAAAGACATGGGGAGTGAAACCGAAAATGGTACTGTGGTTATACACAGCGGTGGTACGCCCTAGCATGGTGGACAAAAACCGAGGAGGTCACCACACGCATCAGGTTGCAGAAAATGCAAAGCCTGGCGTGCATTGGTGTCACAGGAGCTATGCGCACAGCTCCTACGGCAGCGCTGGAGGTCATACTAGACTTGCCTCCCTTACACCTACATGTAAGGAAATGTAGCCTGCTCGAAGCAATAAGGATTTCCCATAATGGAAAGCTCCTTCCTGGGAACTGGGTTGGACATATGAGGATACTGAATCAACTAGATTCAAACCTCCTCGCAAAACCATCAGATATTATGCCAACCACCTACGATTTTGAAACGCCCTTTGAAACGGTTATAAATGACCGTCATAGTGCAATAAGTTTCA